>NW_027287096.1:1452609-2052609 GCF_022747635.1 Hetaerina americana | reverse complement strand
TATTAACGAGGACCAAAACTGATATTTCCTTTGGAGTTTTCGTCACCATCAAAAACTTGAACCGTGCCACGCTACATTTCCTTCCCCAATGCTTTACACCTTCCATTTTTTTCCGTGTTCTTATAAACTCAACCGCGGCAACCTACCCAAACTGCAATTGGGCTGTCTAGCTGTCCAGGAGCCACAGTGCACTCTATTGCTAACTAATGGATACCTACCAAATCTTTCAATCGCCCGTATCCCCAAGCCATGGCAGTATTTAAGATTTCTTAAAGCCTGGGCAATTAATCAGGATAAAATTAAACTTTAGAAATAGGGAGGCCAAAGTCGTTTGACCTATCCGCGACACCCAACGCGATAAGGCTGCCAACTGCGGTTAACGGAACCCACTCAAATCGTTCTTGCCGTCGCATCCAATCTACCTTTCCATTCTTAATTACTCTAGTCATTATCACCGTCTCCTCCTCATAGCAATATACGTCTCACTTCCTTACGAACCTAGTTTAGTCACCACTCTCTGGCAAGTTAGCTCTTTTTGTGTTGGCGCTCACATATATCTCCCAATAAGCTTGACTGACTGTGATTAATATTCCGAGTCGCATTTAAATTTTCAAGTTTATTTCAGCCAATGCCGAAAGTTAAGGTGAAACGAATAATGAATAAACTGTTTTTAAAATGTATTAACAGAGGGAGAACGATCTATGGGAAGAAAATGCCTCTATAATTTTAATCAATAATGATAAATTTGAAGACTATGCTGAGGGGTGGATATTTTTTTCAATTTGCCTCTTTTTCCACATAATGACTCAAGGTTGCATATAATGAAATAACTTGGCAAATATTCACCTCCTCACAAGTGACAACAGTACCATAATGCCCAAGGTCTTGATGAAAAGACGAGTCACGTGATTTTGAGGCCCTTTTCGCCCTTCGGTGATAACGCGAACTAATGTCTTAATGAACATAAAGCACTCATCGCTAAGTGAATCACTTTCCTTGAAACATTGTTCGAAAGATCACACAGGATATTGTTCATCTAAATGTCAATTAAAGCACCCACTATTATACGGATGGTAAACAATAATGTGAGAAGGAATAAACTAGAGTAGTAAGAATAGTTCGTGCATTTGAGCTATATTTAAAGGGAAAAGGGGTACTGTGGTGGGATAATTGGGGAAAATAATTTGCTCTTGCGAAAGAAGAAAAACGAAGAAAATTGATGGCCAATACAGTAAGTAGATATGAGAAGAAAAGATTAGAAAAAACTTTAATATGGTGCGTGGCGATGTATGTATGGATGTGAGGCCTTGTATTTGAGGTAAAAAGATGAACTTACGAGTCGTATTGTATGGTAATGAGATGTTCGTGATACGAAGAATGAACGAAAGAAGTCGGACAGAGATAAATACAAACGCTGGGTTTCTTTTAACAGGGTGGGCGAAGAGATGAAGTTGCCAGGCAAAGTCTGGAAAAGAGAGAATGTGGGTGGAAGCAATATTGAAAGGTAGTGGAATATTTAGTGCCATGAACGGATTTATAATATATAGAATGTTGGGTAAGCGGTGTGTTGGTAGTAAGAGTGTTCGCTATTTAAACAGCATGAAGGCTGAAAGAAGCTACGCGGAAATTAAGAAGGAAATAACGCAAGGCTAAGGATAGGATTTTCTAATGATTAAATGAAAATAACACAGAGATGAAGAGGGACTTGTAGTTGTTAGGAGAAACAAAATATTTATTCGATAGTTGCGTCCATCCCAAACCTACCTTAACTGGTAGATTACTTAATAAAAAAATATTATCCGGGTTGAAGATATAATGGAACACATTAGTAGGCTAGCCCAAAGGCCACGGGTAATAATAACTCTTGGTTTTTAGGTGCTCAATTTTTATATTTTTTAAATGAAAATTACGATTGGGCAACAGGGCGCATGTACTCCATCATCACAGATTACCAATCCAATTGTTTTGTAGCAACTTTTCAGAATACGATTCCCCGAAAACTACTTTCATTCGCACAGACCACATTGCACCGATATTCTACGATACCATTACCTGCTTCTCGTAATTCATCCCATCCTTTCCTCAGTAATCATTCACTTCCATTTTTCCTCTCACTATGGTTCAGTAAACTATCGTGCCTCAGCATATATATCCCTCCTCCTCTTTTAAATGTCCCCCATAGGCCTCTCTTCACCCACTCTTCCAAGTAAGTATTTCTTCATTTGTTACTCTGCCTATACATTTCATTTTTATCATTCTACTGCAGCGCCATATTCCCATCGCCTTCTATCTTGTCTACTGCTCCTATCGTCCAAGTCTCACGTCGTATATAAGTACACTCCGTATATAACACTTAACGAATCGTGTCCTTATGTCTATTCTATACTATTTTGAGTTCATAGTAGCTTCTTTTAACAGATAGCCTTCTTTGCTATTCCTATGTTGCTTTCTACATCCTTTCTGCGTCTTCCATCACTAGTGTTAAACTGGTGTTGGCCCCAATTTGGTTGCTTCTGGTACTCTTGTTTAATAAACATTCGTGTGACGATGGCATAGCACGGCTCACAAGAGGTATTCCCACTTTATTTATTTATTTTATTTATTTATTCAGTATAAGTCCGAAAACAGCGCATTCTGGCCTTTACATCGAACTAATAACAACGATAACGATTATAACATTTACAAACACCCAAGCCCCAGGTGGAGAAAAACTCACCCAGGCGGGAATCGAACCCGCGACCCTTGGAATGGCAGACGAGGACGTTACCCCGCCGCCACCGGGGTCGGCGGGGTAACGTCTACTTACTACTTCTTACTATACATGTTCTCTTTATCGTTACATATTAAAATCGCCATTATGAAATTATCATTCCATTCTCAATTGATTTCGAATGAAAATGCCCGACTCGCATGATCATAGCGTAATTCACACAAACGTCTTCAAATAAAGTTTGCTTTTAACTTGAGTGAACTGGTTACCATAGTTTTGGCTCTTAAAAGATGGAGCGCAGAACTCATAATTTCTTACAAAATTTCTGGGCAAAATGAATACCTCCTGTTAGGGTCGAGGCATCTGACTTATGGAGCAGAATAAATTAGGCGAAAAGGTGGACACAGGTAGCGGAAATATACCCGATACAGCGGCAAAGTTGAGTCGCGACATTTCACGAAAAACAGTTCCTCAGCAAATTTACGTAGCTCCAGTAAATAGCATACGAGTTAATTGTTTATCCTGGTAGGAATCTATCCTTGGCGTCAAAGTTAACCAAATTGGTAGAAAAGCTGTCGATAAACTGAATAATTTCTGGGTACGCGACATTTTTTCGGTCCACATGATTTTTGTTGGTACACTTCCCGAAAGAAACAGGACAGCCTTTTGAGATCTTTTAAACGTGGCGGGGATGGAGGAGGTGGAGTGGTGGGCGAACGGTATGATAGCTCTCTTGGGGCGGCCTGAGGGGGGGGGAGAGAGAGGGGTGCAAAGGAATGGGCGTAAGAGAGTGAGGAAAATGGAACGGGAAGACGTTTTGGATGGGGAGGAGGGAAGGAAGGTTCAGATGGCCTTTCGGAGCTTATGCGCTGAACCACTCTGGCGAGGGAGAATGACAACGTGTCTTGGCGGCGACTTAACGGCAGGGAGAAGAAGTGGGAACAGGTGAAGGATCCCGAGTGAGTGAGTAAGATGGGGAGGAGAGGCAGAGAGTGAGGGCAGGGGAAGGGAGGAGATGAGTTGATGCAGGAGCATCTCCCCCCCCCCCCATCTGAAAGAGCGCCTGTTCCTCATCCACGGCCCGCTTGCCTCAACCCCTCTCCACTCCTACAGGCACGCACGCCGTGGATAACACACGCTTCATCGGTGTCCGAACTCCTGCCGCAGGCCACGTTAGCCCCCTTTCAAGAGGTATCGGTGGGCAGGATCAAAGACCACAACGTCACATTCGCTAAAAAAATATTTACCGCTTATGAAATCACAAAACGTAAACTAGTACGGGATGATCATTTCAATTCCTATTTTTGGAAATAGATTGACATCCACACCTACCTAATGCCCAACGCTTCTTGAAAGGTGGTTCTAGGAGCTTCTGTGCCTGCGTGAGGCAGCTGCAAAGGTAAAATTGATAATAAATGTGGTGTATTGGTCTGGAGGGCGGCTAATATAAACGATGGTCCCACGTTAGACACACTCATCCAGGAAGGTAAAGGGATACAGGAAATTACCTTAATCACTTCCTCAATTCAACAAAATATGCTGAAAGAAAACTTGAGGACTGAGGCCACTGAGTGTAGATGTAGAAGGTATACAGTATACAAGTGTATTTACTTTATGTCTTAATAATTCTTCGCGTCAACTTCTGTATAATGTCAATGAGTATAGTTACGAGTAAAGCACACGAATACTCTCTGGGGATAAAAACAAACACTGAGGAAAATAAAGGAAAACCGGGCAGTAGGAAAGAGATAAAATTCCTTTGTGGATTCCTGGATTACTATTGGGTAGCAAGAAAAGACGAAAGAAAAGGACCGCTTCAGGAGATGCATAAGTTTTTTCCAACATGTGAACGCCTTATAATGAATTATACTTTTTAAAACTTGTATTCTGTGCTGTACATGTATTGCATTTTTATTGATGAAGTAATTTATAATTATAAATAACATAATTTGGCTAAAATGTATTTTTTAAGCAAGGATTTTCGTTAATTATTGAGTTACGAAGCACATCCAATACATTGGTACAAATAAAGAATATACCATATCACATTACTGCCACACTTTTGAATTTATTTTCCTTTAATTCATTTCAAACGTGACCATAAAATTTAGTGCTTCGATGCATGTGAACTTACGGAGTTAGGACCCGAGTGAGGTTTCGTCAATCAAGAGTTACAATGTGTGATGAAAGGGGAGAGAGAGAGAGAGTCGAGGAGGAGGAAACATCTCTTTAACACAATGTGCTTGGATATAGAACAGGGGAGCGTGGGGTACTTGAATTCAGAGGAGGTAAATATCGGTGTGGTATCACATTGTGCAATATAAATTGCGAAGAATGAACGTTTACGCGGCATGCCGCGACACCAACGAAGTAAAATCCTAGTTTCTTATTCCTGAGCTCGCGAGATCAAATCCTAAGTGAGGTGAATTTTTCTTCCACTCTGTGTGGATTGTTTTCCTCAAACTTGTTGGTAAAATTATGCGAATTTAACCAAATGAAATATAGAATAGGTAGGAGAAATTACGCAGAGTAAATGCATAGTCATAACTCTTTAATTCCTTCTAATCTTCCTTCAGCAAGTACTTCGTAAACTGCTTCATGCCGTGGCTACCTGCTTAATTCATCAATCATCTATTCCAGAGGACCCCAAGTTGAGAACCGCAAGAGTGTACGTATTTTGATTCCGCGAGGAACCAATTACATGATATAATGTGTTAGCCAATAATGCGAACATCTGACACGAGATGATGTAGAGGATGTCAACACTTTGCATTTAATTGTTTTAAAACCGCTTGAATACATTCACTTATCACATCCGGGGAACAGTTTCACGAAAAACGATATTTTCAAATAGTTGTACCGTGCCTCGGTTATGTTTTTGGAAGTGTTACCTAGAAATGCGGAAATGGTAAAGAAAATGGTCATGCCCGGATACCCGGTTTACGGCGCATGAAAAGAAAACATTACGGCTAACTCAATGTTGAAATAACGACAAATTCTCTCATACGAAAGTTCTTAGCAAAAATTGAAATAAGGCAAAATACCTGTATTTCCAAGAAAGAAAACATCGACATCGCAATGGTTTTCCTAATATGTTCAACCTCAACGGTCATCGGTGTTGTCGGGATTGATTAAAAACAAATTTCCACGCCATAACTCATCCACTAATTTCTTAATGCGTGAAATGTCTTTGTTAGAAAATCAGTCATTACTTCTTTGTCGAAATAAAATTTGAAAACAGGTGTGCCACATATACCGTTTTATTAACTCTGAATTCTCCACGCTATAAGTCAATGTTGATGGAATAAAATTTCAGGGAGAGCCACTTATCAAAGAGAAAATTAGGCATATGAATGCTCCCATTGCCATTAAAACGGCCCACCAACTCCAGTTTAATCGCGCCGTAGACATTAAATTATTGTGTATATAGTATAACGTAGCATGGACGACTGAATATTGAACTCAAATTTATAATGACTTACTACATATATTATGAATGCAGAACTATTCGGTCGACTAGTATCTATCTACTCTGTATATTTCTTAGGAAGTTTCTTCCAAAATCTGAGAATTGAGTACAAGATATTTCAATGAGTTTTTCTAACTTTTCAAGCATGCCAAAACTGAAAAACTATTACCTGTGTTTACGAGATTTTCCAAAATTTATATGCCGTAGCCACTCCGCAATCCTTCGCAAAAAATTCAGTTATTCATTTTTTCATATTTCTTGAGGAGGTACCATCGAATTTCCCTGCACAGGTAGTTTACTGAACAAGTAAACTTACTCGTCTACAGTTAAATTAAGAAGAGACACCCGGGGACAAGATTGGCCCAAATAAAACACATGTATTTTAGAGTACGTATATGACCAGATCAAAAGAATTTCTGCGGCCTCTTCAAACTCGCAAGAGCTGATAAAAACTTGACATGGGATCTTTATAGCAAAAGATGCAATAAAACGTGGGCCATGCATTTCGTCATTTTTTAATATGCACAAAAAAGCTCTACTACGGGACGAAATTTGCTGAAAAACATCAGCAATTTTCGTTCAATAGCAGAAGGTGCCTCAGTTATGATTTTCACTTCATGTCTTCAGTCGTCACTTTGTCGATGTGCATAATAATAAAAATATACAGGTATTTGTACTTCGACACGGATTTATTTGCCGTGCAATTATATTAAACGAAGTAGATAGGTACACATGATTTCGATTCCTATATATTTTTTTATTTCACTCGCGGATTTAATTTATGCTTTTATAACTTTGAACTGAGTAATTATCGACAATTTATTTATGCTACAGTTTACCAGTCGCTACACATTGCACATAATCTTATAGGCTCTGTTTTAGGTACTTCTTTTAATCGATTTCTAGCTTTGAGATACGAATCACAGGAATGTTTATTCATCGTTTCAGGAAAAAACTGCTCTACTATGATACAAACATTTCAGAGTGTCAAAATCATTGGCCTTGACCGGGATTCGAACCCGGATCCCTCGTCGTCCGGTCAGCTTGAGCCAGTTAAGCTATCGAGGCTTCAAAATTTATGGGGCTCTAAAGCAACAAGATGTTGTGACTAAATACCGAACATACAGCGTCACAGGCATTCGTAGTCGTGCGTGATGCGCCGCAGTCCACAAGGTTAAGCCAACCTAAAACACTAAAGTGTTTCATCTTTGACGAATTCCGAGAAACTGGCCGAAGCGCTTCTTTCTTTTAAGTAGTTTCTTACTAATGCAAAGCTATTAAAGTTGATTATCATCCAAATGTTTAATGTTTTAACATTAAAAAATGTGTAATTTTTTCAAAAGAAAGGGATCGGGTTGGTGCGGTAGCTAGTGTACTGGTTTTCTGTCTCAAAAGACCTTGGTTCGAATCCCAGTGGTAGCAGAATTTTTCAGAGGTAACCCGATCCTTTATTGGGATCAGGTGAACAGAATGGATGGATACAACTACCACATAAATATTTTGTTTCTCCTAGAGGAACATCATTCCAAATCTTACTCTACAAACAACTCCCTCTTCATCTCTGTGTGCTTCCTTCCTCACTTCATCACGTCCAACATCCCTATTATATTCTTGCCCTTCCCTCGTTTTCCTAACATTCTCCCCTCTTTCACAGTCTCCAAAATCACCCTGCTGATCATCCATTTGTCCCACCTCCTAATAACTTCTCCCAACAATCTCCTCTCTTCGCCCACCATACCCAGCAGTTCTTCGTTTGTTTTCCTTTCCCACCATTTTACCTTCTCCATACCCACATTTCAAAAGCCACCAATCTTCGTCTATTCTCCTGCTTCATTGACCACGTTTCCGCACCGTTTACTACGCTCCATATCAAAGTTTTGACGAGCATTTTCTTAACATCCTTACTCAACGTCCCTGTCATCAATTCCGTCCTCCTTGTGAAAGCGTCTTTGTCTAGTGCAATACTTCTCCTTACGTCCCTACTACTTTGACTATTTTGGTCCAAAACTCTTCCCAGATACTTAAACTGTTCCACCTATTCTAGTTTTTGCCCTCTTATATGTTAGCCTTAACCTTCGTCTTTCTGGAAAATCTTATAACCTTTGTTTTATTTATATTGATTCCCATCCAATATCTTTTGTATACAATTTCCAATTCACTCAGCATTGCTTGCAACCCCTTGGCTGAAGGACAAAATAAAGCTTAGTCATCAGCACGTTACTGATTTTACGAATTGCCCTCCAACTTTCATTCCTACCTCCAGTTCATACCATGCCTCTTTAATCATTTCCTCCTCATATACGTTGAACAGCACCGATGATTATGGACAACCTACCTTACACCTCTTCCTAACACTGCCCATCCTGACTCCTCGTTCACTGCTCACACCTGAGAAGTCTGAAAAATGTACAGGTTGCGCATTAGCCTCCTGTCCCCCCAATCTATTCCTATTTTCTGCCAGGAACTCATTAGTTTTTCCCAATTAACTCTATGAAATGCTTTTCGATATCTACGAAACAGGCAAATACGTCCTGATTGTGTTCTATATTCCTCTCGATTAGTGATGTCATTACTGCAAATGGCATCACACGTACCTCTCCCCATCCTAAACCCAAACTGATCATCCCCTAAGAAATCATTTACCCTACTCTCTATCCTTTTGCTGATGATCATGAGAACAACTTCAGCTGAGGGGGAAATCAAACTTGTTGTTCTGTAGTCCTCACATGATGCAGCCATCACCTATGCTATGCATTTGTGCTTAAAAACTCTACCTCCCGCATTCTCCTAAACCTTTCAGTAGTTCCGCAGGAATGTTGCCTTATGTATTTGATTTCATCTCCCTTAATGCCCTTTCTATCTCATCGTCGAGTATGCCTGGACCTAAAATATACGTCATGTTCCTTTTCTAGGTCTAACTTTGTTGGTCTAAGTTCTTCAGTATACAGTTCTTCTATATATTCTTGCCATCTCTCTTGGATCTTTTCTGTGTCAACTATTATCTTACCCACCTTATCTCTAACTGTTAGCATAGATCTTCCCTTCTTTCTTCCTAATAGTGATTTAACTTTGCTGTATAGAGCACCAATTTCACCCTTCCTCTGCAAACTTTCCACACTGCGTCCTCCACCAAACTACTTTTGCTCTATCTGTTACCCGTCTCAATTAATTATTGAACTCTTTGTTCTTCCTTCTGCCTAAATCTGCATTCATTCCATGCGTCCCGAAAATCGGGAGAGGGAAATGGGAACGTGGTATTCTTTGACTTCAAAAAGCTTGTGGCCTATCTACCTTTAATCAAAAATGCCTACCATAGAATCAACTGGTATGCATACTGTGGATGAAATGCATGTTGAAATGCTCTATAGCGTGGCAATAAGGAATAAATAGGAAAATGGGCACGAGATTTCCTTTCCCATCACCAACAAAAGTAATATCACCAGACGGCAAAAAATATGCTCCTCGTAAATAGACCATGAAAGTTTTCATCTATTAATTGTCAAAGTTATTCCAATATTATCAAAGTAATCACAAGGAAGTGTGACAGCCCTCATCTTATTTATCATTAGAATTTATGGTATTCATTCTAAAATAGCCAAAAAATTAAGTTCATTTTACGCCAAAAAATCAATACTGGAGAATGAAGTTTTTCCAAGATACCTCAGGGATATGATTTTTAGGAACCACGAGCGGAATTTTCAGCCAAATCTGAAAAAATTGGCACTCTTGTACTTATTGGACAAGAAATGGTCACACCTCACCTTGCACTCGGTGGGTCGATATAATCGCAGTCGGTCAAGTGAAACAATTAGGGGTCACTCTGACGCTGAAGCAGAAATTGTCAAAAATCGTTCGAAAAATTGTGACAGCAGTTTAAAAAAATCGGATTCATCAAAGGAAAAGTGGGGAAATAATTGAAAAAAAACGCTGAGGAGATTATAATTTCACATTGAATTGACCTCGTCTAGAAAATGCTTGGAGCATTTTGGACCCAGGACTGGAAGATCTAATTAACAACATTGAAGAAAATAAAAAAGAAGGCTGCCAGAAACGCTGAAAACTGCTGCTAATGAACACAGTGTAGGATTATTAGAGAACAAAGGGTAGAAGCCAATCGAAGAAAAAAGATTAAATTTAATGCTTGAAATATGCAAATCCTTCGGATTTAACGCTGACACAAGAATTAGTCTTATCTTTCAAAATGTTGTTAGGCGTGACCGTAATTGCACGTCGAGGCAACCGATCTGAGGAATTCCGGTTAACATATACGATTCGTGATTACAGCATGAAAACCTTCGGTGCATGTCACTATCTACTCGTAAATTAACTCCGGCATACTTTTCAAAAATACACACATCTTTAAATTTAATTATCGCTTCAACCTCTTCACCAAATCATAAACATCCATTGTGGACCAGTGACCCTTTCGCCTTTAGATGGCGCGCAAGGACCATTGAGGCAGTTCAACCATTGCTTATTTACATTGTGCATTAATATCCAACATCTTAATCATAAGAAGCCATAGTGACAATGATGGAGATAACTAATGGTAGAAAGTTTAGAGGAAAGAATATACACTGCATTCGGTTTGCAGACAATATTGCCACCCAGAAAGAATCAGCTTAAGGCAAATAGAATGACGTATGACGAAATAGAATCACGTATGGTGAATAGTTTGCTCAGAACAACAATATAAGCTATGGCTAAGTGGAGACTGAAAATAAAATTAACTGAAACCAAAGTCGTGTTTCGTGTAATTTCTGGAAACAAGAACGAACCCCAGGTCAATTTACGATTAATGGTAGGGTAATAAAAGACAGGTCAAATGGAAAAGTACTCCTAGCTGAGGAGCATACTTACAAGAGATAACAGGTGCACCTCGGTAGTGAAAAGGATAGCTCTGACATATGTAAATGAAAATGGAAAGTTTCAGGACACAAAGATATGAACTTGAAATTCAGACAATTCTTCGCAAAACCCTTTATTTGTAGTATATTGCTATGTGGGAGTGAAACATGGACAATGGGAGATGAAAAAGTCTCGGTGGGAATCGATGGAAATGTGTATTTGGAGAAGCATGAAAAGATCAAGCTGGACAGATAAGAAACGCAGCAAAAAGTGGAAGATTGAGAGGAGAGAAATTTAATGAACGTGTTGGAGAAAAGAAAAAAATTAAATTTTTTGGACACGTACCGAAGCATTTCATCTTTCTAGGCAATATAATGAAAGAAAAAGTCGCCGGACGAAATGGAAAGAAAATCCGAGATAGAAATCCCTGGATGACAAAAAAGCATTAGAGAATTGCAAGATCTCAGGAATTGGAAAGAATAGTAAGGGAGAGCGTCATGGCTGCAACGACAAGGCTCTGTCTTCACAAAATGATGATGACCGTATTAATTCCCTGTCACATATAAGGAACATAGCAATTGTTCGAAAAATAAGAGAGTGTGTGTTTTTTCCAATCATTCTTCTATGAAAACAAACTCTACCTCGGAACTGTGTGTGGATCGAGTAGCTCTGAGTGTCAGGTCCGTTAAAAAGAGGAGTGTTGGTCAATAGCTGCTCAGAATTGAATCCAACCCTTTTTTAAGATTATTATTATGATTTTAGTGACTCTAAAATTGAGAATAAATTATTCTAACGGAAACCTAAGGATGCAGTATGTTAAGTAGAAAGGACGCACTTAATGGTCGAGAAGAAGGGAGGGATTTATGAGAGTCTGAAGAAAGCAAAGGTTACTTGTATTTGTTAAGTATCAATCCTACAGCCAACATTGGTTTTTCATAACACTAAAAACGGCCGTGTTAAAAGATTGGCCATCGCAAAACACATTCACGGCACTTCCCACCCTATCGCTCTAAAATATTTATTCCTAATAAGGTGTACCCAAAATTTCAAACTTGACTCCTCCGTGAGACTGAAGATGTTTTTTCACAGACAAAATTATGAACAACGAACCGGAAATGAGCAGCGAAACGAAAGAGGCAACATTCCTTTATTTAACTTGGTCCCCTGGTTTAAAAGTACACAGGCGACACAGTGCAATAGGAAACATAGCTCACCAACTTTCCCTCCACACTCCTTGTCTTACCTCCCCCACCCCAAGAAACCAGTCTCCGACCACCCACTTGAAAGTGTTCACTAGGCAGTACATCGCTTGTTGTCTTCCCCGTTGTTAAATTCTCCATCCCGTTGGTAGTAATCTAGTAGACCGGAATATCGGTAAAGAGTTCTTAAAAATCAATATTGGCTATAGAACTGCCACCTTACCAAGTCACAGCATCTTCGTTTGGCTATTTGTATTGTTTCAGAACTAGGATATTTTCATAGAATCAGCAAACCATGAACTAAGTGCTGAATTTAATGCAAAGATAATATATTAGTTTAAAATCACATTTCACCGCAGAATATCTTGTCCAATCTTTAAAAATGCACCCCTTCTTCATTGAATTATTTCCCTAGCGATTGTCCTTTCTGAGAAATGTTAAATGTATACATCATAGATGGACACACAGCCTGCGGTCCAGCTGCAGTTCAGTCTATTACCGCAGGGTGCAGACTTCAACTAAAAAAAATTATTCCGCCGCGACCGGAAAATGCAAAAAATGTGGAACGCTTCACGATTTTGCGTGTCATCCTTGCGCAGGGGCCATGCTAATCTTCTCTGTATCGTTCCAATTTTAGTATATGTACCGCCGAAGCGAGTACGAAATATAGGGCGTTGAAATATGGTATATATACTATGTTTAGGTTGGTACTAAGCGTTAGCGAGAAGTAAATTTAATCTATAAACTTGCTAGTAATGTGCATATTTTTACACATTTTTATTGATGGTATTAAGGACTTAACTGTAAGCTACTGTTTGGTTGAATATTTTGACATTATTGTTGTTGTAATTAAGTAAAATCTTACACTTCCTCATTTCACGGGACTACAATGCGCGGGAGGTTTGAAAATACCTCGAGAAACTACCGCTGCCGGTGCCTGATCGGTTACAAAAAGGAACATATTTACCATGAGTATTATTAAAGGCTTTGAAGACTCACCTAATTTCCAGGAAAAACCCAATCATGTCGGAGGAAATACATTCACATACAAATGATGTCCAGCGGTGGGAAATATTTATTCCTACGTTTGAATAGAACTTTGTTTTGGGCATAATTATGTCGCAAAGATGTCTGTAAACAATTATTTCCATATTAAAGATATATTTCTTATAAGGTGTGTAGTCATATACATTAGCCAGATATTTAGAAAGTTTAAAGAGCACATTCATAACAAAACGACATTGATTTTATTTTCATTTAGAATTATACCTGCGAATTCGTAAACAGTGACGTTAATCTTATTTCAATTTGAAATAATGATATCTATATTTGTATGAGAATATTAAGATTTTTCCTATTTATTTACGAGTTCCTAAAGAGTTATCATCATTCATAGGTGCTACAGGTACCTATATGTACACTTAATTATTTTTAATGAGAGACTTACAGAGAGGCAAGCAAGCAAAAAATATTTACGAATCTAACTGCATTGGTCACATAGTTTTAGAATAGCTAAATTAATGCAGCATTTGAGTCATGTTATGAAATAAGATGTGGCAAATGTAATGTTTCAAGGAAAGACTCCATAACAAACATCAAGGTTAAATCACATTAAGTTCATTCAATAGTTCATTTTAGGTCATTAACTAAAATTAAATAAGTGATTTTCAATCAAATTAACTCATACCTACCTTTAATAAGAAGAACACGGAATGGATAGAATTGGCAAATTCATGTTGAGTTGAAGTCACGTAATTACCACTGAACTCGAATATATTTTACGTAGCTAAGTAGTCCAAACCCAAGCTTAAAATAGCAAATCAACATTCTTTACCGAAGAGACATACAAGAATAAGTGCATCATTTTGGCAGAATATCTTCTGCAGCACAATTAAGAGATTCAAGCTTTAGGCAAAGTCCATCGCGTCACTAGTGCTTGTTAATTCTAAATTGCGCCTTAAGAAGGCGTAACTGCTCACGTGTGAAAACCATGGAGAAAACCGTAAACACCGTACCTAAGGCGATAATATTCCAACGGATTTTGAAATGCAATAAAATAGTCACCGGATGAACCATCGAATCTTTGTAGAGAAAACATCTAAAAAATACTTACTTCCATAAATAGTTAATTTTGTGGGTTTATTAGAACTCACGTATAACTAATTCCCTCCAATGGACTATTTCCTTGACGCATTATCAACGATGACCACTAGAGCTGAGCTTGGGGGGGGGGGGGGGGTGAGGGGGCAATGATAATTGCTTCCGGTAGGGTCATCCATTTCAGATAGGTCGAAGAAGCCAGGTGAAAGTTAGTCCTCAGGGATACGATTACGGTTTAGGTATGAGGAATGACTGCGGGAAAGCAATTGAATTCTGCAGGAGACAGGGTTTGGTCATCACTAACCCTTGTTTTAGACTCCGGAAAAGGGCAATAATACGTAGGCATAATTGGGAAATGCCAGGTGATACAGAAAGTTATCAGTTAGGTTATATTATGGGTTAGCACATATTTAAGGAACAGCATGATCAATTCACAGTTTCCTGGTAGCAGATGTGGACTCTGATCACAATTTAGTACTCATGAAGTGTATTCTTCAGGCATACTCAACAATACGATAAAAAGGGTATTGATGGAGATGAAATCACTTATGACCGTGGAGGGAGACAACGTTCCTGCGGAACTACTGAAAGGTTTAGGAAAATATGGGAGGTAAAGTTTTTATGCACAAATGCATAGCCATAGATAAAGGCTACATCATGATATGACTACTGAACAACAAGTTTGATTTCCTATGCAGCTTAAGGTGTTATTAGGGGCATTAACGAAAGGATGGAGAGCAGGGCAAATTATCACTTCGGGAAGATCAGTTTGGGTATAGGAAGGGGAGAGGTAAGTGTGATGCCATTTGCAGCAATGACATCACTAATCGAGAGGAATATACAACACAATCAGGACGTATTTGCCTGTACGATTTTCCAGAAAGACGAAGGTTAAGGCTAACATTAAAATAGGAGGGCAAAAACTAGAATAGGTGGAACAGTTTAAGTATCTGGGAAGAGTTTTGGACCAAAATAGTCAAAGTAGTAGGGACATAAGGAGAAGAATTGCACCAGGCAAAGACGCTTTCACAAGGAGGATGGAATTGATGACAGGGATGTTGAGTAAGGATGTTAAGAAAAGGCTCGTCAAAACTTTGACATGGAGATGGAAGGAATATATAGAAGAGCTGTATGATGAAGAACTTAGGCCAACAAGCTTAGATATAGAAAAAGAATATAACTTATATGAAGATAGCTTAGTTTCAGGCATATTCGATGATGAGATAGATAGGGCATTATGTACACTGCAGATATATGGTAGCCAAAGGAGGAAGACAGACATGCATTGGAGGCTTTTGAAATTTGGTTGTTGAGAAGGTGAAATGGACCGAGAAGAAAACAAAGGAAGAAGAGCAAGGTATGGTCAGCGAGGAGAAAGGATTATAGGGAGAAATAAAGAGGCAGGAAAAATGGGTGAGGGGGTAATGATCGACAGTGGGATGTTGAAGACTGTGATTGAGGGGAGAATGTTAGGCAAACAAGGAAGGGGCAGGAATAGGATAGGGATGTTGGATGGGATGTAGGAACTATACAAAGACATGAAGATGGGCTTGCTGCAGAGTAGGATGTTGGGTTGTGCTTTCGTAGGAGAGAGAAAATATTTATTGGGTAGTATTATTTATCCAAAACATACCTTAACCAATAGATAACCTAATAAAAAAATATAATTAACTACGATTATCCATTAAGATTAGTATTTCATTTCAGGTTAGAGGAATTTTTCTGTCCCTGAATTACTCTGAATACTCCTAATTTTCACACATGAATGTAGGCAGTCAATTACTGAAGTGGCTAACATATTTACCATACTTTATAAAATCACAATAGTTAGTTCTACAGCTTACCCTTTTCCTGGCTTAGATGATTTACATGGGCTGTAAAGAAAAATGTTAGCTCTTTCGACCTTAGATGGTCTATACGCTCACCATTCAAGTATACAAATATGCAAGAAAGTCCTTCTCCTTACAAGTTTATTCAGCCATTGGTCTGTGAAATCTAGAGCATTTCAGAATTTGACCATAGGCACTTGTAAAACTTTAAATATTATCTTGTAGAGAAAATAGGCCTTTATAAATAATTCAATATTTCAAATATCAACAGATTGTCTTTTTAATTTATCTATTTATTTCTGTTTATAATACGAGTCAAGTCCTTGAATATTTATATTTTAATTGATTGCACATTTAAATATTCCACAGCTTCAACATTCACGGGAGATTTCACACAAAATGATATTTATCATTTAAACCTTTTGACGATAAGCATTGATAGAAAAACTATCCAAGGAAATAAGAAAATGTAGGGAGCCATTACAACCCAGGAAAATCTTTACATGTTCACTATTCAAGGGATGCTCAAAAATATCATTTATATTTGTATCCTCCTATGTAAATACTCGCATTTTAAGGATTTGCAATTTCTTAAGTTTTTCTTCATAAGCTGAGGAAAAAGAAATAAGGAAGAAGCAATTCACTCCATAGTATCCACAAGAGTTATATTCGGCTTTAAATCCCCTGGTAACAGTTTTTATTTGCCTCTTGAGCAGATGTCTCTCTTACTGGAAACTTTCAGTACTAATATTGATCAACTTCTTGATACCCATGGCATTTTTGGGACTGACAAGGGCAAACCTACCACCTGGTAACTTAACTAATTTGCATGAATTTCTTAAAATTAAGTCTGCGTTATAATCACAGCATATTTTTGATCTTCCATGAGATGAATACCTTTATTTGTACTTCCACTTTTTAGATCAAGTTATTTCAAAAAAACTTGTGGCCAGTATTTCATCTTTGGGGTCCAAAGTTTCCATTACTGCACTTCAGATACCTATCTTTAACCTAGTAGTTCCATGTGTGATGTACATTCAAAGAAGTCACATACTTAGGAAATGTATCACCTCAGTCACTTCTTTAAAATAGATGAGGGCATAAGCATATAAGAAAGAGGAAACGCTGACTGAAATCAGTCGAATTCACAAGTAATCATTTGCTTTAAAAGCATTACTTTAAAACCATAAATGGGATTTCCCAATAGAAAATGTGTTTTCCATTGACTTGCATGTGCTAATGATGACAAAAAATCATTTTTGCAGAGGGTGTAAGGTACATATTCTGATAACTTTTGATAAGCACAAAGCTTTACGATAGTAATACATATTTACACGAAAAACAATACTCAAATCAAAAGTTGGTGTCATAGATGAGGATGAAGCTCACCTAATACTCAACCAAATGGACTCTGAAATTAATTGATCAGGGTCAGGGATTCAGTTCCTTTCATTGTACTACCTGTGATTTTCCAGTGTTGCTGAGTATTGAAAGCATTAAAAATGGTCTTCATTGGGCGACTGCATGCATCAATCTTTCAATCAAAATTAGGAGCCATTTGATAGCCAAAAAATGTTTTTCATTAACGACATGCGCGTAAATCCCTCCACTGATACCCACTTTCTGGCACATTCAACAAAATGCCATCCAAAATCACTTTTTCAACACTTAAACCTGAAAAACCATACCACAGAGTGATCATCGCAATCGGGACATTATTTTATGGAAGTATACATGCACATGAATATTCCTGTTCAATTAATTACCAAAGTTGTCAACTTTCTGCTCTGTGTGCCTGTTTAATTAAAGAAACCTCCTCCCTAATAGCCTACCCATGTTTTATTTGCTAAACAACTACAAAAATGACAATAAAATATGATCTGGATTTCAAATGTCATGGTTCACCTCTAGGTGAAAGTGAGAGGAGAGGACTTATAGAAATTACATGATGCTGAGGAAGGTGGTAGGTTGGTTGAACTAATGTGACCAGCATTAGGATTTAAACTGGGTAAACAAACTTCATAAAATGGCAAGCCTTATCTCCTAAAAAAACTGTTGTTTGCCTTATAGCATTTAGCTCATGGTTATACATGACTTACAGGCACTTTTGAGAAATAGGTGAAATGTCTTAATGTTTCATTACATTATCCACACAGGTTTTTCCATGTGGCCATTTTGAATACTTGGAGCTGTGCGCTCCAAAACCAAATGATTTTGTCAGAGAAACTTAGAAATAATTTTTATATTTTAATAATAAAATCACTGTATCATCACAACATGTAGTGAGTTTATAAAAATACAAGAGTTGAGGCATCAAAGTTCATAATTTTCTTCTTTTAAATATCCTATATCTATGTAATTACATTCCATCTACTGTCTTAAAACCATATACAGACATATATGTACAATTTACAAAACCAATGTGTACTTAAATAATATTACACATTTGTCAAAAATTTACAAGTATGAAAAACATAGTGTGTTCAAAATTGAGACAATAAATGCATCATTAAATCATATGTAAGTCAATAATTATTATGCTAAAATTATATTTCATACCAGATATAGTAACAATTATTTAAAAAATTTCACGAAAAATACTATTTTGTATTGAGACAATGTTCCATGAAATGCAGAACCATACAAATAAATTACAATTTACACAATAACAAACATGTGGATCATCAAACAATATTTATCCAAAATCTGTGCAATAGATTTAAAATACCCTGCTACCTACGTGGTCATCACACACTAAATAAATAAGACCACACATAAATGGCCCTATAACTTGCAATAAAAAACATCAAGCATCAAGAAACAACTCATGTTTTCTTCCGCTTTCAATATGTGCTTCCCTGAGTTTCAATTTTACTCACAGTTGTAAACTATGTATCACATGACTTGATTCATTAGTTGATGTATTATAAGTCAAAAAACTAGATAACTCAATCACAGATGAGCATTTTCCACCACATGATATTTCTGATGGAGCAACTTTTACCTGGAAGAAATGAAAATTTATATTAGCTTCCTAGAACTATGGGTGTGCAAACATTTAAAATTTTTTTAAATGAGTTACAGCACCAGCCTTTTATTCCATACAAGAACACTTTGATTCTGATGCACAAAATGTATCCAGTATACCTATATGCAGTATACATGTATGCTTTACTTAAACATGATAATTTTTAATATGGACTGTATGCGCCATCTAATGAAAACTAAAACGAATACTATAACAATTAATATAATGAAGTTCAAATCATTGAGATAAACTGGATCAACATAATGCTGAATTTATAAATGAAATATAGATGTGCTATATTGCTGCATCTAAGTAGATGAAATCAGATGTGGTAATCAAAACAAATCTGTGGCTTACCTAAAACAACCATGGCTTTTACACTGAAATAATATGGATCACCCCAGGTGCCACATAATATGAAAAACAGGCTGAATTTTCCATGCTCAACATATACCTAATACACAAGTTCTCAATAACTAAAAAATGCAGCAGCAATCAGACAAATCCTAATATGACAGAACACATACTATACTTGTATGAGAAATTAAACATCATGATGAAACTGTTCTCATCCTGCTAAATTAAGACACCTTCAGATTTCTATACTACAAAGTAAAATGGTTGATGCAGGTTTAAGATTACATTGCATTTCCCATGAATATACATTTTTCTCTTCAACAGAGAATTTTTAAGCTTTTTGAGAACAGAGAAAAGATACAAGATAATAGAAGGTGACCAAAGAATTTTGATGTACAACTTAAAAAAAAAGTAAAATCCGTCCAGTATAAATGATTATGACAACAAATATTTTAGTCATGCTTGTCCACAGGAAACAAAAACACATTATGACTAGTGATTATAATTATTAAAAAAACAAATGAAGTTGGTAACTGCCGTCAACTCTAAAATTTCAAAGATTAACTGGTGATATGTGTATTATTACCATACAAGGTCACAAAGAGCATATTAACCAACCTGATCTCTAGGGCCATATTAATTACCTAGCTCCCTCCCACAACCTACATATACAATAAGAATTCCTTTCATACAAATTACCATTACTTAAACTATTCCTTATATACGTCACCGACACAAGTTCAAAGCATGGCCAACAGTTGACAAGACTGACTTTTCCAAAACATGATACATTAAAAAGACATCTATATCATTTAAAATCATATAAA
The DNA here is from genome assembly GCF_022747635.1 of Hetaerina americana. NCBI lineage: Eukaryota > Metazoa > Arthropoda > Insecta > Odonata > Calopterygidae > Hetaerina > Hetaerina americana. Next base: position 2,032,242 of record NW_027287096.1, on the reverse strand, counting down.
TATGCCTTATTTCCATTTATCCTATAATAGCACTCTTTACTACCTAATAATTAGGGTTTTCATACCAAATGTTACTTAGAAATTTTCACCACCACAATACAAAAATTTTCAATTTTTGTCTAAAATGCTTGAAATTTTAGTCTATGATTATTTCAGAATTTTCCTGGTTTCCACCATTTTAAAATTTGAGATCAAATTAATGAGTATGATTTACTATTCATTGAGGTGTATAATTTGAAATGTAAGGCTAACATTCTATATTACGAGGATCATTCAATAAGTAAAGAGGAAAATTCTCTCATTTTAAAACTACTGAATGAATCTTCACTATTTTTCAGAGAAGTTAGTAGGTAGCCTTGGGATGACCTCTGATCAGCTGTTTAGTTATTTTATATCAACATAACCTCAAAATCATCAGTTCACCATGACAAGTCCACTATAAGATTGCACCTTAGAAGAGCAGTGCTCTGTCATTAGGTTTTTAGTCACATGAGGTGCAAAACCTAGTAAAATACTTCCAAGAATGTTGATACAAAATGAGATAAGTTGTATTAATCATGCAAACGTTTACAAGAGGGTTAAACACATTTTAAAGTGGCTGAAAAAGTGTGGGTGATAAGCCCCAAGATGGATGTCCAGGCAAAGTTTCAGGTGCCTCATTGGAATTGAGGATCGATTTATTTATTTGCGATAAGAGAAGAATTACTGATGAAATGATAGCTAAGGAAGTTCAAGCAAGCGTTGGAACTGTTCACATTATCATTCAAAACAATTTAAAGTAGCGAAAAACGTGTGGAAGTATGAAGAGTGGTATTGTGATTAGATCATTTAATGTGGTGTTTGGTGGGACTTACAGGCATAGCAATACTTATCCCCTAGTTCCACCATTTAAAACCTGCCATTACCAGTATACTACCCTTAACCCTTTCACTGCTGTGAACATTTCCAGTAAATTTGCAGGGTATGCTGCTGCAGATGTGCCTTTTCACCAACTCTGTTGTAGGTTATCAATTTTCAAATTTTGTAAAAATTATGTTCGACCAAATAAATTATGAAACTTTTTCCACTACATTAACAGTAGAACTAGATTTTTCATCCAAAGTTTTTATTATTTGGATTATTTTATAATTTTTGGAGTCATAAAGGTTATGGCGACACAATAACCTCCATTTCCACAGCATGCGAGAAGTAGGATTGCGGAGAGTAAACCACAGTAAAAGGGTTAATAAACAAAGGCATTCATGAAGGGTGTAAGGCTATACCTACAAAAAACTTTGCCAATTTCTAACAAAAAAGGATTAACTTAGTTCAGCTTAAACGCATTCCCGATTTATGAGTGGGGAGAGATATACATGGTCTATTATGAAAGCAATGAGCATGATAATATGGTGACGTAACTACTCATGGCAGTGCGGTAAAACCAGTAGGGAAATGTGGTGAGGGGTCTGCCCTTCCAATGCAGCTGGTCGCAAGTTTGCTCCAACCAGTCTGAGCAGAAAGATGTGCCTCCGCGTGAAGTTTGTTTTTCGGCTTTGTAAATATTTATGGAGCGTTTGCTTTAACAGTGACATGCCATCTAGTTGTACATGTAGCTTGAAAAAAAATGCAAATGAAACATTCCAAATGTTTCAAGAGGCCTTCAAGGATGACTGTATTTTAAGGTCACAGTCCGAGAAGTGGCACAAGGCATTCAAGGAGGGCCGGAAGGAGGTCACTGATGAACTCCATTCCAGACACCCAACAACAGCCAGAACTGACAAAAACGTGAATCGTGTGCGCAAAGTTTTGCATTCCGACTGTCGATTGAGCATCCAGCGAATTGCTGACACTCTACACATATCCACATTTGTGGTACATGAGATAGTGACTGAGGATCTGGAAATGTGCAAGGTCTGCACGAAGCTTGTGCCATAAGTGTCAACGGAACACTAGAAAGAACTTCAAGTTTTGCTTCAGTTTAGCAGGCTGCTGCTGAAAATAACCATGAGGACTGATTTAAAATAAGAGACTTAACAAATGATCAGAAAGAAGAGAGACTAAATGCAAGAAACACAATTCACTCCAAGGTCTGGTTTAACTAGTGATTAAATTATGTTTTAATTTATTAGACACTGGTCAAATATTACCTTACACTACCACTATGCTTATAATTTCATATTAAAAAAATTGGGTGATATTTTCAAATAATAATCTTGAAAATCCTACATCAACATCTTAAGCAGCAACATAGTATCAAATAGTTTTAAAAAAGTAAATATATCAATGAATCATCCAAGAGCCACTAGCATTATTTTATAGAGAAAATGTCCACTGATTGTATGATAAATTCTAATACGTAAATATATATAAAGATAGACATAATCTATTAAAATTATGTATAAATATATTCTATAAATAGATAGTCAACTGTATAACAAAATTAACTGACATTATTTTCAACCATTGGGTACATTTAAATAGAATATTTAGTCATTACTTTTTAATTGAATACATTTACTCTAATTCAACCTTCCATTTTTTTATCATCACAGGTATTTAGTTACTTAAATGCATCAAATAAAAAGACCCTTATTAGTTTGCAGAGTAATATTGAATTATACTAACCTTTTCAAACAGCCTCTATTTTAAGACTCAATAGGATTGGCATCCAATCCCGCCCCTTGTCACTATCTTAGGCCACTTGAAGTTTTTCCAGAATTGACTAGTTTAACCATTTGGTCGTACTCTTGGGCCTTGTTGTATAGCAGAACCCCTGCTATAACAATGCATGTTCCAAGACCACTCAACACAGTGACAGGGTTGTCAAAAAGAACAACTGACAACCATATTAGGAATGCCCTTTTAGCTGTGTTAGCAACACTAAAACAGAGCAACAAAGGTAATAATCACAAACAGAGAAGCATGAGTTAATCAGGAAACAAATATGTGAGACAAACATTTTTGTAGCAAGGGGAAGTGGGTTTCCTTCTAAAATGGAAAGTTTGGTTACATGCACTTCAGGACTAATAAATTAGGTTTACTGCCTCTAGGTAAACAGAAATTCAATCATTAAAAGGGTTCCAACATGCTACAAAATTAGGTGAACCTCTGCCTGTAATAAACTTGTCCGTAATGGTGCTGTAAAGTTATCACCTTTCACCAGCAACTGGAACAACGACAGCATTCAATAATAAAAAAATGATTAACTAATTTAAATATATCATATATTGCTTGTGCTTCCACATGAACCTTTAAAATGTAAAAAAATTGCATCCATGACAAAATGGCATGCTTCCAGGCTAATTTATTTTTGTGAAACTATTCTATAAATTATTGTGAATATAGGTATGTAAATGTTTGGATTTTTTTAACATTCATTACATAATGCGTATCGTCATTTTTTGGATCTGCTGAACATTTTTGCATCGATAACGCATGCGTTATTGATGGGAAAATACAGAACTGGGAAAACTGTACTGCGCTAAAAGTACACAAAAGTACACAAAATTCAGATCACACTCAAAACACCAGTCAGTTTTCCTCTGACATGCATAGTAATAGCAATAGTTCAGATTTTCAAATATCTATTAAAATTTGAAAAAATTAAATTCTAAAAATGCAGCCTATTCAGCACTGTTAAATTTTGTTACATATTTCTAAAAAATTCCTGGTTTCCTAGCACTATTCGGCCAAAAAAAATTCCAGAATATTAGTTTCGTGAAACATTACTATCACCGTAAAAATTTGCTTTTCCAAGCTCTAATAAGTAAAAATAGTTACATTGTATTGCTTTACTTTATATAATATGATTATGTTTATCTGGCTATCTACAACAGCGCTACTCATTCAAACTTCAAAAATATCATACCAATAGTGCATTGTTTCTAAGATTTTTCCTCTTTAAAAACCTTATGAGGTCATTGTATTACGATGTATTTCCGTGAATGTCCATATTTTTCATGACTACACATTTCTGACTTCAGGAGACATTTTTCATTTTCTCAGATTTGTAGCTATCCTACATATTACACAATGGCACATGAATATTGTACTATGGCAGTATTCATATGAATGTCAGATGAAAAACTTTGAGAATAAGGGCAATATTAACATCTAGTCTATTAAAATTCAGGAGCAACATTAGATTTGCAGAGTAAAATCAATCCTAAGGAACTGTGGGAGATGCTGCAAAAGTAACTTTTAAGGAAGTCCTAATATAATTTACAGATTCAGGTGTGATGTGGTAGAACTTCCATTATAACAGATATGAAGACAACAACAATTTTCCACTAAATAAAAGTTTATTCACAACCAGTTTCGATGCACAACACAATTTTCAAGTAAAGCTCTCACTGTACAGGTCCAATATATATACAATGGATATTGGAGGTGGGGAAACCAGGGTGTAACCACGTACTGGGAGGGGTTAGATGAATGGGAAAAAACCCAGACCTCTGGGGATGGAAGAAAAAAAAGCTCGTAAAAGTAGGGGTAGAGGTTGAGGGTTTGTAGAGGAAGAGAGAAAGACAACGGAGTACGAAGACTCCAGGTGGCTGCATATTCTGACAAATAACAAATTTCAAAGCAAAACATGCGACAGATAATTCCATCACTCTAATCAAAAAACTCAAAGATATAAATATCCCCACCAATTGTAAATTAATTTCTTCTGATGTTTCAAAATTATTCACGTCTATTGCCACTTCTGAAGCCACTTAACTGGCAAAGGACATTCTACTATGCACAAATATTTCCAAAGAAAAAGCCCATCAAATATACTCCCTCATGAACCTATGTATAGAACAAAATTACTTCACGTTCAATAACAAATTCTACCAACAACCGGAAGGCCTGCCATGGGTTATCCCCTCTTACCTCTATTAGCAGAAATATTTATGGACAATCTGGAAAACACCATCTTCAACTCAGCTAAAAACTAGACCGGAAATGTTATATACTGGTTCTGTTATATAGATGACATTCTTTGCTGCTGGAAAGGAACCAATAGACAACTAGACACCTTTGTTTCATTTTTTAACTCGGCACATAAAAACATAATATTTATTATGGAACCAGTACAGAATCACTCAATTAACTTCCTAGATCTAACCATCAGAAGAGAGGGCTCAACACACCAATGTTCAATTTACAGGGAGCCCACTTCTACAGACTAAATTATACCACATGACTCCCTACACCCTATTGCACACAAACTAACCAGCTACACACGATGCTACACAGACTCCTCAACATCCCACTTCAATAATCCCACAACCAAAAAGAACTAAATGCCATTATAACTATAGCCACTAACAACGGATACAGTATAAACCTAATAGACACCCTAATATACAAAAAGAGGTAAACCAAAGCATTACAGAGCATGACTTCTTTAACCTGGGAAGCATCTCCCTCCACCCGAAACTCAACGTTGGTGCAGGATACCCTACATTGGCCACCTGTCAAATAAAATAGCCACTAGATTCCCCAAAGAAAAGTACAGAGTTTCCTTTTACACCCCTTTAAACCTATCCAAACTACTGAGCAATTCAAAAGACAAGGTGGATAGAATGCAGAAAAGTGGAGCATATGAACTGACATGTAACTCCTGCCTCGCTAAATACATATGCCAAACAGTCAGAGACTTCAAAACAAGAGCAAATGAGCACTGAAAGTGTCTACGGAAAGGAGATCACATAATTGAAACCGATCATAAATAAATAAAATAAATAAAAAAAAATTAAAAAAAAACGACCTATTTCCCTCCCTCCATCTTCTTGCCTAAATTCATCCAAAACCAAAGCATAGCATAGAAAACTAATGGTTGAACAACTGGGGTTTACCCCAGCAAAGGACCAACTTTTCTTCCCCCTCACGGATGGACCCTTCCTTGAGACCAGCCGTTCACCCAGTGATTTGGTCCCAACCTAACACAGGAGGACACCGGCCTCTCTCTGGTTGCAGCCAAGGTAGGGGTCGACTCTTGGCACCCGGATAATCCCCAGTGGAGGAGACTGATCGGCAAACAGACCCCACCCAACACCATGGGCCACCACCACTCCTTTCCCACACACCGTGGGGAGACGGGAAGATGGATGCCATAGGAAGAGCAGATGGGAAGAAGGGACCACCTCATCACAGCCAACTGGAATCTTTGTATTCTTTTGACTTTCCCTCTTCCCCTCCACCCACATGTGTACACACTTTTCCCATCCCAGGAGCTTCAGTTTTATCCCACTTATTTAACCCCTCCCAGCACGTGGTGACACCCTAGTTTCTCCACCTCCTATATTTAAAGTATACATATTGGAACTGTACGTGAGAGCTTCACTTGAAAATGATGTAGTGCATCAAAACTGGTTGTGAATAAATTTTTATTCAGCGGAAAATTGTAGTAGTCTTCATCTCTGTTTTAAGGGAGTTATCTGCTAAATGCACATTACACTGTAACAATTTCTAAGTGTAAAGATTATCCTCGTCAAGGCAAATGATTTTCACACTTTGGAATTGTTGTATTTGTAAAATCAATCAATTAAAAATATTTTCAAAGGAGACCTTGATTTGCCTTAACTAAGGCTAAATATACGTACATCTTTATCTGGAAGCACAGAAAATCTAAATTCTGAACATACAGCCTACTTGAGCATAATTAGATATGATCACTGAAACCAACAGGTACATTAAATGGATAGGCAAAGTTCATACTTAAGGGAACTTCTAAGTTAGGACACCCTGAAACTTATTGTTGCAGATAATTGGATGCTCTGTTTTAAAACAGGTTTAAAAAATCTATGGTTGTTTTAGATCATTCTTTCAAAATGAATTGAAAGCATTTGAAAAAATAATCGAAGACTGCATTTGATTATTTTTATGAATGACTTTCAATCAAGAGTCAATGGTGTAGTGGGTATAAAAAATGGAATGTTAACAAGATGAATATGGACTACATTTGTACATTGAATGGTAAAAGATACAAAGAGCCAGATAGCTGGAAAATGAAAACTAGCTAAATCAGAAGCTGTGCCAAACCAATCACTATACATACACATTCATTTTTAGTAAATTTACCCCTGCAAAATTATTGACAATTTAATATTATGCGTGAAACAGATATAGGTAAACAAAGTAGTGGTTAAATTGTAACTTCTTTAATTTCAGAGAAATTTGTAATTATTTTCAAATTTACCTATTTTGGTTAACATAAATGTTCTATGTTATTGAACTAATTAATGAGGTTGGAACTCATCCGGAGGAATCTATGGCTGAATCATGTAAACATCAGAACCAAGATTAGTGAACAGAATAGATCCTTACAAATGTACAAAATTAATAAGCTTCTGAATTAAAAGAAATGATAAATAATATAACACATAAATTTACTTATTTCATGTTAAATAAAGTTATTAATAAATATCTATTTTATGTATATTAAGGGAAATATTATTTTGGACTCATAGCAGACAAATTATTTAATCACATAAAGCTAGAATAGAGCTACCAGGAAAGGAATGTTCACTAGAAGTCAGAAACTATTATCTGAATAAAGTTAATTCTATAGGACTATTATAGAACAGGATGGGAGGTTATTCTACATAAAGAGAAAGCAAAACAGGTTTGCAGAAGGCTGCTAAGCACCTGAGTTTGTCTGAACCTGAGGGTATTTTTGATCTCATAATATATTAGCAGATTAGAAGCACCTAGATAATAAACAAAGATAATAAAGACTTCAGAGGTTATCATAAACTTGTTTTTACTTATCACAATTTGATTATATAAATACCGAAAATAAGTGTTGAACAGAACAATATATGTTTCATATAAAGACCTCATAGCAATGTTAGTTTCTCATTTTATGAGCATGTAATCAAGAAAATAATTAATTCCCTTCTATTGTACATGGTATATCCAAAAAGGAATACAATTATGCCTGTGAAAGTTTTTATTAAAAATTAATACTGATAAATAATAATTTTAATAAATTTAGTTTGCAAAAAAGTAATATTTGCATTACTTTCCAGACACACACAGTATGATTAAAAGATGGTATCAAAATACCCCTTGATTTATTAGCAAGAAGTAGTTTACATAATATGACGCAAGTTCAAAGTGGTGATCATACATATTATTGTGGATTATTAATTAACTTAAAAACTGGCAATGGCATCCAATAATGAAATAATTATGCAAAGGTTTGAACATAATTATTATTCCTCAGAGAAAGAAGCTATTTTATTTCCCTCTTCTCTTAAGTTTATAAAATCCAACCATAGGATGATGCCAGAACCTTCTGTATACATACATGAATATTTAATTACTACCAATCAAAAGTTTACCTGTGTGTTACCGGTCCTATGTAGCCCATTAGAACATAGGCTGTGATGCTTTGAAAATGGAAGAACACGCCATTCAGCAACAATGCAGCAAGGAGGGTGGGATCAGAGGTTGCTTGAGCCCAACCAGCTGCAGATACTCCACCAACATCAACCAGGAGGACTGAAGCTGGTATTTGTACAACCATAGATGCCATACTTGTATAAAACTGAAGCTCAGCTGGGCTATAAAACATGAAGGATAGTACTTATATTGATGGTAACCCATTATTAACTATGATATTGTCAGTGGGGAACCTGTATATATTAACAAGCAGCTTAATTAATCCTTAATATATTAATTTTTGCCTTGAAAATTATTATCATGAGATATTAGATATTAGATTGAATCAAGTGGAAAACTAATTCCCCAAGCGCCCCATGCAAAATTCCTAGGAATAGTTCTAGATGGGCGGTTGTCCTGGTGGGAGCATATATGTCACCTGGGCAAAAAAATGAATACCATTTGCTTCCTTATTAGAAGCATCAGGTTTACCGTAACAATGGATGTCCTCATGTCAATATATTATGCAAATATCTACTCCTGTATAGTATATAGTATCCTTTTCTGGGGTTCTTCTCCGCTTGCAGACACAATATTTAAAATTCAAAAGCGAGCCGTACGGCTAATTGTCAAAGCAGAGCATAATGCTCCTTGTCGTCCATTATTCCATAAATTGAACATTCTACCTTTGCCATGTATTTATATCTATGTATTACTGGTGTACACCTTTGTAAACCTTTCAATGTATGACACAAATTGTGGTATTCACCACTATGGGACCAGGTCTAAAAATGATCTGCACCGAACTTACGTAAGAACTAGAACCACCGCACTAGGCCCTAAATCTATGGGTCTCCTTATGTTTAATAAGCTAAACGAGGACCTGAAATCCAGCACAAACATTTATCTATTTAAAAGAAAATTGAGAGCTTTTCTTCAAAGGAATTTGTTCTATTCTATTAGGAATTTCATGGACCATGAAACTTAGAATAGGCATATGTATTTACATTGTGTATTATTGTATATATTGACGTGTCCTATACTATGTACAATTTTTTTTGTATGATGGTCTCTGGACAAATAAAAATTATTATTATTATTATTAAATAAACTGGAAACTTCACTGCAAAATATGAATTAGCACATCTTTTAGCACAATTGCATCTTTTGCAATTAAAATTAATTTCGACTCTACAAAGAAAACATAAAAACTGTAACATAAAAAAACCATAAACACAGTAATAAACCCGAAGGTCGGTTTGGTAGGTGATGGTAGAGTACACCCAGTACTAAGCCCGACGGCATGTGAAATTCACACATCAGGGTAGGGGGGCCAGTTCCTTTCCCTGTGCCGGTTATGGTTTCCCAGGAAGACCTGGTCCCCAAAAAATCACATAGCTTGGTTTGAGCTGCAGGTGCCCAGAGTGCCTTGCCTGGGAATCGAACCCAAGTCCCTCCAATCAGCAGTCCAACTCTCTACCCACTAGACTACCGCGACCCACTATAAACTGAACAGACTAGATTAAACTTCTACTGGTTCCAAAAAGTACAAATCAAAGAGGGATGGATGTAGACTAGATATAAAATTTATGCTTTCTGGCTATTCAAATTTCACTTGTTTTATTATCTCCATATCAAAATATTTTGTCCTTATTCACCGACTTCTCTGTCAAGTACAAAATCTTTTTATGGGCATATCAAATACTTCCACAAAGTGAAGCCTGAAACCATCGAGGATATTCAATTGCTTTATCAAGAATTGGCTCTGATATCTAAGAATTGCATTGTCTATCCACTGAAGTGTTACTTTTAAAACTAAATACACATTGATAAAATGCTAAGAATAAGAGGCATTTTCATTAGCATATTGGTAAATGGTATCATAATACTCACGTGTACTTGAAGTTGTCACCGCTGATTAGCATCTTGGAATACACATTTTGTAAACTGAAAAAAATTAGGAGCATTAGAATCATTAATGAAAAATTTAACTTACACAAGCATAAAAATTTTACCTACACAACATCCCACCAGCTGTTACAAGGTTAACTGGCTGGGTGGAGTACAGCAACAATGATGAGAAGAGAGGGGAAGATGTTCTTCCACTAACCTTATGTGTTTTGTTATAATAACCCATTCTTTCCGAATGAACTCATTCGTGTTCTGTTCATCTGTTTTTAAGTCTCCCTTTCAATCCCTCGTCCCTTTCCGCGGGGAAAAATTCCTGCTACCTGAAACGTTGGGTCGCATTCCCTACCTTTTACAGTCTCTTTGGGGGGTAGAGTGTTTTGTGGTGCATGTTCATGTGGTAGTGATGTTTCACATTCTTGCTTGTTGTGTCCTGGCTTGCGTGTTGTAGGATGGCTATCTTGCTGCATCCTGGGGTGCAGTTTTTTGTTTTGCGGTATATGTGTTTGCATGAGTGTTGGATGAAGGGATTTTTGCATGAGTGTGTGCGCCACTGTGGGTGTAATTTTCCATGTTGTTGTTTTGCATGTGGCATTGTTCCTTTTCACGGTTGGTGACCTAACACCCCCCGCCACACGCCCTTGCGGCGGCTTGCGGGGTATTATGTAGATGATGTCTGCCAAGGAGAAGTATTTATTATACATTTTGCGTAAGAAACATATTTGTGAATACTATTGTTCATTAGGCTACATAAATGTATCAAAACCCCAAGAGCTTCCAAAGTGGAGATGCACTTGAATCATTTCCTCGCAGTTACAAATCATATGATCAATAAATACTGTTCTAATACAATAAATACGCTACTAACAAATACCTACAATAAATACGCTACTAAGTTTATCATAACATCGTTTTACAAATCTAGATCCTCTACGCTGCACGCGACCCAATTCGGCAATCTTGATTACTGCAGCCTCTAAAAATTAAATCTATAACATCGCCTTAGCTTTCAGTGGGCACTACAGCACTCGCAGTTTCAAATGAAGAAATGACGGAAGCGAATGCCACTCGATACGTGCACAAATTTGGGAAAAGGTAATCTCACTTTACCCAAAATGCCGTGGTCCTACACTTTTGAAATTCCGGGAAGACCCGAGAGTGAAATCGAGACCCCGTCCTCCTTTAGGCGGACGAATTGACTTTGAAGGTCTCCCTCTTACGCATACAGATGAGCAACACACAATGAACTACGGCGATGAAATAAAGGGAAATGAGAAAGGAACGACATGAGAAAGTTGGCTCCAATTTAAAAAATATGCAACATCATCTACTCAGTACTCGCTGTGCTCTTGGACAGAATATTTTTGTACATCTGCGACCTCTTCAACGTGGGAATCGTGAAGCTCCCCACGTAATATTCTCCTAAAAACTGCAGAGGGTTCATTTTTACAGCTCCATAAAATTTCACTTCCCTTCTACCTCGATTGTACCCTCCCAAATAGGAGGCTTATTCCCCAATGATATGGTGATGTTGACTACAGTTTATTGGATTCAGCGCTAGCGATATTAATTCGTTTCCAGGCTCAAAAGACCACGACTTCCGGAAAAATTATCTTCAATATGCTCTGTACGGAACCCAAGGATGATATAATTGTCCAACACCAGTATAATTTACACGATTGCAAAGTTATCAACATTATGAAAGAGTGCCAGAGAGCGAAACCACAAAACAGCTTCGGCCGAAAAAAATTATTTGAGCTCAAATTCCTGAGCGCAAGACCCCGACCTTTATAAACTTTGAGATTACTGCTTTTTCATAAACATTGGAAATGTCAACACGAATCCACGAAAATTCAAATATCAGTGATGCATAAAATAAATATACGCAATTATTATACATTTAAAAAAATGAAGCCGGGAACTCAACTTCTATATTTTAATTGCTGAAGTCACAATAGTTTCGACAAACGAATGCTTTCCACAAATCCACATCGAATTTAAGTTTTTAAAACACAGCATATTGATTGGAAGGTATTTCAAATTTAGCCAGAGTCATAGAGAATGCAAGGAGGCAATATTTACAATTTCCTTATCACGTGAATAGAATTCCTATTATAGTAATACAACGGTATCTTATTTCACTAGACCAAGGTCGTCATTCGTAGTTATATTTTCATTTCACTGGACTAAAAAAGAACTTCCACCTCTCGAGTTCAAGCACCTTCCATCTTCTAGGACAATCCAGTTTCTTGTCCTCGGCGATAAAAGTAGTACGATAGTCCTAACAAAAGGCTGCACAATACGTGAATAGTTGGACACCATAAAACCAATTCACATTGTATTTTCCGAAGGTCGAAATCATTATCCGACAATATTTATTTCCTCTAATCCTATATCTATTGTACTTGTGTACGAGAAGAGGAAATCGTCCAAGACCAACACTCAGGCATTGTTCACCTCTTTCTTCTCAGATGACAAAGGTTTTGATAAAAAAATCGTTACCCTTTCCATTTACATGAAAGCACTTTTGGAATTTTCTAAGCATAAAATTATTGGTTCGAAAACGATAAGACAACCCATGCAAGTCGTAAAACACATGGAAATACGAAATAAGAAACCTTCCTCTCCTACTTCCACGACCCTGACGCGAATGAGTGTAAACACAGATCATGAAGGTTATGCGGCAAACATGATCTCACTGAATGCCTTTCCAATGATCAAATAAAGGAGTAGTCCGTAAAGTTGGGTCACAATGACGAAAACAACTTTCTCACATGTAAATCCGACCGGCGTAAATAATGACGAAGATTCATTTATGAATTACGTAAAAAACAAACAATCTCGCAAAGTTGAAGAACGTGTATAATCTATCATTCTCTACTCCTAGGGAGAAATTGGCCCATCCCTGAAATGGCCGACACATGAGGCCTGACGAAGGGAGACCATCAAAACCGAGAATCATGGTGCACTACATATGCAAGCAATGACTTAAGAATGCTTATTCATCCTTAAAAGGCAATGTAGGAGGCATTCTTTTAGAGATTTTGTGATGTGATTTTCAAGAGTGCTGAATTATAAATGAAGATACTGACAATGTTCCATTTCTTGTGAAAATTTACCCATTTTAGTCATTAGGTTTCTCACACTAGAACTTTAAAGTCAGAAAATCACTTCATTTTAGTGAAGTATACAAATTATTGCCGGCCCCGGTGGCGGCGGGGTAACGTCCTCGTCTGCCATTCCAAGGGTCGCGGGTTCGATTCCCGCCTGGGGGAGTTTCCCTCCATCTAGGGCTTGGGTGTTTGTAAATGTGACCATTGTTATCGTTATTAATAGTTCGATGTAAAGGCCAAAATGTGCTGTTTTCGGAATACTGAATAAATAAATAAATAAATAAATATTGGGAATGGGAGGTGATATTCTGTTAACATCCTGTCACAAATAATAAATTATATAAGAATTAAAAACATAGTAAAGTGGCTATTATCACTTCTAAAGCTGAGCAATCAATCTCTGATTACATGAAATAAGTGAAGACTCCAGTAGTACATTTGGCAAGTTTTCCTACAGATATTCTGAAAGTGAAAACCGGACAATATTCTAAACCAATCCACTCATGAACCAGGTCCTACTTTTAAAAGAATATTTTATCCTTTTCCCCATTTCATTCAACTAATTATTATTTCTTACAGACACATAATAATTGAGATTCGTATACTTGATGGTACTAGTGAGAAATGAGAATTCATTTTGATCATACGATAGACAGCAAGATAGCATGCATATATATATATATATATATATATATGTGTGTATATATATATATGTGTATATATATATGTGTATATATATATATATATATATATGTATATATATATATATATATATATGTATATATATATATATGTATATATATATGTATATATATATATATATATATGTATATATATATATATGTATATATATATATATGTATATATATATATATGTATATATATATATGTATATATATATATATGTATATGTATATATATATATTAACAGAAACAGATATAAGGAAAAGGGATAGGAACACATATAAAGGACGAACACAATAAAGGTGGGGAAGGCGGAATCGAACGGATCACAAGAGTAAAAATATTTCCTTGACCGGGACTCGAACCTCGGATCTTTCCACTTGCCGGGCGGATGCTCTTAACCACTTGAGCTATCGAGGCAACGTAATTTACCCTGAGATCCGTGGGTCTAATATGTCGCCAAGCGCCCCGATTCTTTAGCCAAGAGATGGCGTCAGGGGACTGTTTCAATTCCGCCTTCCCCACCTTTATTGTGTTCGTCCTTTATATGTGTTCCTATCCCTTTTCCTTATATCTGTTTCTGTATATATGAGTATTTATTCGCCGTTTGGTGGGATTTCGTGTTTGAATGTGTATATATATTAACAGATGTACAAACCCATCACACACCATGCATAAAATTTCAAAAATTCATTTACACAAGGAAAGGAGCCTCCCAAACCTTTGTTAGAAAATTGCATTGAATCATTAAATACATGCCCAACATTCGTGTTTTTTGCCATGAAAATTTTTCACATTGTTTAAAAAAAATTATGCTGTTGTCATCTCATGTAATACCTTCAAAGTGAAATCAACAGCAGCAGCATCAGAGAAGACACAGAAGAGGAGTGAACCAGTTAGAAGATAGACCCAGAATTATACAATTGGAAAACTATAGAATGACAATAAAATAACTAAAAAATAAAAACATAAATAAAACTATATAAGTTTGATTTCATGTGCAGTAAAAGTGGTACTTGGGATAATTAAGAATGGGATGGAAAGGAGGGAAAATGATTACTGGGGATGATCAGTTCAGAAAGGGGAAAGGCAAATGATATGCCATTGCAGTATATCAGGTCATCGATAAAGAGGAACACAGAATATAATCCGGATTTAATTGTTTGTTTCATAGAGTCCAAGAAGGCATTTAACAGAGTAAACAGGCTAGAATCAATGACTAGATTGCAGATAGTAGGAGCATTTTGAAGGGTTTATAGGCACCTTATCTGGTATGAGGCTAATCTGAAAAGTTCTCAGTCTGACAAAGAAAATTACAATTTATGTTTTCAAAAAAGTTATTTTTCAACATATTCGCCTTTAATATATAAAAATTTTATCCAGTGGTGTCCCGGTGCCATTATCCCATCTCTGTAGAGTTCTTCCAGAAGTGCAGCAGAGTACTAGTCTACAGCCACAATAGCATCTTGAATTGATGAAAAACATTGACGAGGGAAGAAATTTTTGCATTTTTGGAGGGGGTGTAAGTCTGAAGAAGCCTAAGCCAAGGAATAGGATGAATGTTCCAGTACTTAATAATGCAAATCCTCCAATTTCCCATCATCAAGTGACTTTTATGGACAGGTGTATTGTCCTGATGGGAAAGTTTTTTCCCTCAGCAAGCAGCGCTTCCATGATTTTTTACATCCAATTTTATTAGAAGGTTAGAATTTAGAAGAATTGTTTAAGTTATAGCTTTACCTTTTTCAAGATAGTCAATCAGCAGAGTTCCTTATGCATCCTAAATAACAGATGCCATCACCTTTCCCACCAATTGCACCTTTCGTTAGTAATTAATAAGGGAGGTGACCGACAGCTGAGGTCATTTGCACCATTAGGGATGAAAGGGAAAGGAAGGGCAAGGAAAAACCCAGCATCAGCATTAGCCTACAAAAGGCGACAAGGGGTCCATAGTATAATGTCCCATTTGACAAACTGCATACTCAAGTGCTATCTACAAATTCACTTTCTTCAAAGCTAAACAGCCAACCTCTAACAACATGGATTGTAATTTTGATTCTGGTGGGCAATGGCAAGTCCCTTTTTCATCCATTGCCAGATGTCGATGCATGAAATCACTCATCTTTTCCATAAAGCATGTCAAACACTCTTTGGAAAGTGTCATCTGAATGCATTTTTGAATCTCAGTGAACACTCAAGTTACCCATCTCGCACTAAGCTTTGTCATGTTCAACTCTTTGTGCAAAATGTAACTGACTTGTTCTTGTATGTCCCTACAGTACAAATAGTTTTGGGCACCTTCATAAACCAAGCTTCTAAAATCATATTATGCACTTTTTTAATGAATTCCGGTGTGGTTGCACTTTTCGGACATACTTTATGTGGATCATCTTGTAGGTAAATATGGCCTGAGAACAAATAGCTCAACGCATTATGGGCTCAAGAAGAACTACATTAGGCAAAGATTTCACAAGGATGGAGTTACTGACATGAACAGTGAGAAAAGATGCTACGAGAAGACTTATTAAAACCTTGTCATGGAACATGGTTTTGAATGGTGCAGCTAAATTGCCACTGAATCAAGATGATACACATAGGCATAGATTGTAGGTTTTTTGAATGAGGGCATGGAGGCATATGAAAGAGATAAAATGAGCAGAAGAAAAACATATGAAGGCCTGGCAGGTCACGGAGATTAGGAGATAGCTGGTCAAAATCCAAACGAAGCTGGGAAGGTGGATGAAAAGCACTTTGAATGGTTTGCTGAAGACTGCGACAGAGGAGAATGTGATGAAAGCTAGGAAGGAGTAAGAAACGGATAGGCATGCTGAATGGAATGAATGCAGAAAAGAAGCTTGTGGAATCGAAGGTTTATTATAATGTCAAATGCTACTTTATTTTGTTAGGAGAGGCAAAAAATTTACCATTCCTTAGAAAATGTCCATTCAAAACCTACCTTAATTGATAGAACACTAATAATAATAGTAATACATGACAAGAGAAATCCTGGAGAGCAAATAAGAGTTTTGAGGCTTCACAAACACTGCATTAAGCATCCATTTCTTTTATTATGCAAAGATAAAAATTGGTAAATGAAGAAAAGAGTTAAAAGCAGGGAGATTTAATACAAAGTGAGGGGATATAGAAAATGATTGAAGTGTTTGTGATTGGGATTTAAGTGTTTATAATGCTGGAAAGTGAAATGGAGCATCCATTTTTGAATACCTAAACTTGATACATGATATCGTGTTCACTTTCATGGCATGCGTTCACTCAATGAGGAAATTCCAGGGTTTATGCCAGAATTCCTGGAGGTTCCTTGAGTAGCCTAATTCAGGTTTTGCCATTTAAGCTATTCCCAGCTCTCCTGGGTGGATGAAACCCTGATTATGTTGACCCATCTAAACTTAACAGCTGAATGTATTTTAGCTATCAAAACAAAAGAATGGTATAAAATGAATTGTGTGTGTTGAAAATATTTTATTAGCACGGTATGACTGAAATGAATAATGGCATGGTAGGCATGAAAGTTGGTGTGGAATTCGTAAAATCCCTGAGGCTTGCTGATGACCAAGCTTTAGTTTGTCAGTCAGCCAAGGGGTTACAAGCATTGCTAAGAGAATTGGGAATTCAGTCCGACAGATATGGGATGAGAATCAATATTACTAAAACAAAGGTTATGCAATTTTCCAGAAAGAAAAAGGCTTAGCTAAACATTAAAATAGGTGGGCAAAAACTAGAGCAGGTAGAACAGTTTACGTATCTCGGTAGTGTTTTGGACCAACACGGTCAAAGTAGTAGGGACGTAAGGAGAAGAATTGCGCTAGGCAAAGAGGCTTTCACAAGGAGGAGGGAGTTGATGACGGGGACTTTGAGTAAGGATGTTAAGAAAAGACTCGTAAAAACTTTGATATGGAGCGTAGCTATGTACGGCGCGGAAACGTGGTCATTGAAGCAGGAGGATAGACGTAGATTGGAGGCTTTTGAAATGTGGGTGTGGAGAAGAATGGAGAAGGTGAAATGGACAGAGAAGAAAACAAATGAGGAAGTACTTGGTATGGTGGGCGAAGAGAGGGGTTTGTTGGGAGAAATCCTATGGAGGCAGGAAAAGTGGATGAAGGGGGTGATGACCGGCAGTGGGATGTTGAAGACTGTGATGGAGGGTAGAATGTTGGGCAAAAGAGGAAAGGGAAGGAACAGGATAGGGATGTTGGACGGGATGAAGGGAGGAAGAAAGTACGCGGAGATGAAGAGGGACCTGATATAGAGTAGGATGATGGATATTGTGTTTTGTTAGGAGAAATAAAATATTTGTTTGGTAGTTGTGTCCATCCAAAAACCTACCTTAACCGGTAGATTACCTAATAATAATGACATAAATTTTAAAAGCCTGCGGAGTTCATTAAGTTTTAGAAGTATAATAGGTCAAAAATATTTATTTGTTAGTAGTTGTGTCCATCCAAAAACCTACATTAACCAGTAGATTACCTCACCTTATAATAATTTACTGATGACAAAACCAATGTTCAATAACGGGGTTTCTCTGAAGATCCAAGTGACAAAACACAATTACCTTCCATCCAATGTCACCATACTGCTATGCATGACGAGTATCATAAAAGAATAGAATTTTTTGCGTGGTTCACAATTCAATATGCAGAGTGTAATATTATAAGAGACACTCACCATTCTGTTAGATTTGTGGCCATAGCTGCAATGAAGCCTCTGGCATCGAAACTCAGTTCATTGGCAGAACAAAGGGCCAAGCCACTCATGACAGGGATAAGAGATAAATTGACATACAGTCCTGTGTGTTCACCTAGTAGAAAACGGGATATTAACACAGTAAAGAGGGGCGCAGAGCTTTTAATTGTTTCTGTAAAGCTCACAGCGACATAATTCAATGCAACTAATCCCAAAATAACAGTCGTAAATCTGAAAAGACAAATGGAAAACTCGTCTCATGACATTGATAATTTAAAATATATATTTACTACACAGAATGGAAAAATTGGCCGAAAGTAAAAATCTAATCCTAAATCATTTACTGTAGACTCAGTCAATAAGTTTGGCAGACAGGATAAGAGAGATGTTCTACACACACTAAATATGGCCAATAATACTGTCTCCAAAACTTTGTAATCAACACATAATCCTTACCTAGTACACCCAACAAGAAGCATATGTTTATAGAAACCAGGAGGTCTCGTGAGGCGTTTAATAGGCTTGTACATTCCACATGGAATGTACATTTGCACAAATCCACACGTAGTTGTCATTAACATTTGAAATGTTCCTAGGGACGAATAAAATTATCTTACTTTAAATCGAAAGTTTATACATCCATTGTTTTCTCTCTGCATATAACAGACCTGTAATATACTCTAAAAATAAAACTATTCCTTAAAATTGGTGATGTTTAATTACAAACAGGTATTAGGTTTAACCATTCGTTATACTTACCTAACACTGCAGGGTCTCCATGCATGAATGAGAGGATGTATTTATTTAGGAATAAGGTACAACCACTGAAAAAATACCAAAGCACCAAAAAGAAAATTGCACGAATGTTCAACAGCCCCTTCGAATCGTTTGTCATTATATCGTCCCTCTCACTCTTCACTAGAGAGGCTCTTCTAGTCCGTTCAGGATTAACATAATGTGTAAACTGATCTTCAGAAGTTATTAGAACACTGGGAGTATTCACTACGGAAGCACCATCCTCATATTTATCCATTCCTGTTAATTTTTTTTCTAGTAAACCTTTACTTCCTGAGGAAGCCAAAATGACATCAGCCATAGAATGAGCTGTTCGCTATCACTTAAAATGCCCCATTACAACCTAAATACCTGTAAAAGCAAAACAACTATCGTATAAATTACAATACCCGAGCAGTGGTACACTTAATATCCCATACAAAAGAATGAAATGCAACATGATGCACCCATTAATCTCATATGGTGAACTAAATAAGGCATTAATTCAAATCACGTTGAAAGTTATTTAATTATTTATTAATTACATGCCGTAAAATGTCAGTATTCTCTATCACTATCATCAAAATCCTTTAGAATAAACAAAACGCTAACGCAGTTTTAAAGGTTAAAAATCATTCTTACCATGAAAATTGAATAACTCATGCACGGATATTGAACTAGCAGAAAGAGTATATGAAGGTTCGTTCGTTATTACTGACTGACTGACCTTATCTTCCTTCGTTTTGAGTTCCATCGAGGTGGCAAACTATTTACCAACTTTTCGCTATGCCCTCTTTCGCAGAGACGAGATAATTTTGCCGGCGAAACAAATGCCGGTAGTATGATAACAAGAGCCATGAATACGATGGTAGGAAAGTAGCTTACAAATGGATCCTCTGAAAGGGGTGTGACAGTGAATTGAAACATGGGCTCTGTGTTCATAACTCGAAGAAATGCGGCACAGGCTCTGGTGTGTAAGAAAATAATATATTTATTTAGTGATGTGGCCTAGTAAGGATTCATGCTTATGTTTCACCTGTACTTTCCAACAGTATCTTATGTTCAATTTCTTTTATATCTGTGCCAGTATGGCTTCGGACTTCTTTTACCCCAACATGGGTGGAGTGGAAGAACATATATATAGTCTATCGCAGTGTTTAATTGCTCGGGGTCATAAGGTAATAGTTTTGACCCATTCATATGGAGACCGTGTTGGTATAAGATACATGACCAATGGTCTTAAGGTAAACACCGTTCTGATGAGTTATATTTGTAGTAATATAAGTAATACATCCTTACACACACTCTTGGTCAATTGCAGGTATATTATCTTCCCGTGAAAGTGTTTTATAATCAGTGTGTTTTGCCGACGATGGTTGGATCGTTACCACTTATTCGTTATGTGCTAATTAGAGAAAGAATAACCATCATTCATGGCCACTCGGCCTTTTCAGCCCTAGCACATGAAACTATGATAATTGGTCGCCTTTTAGGATTGAGGGTAAGGGTAAAGGATATGACACTCGGAAATAATATATGCATTGTCACCTAATTTTTTTCTTATATGTTTTCAGACGGTGTTCACTGATCATTCACTGTTCGGATTTGCTGATGCATCAGCTATCATTACCAACAAATTTCTCGAGATTTCCTTAGCAGACAGTCACCATTGCATCTGCGTATCTCATACAGGGTAAGAAAAACAAGAATACCTTGAGCTTTCAGTCAAGTGGTAAGTTGCTCCACATGAGTTGGGAGTTTCAATTCTTATTTGTTACCCTTTCATCAAGGTACCTGTGCCTTTCAACGCACTCAGATATTATACAAGGCTCCCTTATCTGAAGGCCCTCTTGGAACCTTTGATAAAAACTTGTTATGATACTCTCAAAGATAAAGATGTACAAGTTTGCTCATTTTTCAAGGGCCCAGATGTTGCTGAACACTAGAAAGCGCTGTAATCGCATAGATGCAATTGTTTCAAAGCACATAAAGTTACACCTAGTGAAGATTGGAGAAAATTATTTTTAAAGGGAAAGTTCTGCAGGATCGTCAGTAACAGAAAAACCTAAAATAATTTAATGTCCAGACCATTTTTTTCTAGTAACTTCTGATGAAGAATTTCCTGAGTAAACCAAATTCAGGATACTTATTCTATTATAGCTTATCAAAAACAATTTCTGCAGCTAATTCATTCTAGAATTTCTAAATGCAAATCCGTAACCCATATATTTTTACCACAATCAGACTTTCACAAGATCATTACAGCCAGTGAAGATTGTGGAAAATAATAATATAAGTATTCATTTAATTTTCCCCCAAACCTATTTCACCGGAGGCAGCATAGGCTATTTCATTGGACACTATTGTCTCTGGCGATAACTGTGGCTGTAGCTAAATTACATAATAGATTATCATCCAGAAAACTGATTTGTTGTTGTTCTATTTATTCTGTACCCTGCCAATATTTTTATTCCTTGCTGTTGCAGCTTCTATAATTTTCTTTTCATAATGTATCCATTTTCTACCTCTGATATCCTTCTCATGCATGTTTTCTACAGTTCTGGTCTATCGTATGTTGTCATGGTTCAGGATGTATCCAATTAGTTTCTTTTTCTTCTAAGAGTCCATGTGCTTCAACTGCTATTAAAGCTCTTAATCATTTGTCACTCTGGAACACATTTCTATCACTTATAATCTTTGTTTCCCCGCTGCTCATATCATATATTTCTCACTACTATTTTAAAGCAAATGTTGTGTATAAGTTTGACTGAATGGCTTCCTTTTGTCTAAACCATTATTATTAACATGAGTAGTTGTTTATTTTGTTGGAAGTCCTTCTTCTCCATCCAGCAGTGGATCTAGAAAACTTCTAAATAGGGGGGTGTATTTCTTGTATGAGCTAAGTTCATTTCATAAATCACACAAAGAAAGTTGAAAATATTGTTAAATTTGAAAAAAAGCAGTCTGGCATATAAGTAATATATTTATAAATCTTATTAAAGCCAAAAAAATCCTCAATGCAGGGGCCATGGCCACCCCCATAGGGTGATTAAGCTTGGGAAATAGAATCTGTAACTGGCCTTGTGTCAGTCATTATACATTCAATACGGGTACTGAAGCTAAACTGGATTGTTAGTTTATTCACATGTTCCTTAAGATACAATAGAGACCACATGGCAAATACAAGTAAGGGCAGGAATTACTGACCATGGGCATCACAGAACCAAACAGAATTGTCATGTTAGTCATGACAATGTTTTGTTTTATGCCTATTTGATTATTGCCAGTGACAACTAAGGTGTTCCAGGATGCTAAAACTATTCAGGATTATCATTTTTATTGTTTCCCTGAGATAGCAATGTGTAGAAGAGATATTATGTTTTGGTTCCTTATGTATTAAAAAATTAAATGGCAGTTTTTTAATTGAAATGAATGGTCATCTCCAATAATAGAATGCAATGTGCTTTTGATTTGTGTTGCATTTCAATATACTCTCTCAGTTTTTATTGATTAATCAGCCATCCCTTCAAAAATTGGATCCAGTATAATTTATTAAAAATTTAATGTCATTATATGTCCTTAAATACAAATGAAATCACTGTATTAACGTCATAAGATTTTTATCTCTCTAATATAGCCCCTGGGAATTTTGTGCATGACATAATATGGATCAATATTAGGAAAATGGTGGATCAGGTAAACTTTTAGTGTTCTGGCTGTCTCTCTATTGAATACCTAAGATCAATTTCCCTCAATCGTAAATGTGTAGGTGTGTTAAGAACCACTTCAGTTCAAGGTGTGCATTCATTTGTGCGGGTCTGATGGCATGCTAAAGTTGTTCTTGATTATAATTGTTTAACTAATGTTGACATCAAGTTGCTCTCAATACAAAATTCAATATTGTAAATTCTTATTTACACCCAAATAAGCCTCTATTTCCACATGGTGCTAACCCTCTTACCTGTCAAGTCCTCTGTACCTTATTAACTATTGCTGAAGTCATTGTCATTTTTGTCATGTGATAAATTTATGGATCCATTTTGAATCTCTGGAAGTATAGAACCCCGAGGGCCTGTTTGGAGACATAGCATATTAAAAAACTCATTTGTTAGCATTAATTGGAAGGAACCAGAACTTTTCTTTTTTTGCAATAGAATTATTTTTCAATGGAATTTTCATGAAGCTGAAGGGATGAGATTTCATAGTTGCCTTGTGTAGGACTTCCCCATAAGGTGGTTTTTCTGCTGAGTAATGAAAAAATATAACATGTTCTGTGTTTCCATTAGTCAGGAAAAGTAGAAGAAAATAATTTTCAGCTAAAAATATTTTCCCAGTGGTATATCCATTGGTCTGTATTCTAGGTGAATATTGAGTTGGGTGTAAGGTTTGTGGTGAATGGTACACCTAAAAACATGAGTATTTGTGTATATGTGAACTTGCCTGAAATCCTGATGCCGTATATTTCTGCACCCACCCATGCATATTTATATTATTAGTCTTTTCTTAGGGCATTGCAAGTCAACAGAGTCTCTACTAAAGATTTCCCACAAATGCACTTAAGTTTTGTATGGCATATGCATTTTTTTCCCATTAGTAATAATGTTGAGGTTATAGAATTACATTTTCTTAAACTATGCTGCACCAAAGGTCAACAAATTGGCATATCGAGAGAAAATGATGTGAACTACCGAAGCACAATCGGACAGTTCAAATCAAACCAATCAAACATAAGTGGTAAATTTTAAAACTTTTGACTTAAATGTCTGTTACTAATCTAAAAGGTTTATTCCCACTTGACATTGAATTGTTTGTAGACAGTATTAAAAGTAGGTTTATGTTACTAATCTAAAGGGCTTGTTCCCACTTGACATTTAATTGTATGTATACAGTATTAAAGGCACATTTATTTCATTGAATTTAGTTAGTGATTTTATTTTTTGATCGAACCTATTCTTATATCCCAGGAAAGAAAACACAGTGCTACGTGCCCGAGTAAACTGTAGTAGGGTTTCTGTAATTCCTAATGCTGTTGACACTGCTGTTTTTACACCAGATCCAGCTCAAAGAAGTGCAGATAAGAGTAAGTAAGCAATAATCTCTAACAAGAGTGACATTGCTGAATTATGCTGAAGTAGATTATCTTATAGTTTCTAATAAATAACATTGGAGAATTAAATATTTTTTTAGGCTGGAGCCCTGTCTCCTTTTCCAGTGAAATGGTCGGTCCCCTCATTCAATATAATGTGACATAAATAGCATTATTGCTTATTTGGTTTAATTTCAGAATCTGTTAGAGGCAAAAGGATGAATTAACCTATAGATATGATCATAGTAATGTAAGATATTGGTGCCTCTTGCTGAGGTAATTGAAAACATAACACACGTCTACATAATACCCCGCAAGCCGCCGCAAGGGTGTGTGGCGGGGGGTGTTAGGTCACCAACCGTAACACACATTGATGCACGCCACTGCAATTATATTTTCGAGTAATAAATTCATCATTGCCTAAGCTGTTGTTGAAATACGTTTTTGCAAAATGCCAAGTGCACTGATTCATTTCATGAACATGTAATTCAAGTCTAGGAATTTTAATTTCATTTGATCAAAATATTGTGTGAAAGAGTACTTTTCAAGCTTTTTAGGCCAATAAATAGATTATCAGAAATTCTTTGAATAATCCATATATTTGAATTTTTAAATAAAATTCTTATATTTATACATCCATATCTGTTTCAGTTACCATTGTTATAGTGAGTCGTTTGGTATACCGTAAAGGTGTTGATTTGATGGTTGAAATTATAGCAGAAATATGCTCAAAATATCCTGAGGTAAGTAATATTTTAAGCCCTAAGTTTTAAAATACTTTTTTAATGATATAATGATTAATCATTATTGCCTCACAGGTTAATTTTCTTATTGCTGGGGATGGTCCAAAGAGAGGATTGCTGGAAGAGGTAAGGGAGAGGTGTTCCCTTCAAGAAAGAGTAACACTGCTGGGGAGCCAAGAACATAGTGCTGTGAGAAGCATTCTAGTGAAAGGCCATATCTTCCTTAATACATCACTCACAGAGGCTTACTGTATGGCTATTGTGGAAGCAGCATCATGTGGGTAAGTTGTGGGAGAATGTAATGAGTAAGTAGATTAATCAGAAAATGGAGCAATCAAAAATTGTGTTATTTGCTGACAATTTCATAATTGACGAAAGAAATGAAGTAAAATGTGTCCTTGATTTTTTGTAAAATTACCTAAATAGGGTGGTAAACTTAATGACAAAAAACTACAAATTTAAACACATCAAAGTGTAAATATTTATCCTTCACCAGCAAATTAAACTGAAAAATAAATATGTATATATCATATTCAGCAGATAACAAGGTATGTGAACTGTTGAGTGCAACTACTTAGGCATTACTTTGACTGAAGGGTTCAGCTGAGGTGGTCATATCAGCAAAATATTACTAAGGCTTATTGAAACTTGTATTTTGGAGGAAGGAGTATGAAAAAAGGTA
Organism: Hetaerina americana; assembly: GCF_022747635.1. Classification (NCBI taxonomy): domain Eukaryota; kingdom Metazoa; phylum Arthropoda; class Insecta; order Odonata; family Calopterygidae; genus Hetaerina; species Hetaerina americana. Next base: position 2,006,196 of record NW_027287096.1, on the reverse strand, counting down.
CACACAAAGCTAAAATGCTTCTGTGTAAGGTGTTAATACAGCTAATCAAAAAAAGAGTATGCTAGAAAGTACTTAGGGATCCATATGAAAAGGCTCAAATAAATTAGTTAGCTGGAGTGACTAGGATAGAGGCTCAGTTTGTGTTGAATAGATACAGGAGAGAGTTTCTGAAACACTAATCGTTTTGGGATGGGAATCTTTAAGTGAAAGGAAAAGAGGTAATAGATTAGTAGGCATGTATTACGAGTAGTATCTAGGATATGATGCATGGCAAGACCTTGAAGCAAGGTTAACAAAATCATCCCTAACTGATATCAAACTTATTGTCCTGTAGTCCTCACAAGATGTAGCATTTACCTTTTTCGGAATAGGAACTAAACCTGATCTCACAAAGTCTTCCGGCCAGATTCCTTCCTCATAGATACTACGGATCAACCCATATAGCCTCTTCCTCCCACATTTTCCTAAACATTTCAATAGTTCCGTGGGAATGTTATCCACCCCTACAGCCTTATTTAGTTTCATCTCCCTTAATGCCCTTTCTATCTCATTGTTTAGTATGCCTGGACCTTAGCTATCTTCCTCTACGTCATGTTCCTTTTCTATGTCTAACTTTGTTGGTCTAAGCTCTTTACTATACAGTTCTTCTATATATTCCTTCCATCTCTCTTGGATCTTTCCTGCGTCAACTATTACCTTACCCACCTTATCTCTAACTATTAGCATAGATCTCCCTTTCTTACTTCCCGATAAAGATTTAACTTTGCTGTACAGCGCACCGATTTCACCCTTCCTCTGCAGACTTTCCATATCCTCGCACTGCGTCTTCCACCATGCTTCTTTTGCTTTATTTGTTGCCCACCTCAATTTATTGTTTAATTCTTTGTACTTCATTTTGCCTAATTCTGTATTTACATTCTTCCATTTTCGCCACTCATCCATCTTTGTAATCATCTCATCCGTGATCCATGGTTTCCTAATCCTTTTAGCGTTAACGGTTCCAATAGTGTCTTTTGCGGCTTTAGACAACCCTTTCTTGATACATTCGGTATTCCTTCCTTTTCAAACCATTTAATGCTTCTACATTCCATTTTCTGACTCGCCTCCCCTACCTTATCTTTTTGAAACGGACGCTACATTTCATAACAACTAAATTGTGGTCAGAGTCCGCATCCGCTCCGGGGAAGCTGTTCGAATTTATCACACTGTTCCTAAACCTGTGTCTAACCAGGATATAATCTAGCTGATACCTTTCTGAGTCACCTGGCATTTTCCATGTATACCTGCGTCTTTTGTGGTGTCTAAACCAAGTGTTGGTGATGACTAACCCCTGTCTCCTGCAGAACTCAACTGCTTTCTCCCCGCGGTCATTCCTCGTGCCTAAACCATAGTCCCCGACCTCGTCACCATCTCTTCCTTCGCCTACCGTCGCATTCCAATCCCCCATCACTATCAAATGTTTCACTTCAGGAACACGCGATTATGTCCTCTAGCCGATCGTATATCCTATCGACCTCTTCTTCCTTATGGTTGCTCGGTGGCATGTATACCTGAATAATAACATAATAACCAAGTTCGTCGGTTCTGCTTTTATCTCTACTAGTAGTATTCTATTCATTTCCTGCTGTATGTTGACTACACTTCTTCCTACCACTTCATTTAATACTATGGCGACCCCTCGTTGGCTCTCGTCCCCGCCGCTGTATATTATTCTATACTTATCACTCCAGTAATCCCCGCTATCTTTCCATCTAACCACGCATAGATCTAAAATATCTATTTTTCCCCTTTCCATCTCTCGCTTAATATTCTCCAGTTTCCCTGTCCTCATCATTGTCCTAACATTCCACGTTCCTATTCTAACTAATTTGGTCATCTTCTCCTGCATCTTCGGTCCTGCTGCTGCTGGTTTTCCCCTGCAAGGGTTTCGTGGGATGATGACCGCGGAAGCCTTGCCTCCCCCTCTGCCGGGCACGACACACGGCCGATTGGGCTGAGCCCCGTAGTTGCCAGGACTCAAAATCTCTGTATAGTCCATCATGTCATCACTGGGGTCAGATGCCATTGCAGCTGCCTCACTGAGGAGCAGACGCTGCTTGGACTACCTTTCGTCTGGCTCCTATGGGTGACCCTACCAGGAGCAATAATTATTACTCCCGCCAGCACAGCTCTAGGGGTCATCGGAACTCACAAGCCCTTCCACCACGTCAAGGTTGTAGTCCAAGGAGGGGAAATTTTGACATATGCCACCATATTATAAGCCTTCTGCAGTTGTTTTAGGAAAAATAAATAATGTGTGATATATTGAATCCTATCACATGGATCATGCCACTCAATATCATAGACACATATTTCTTGAATAAATTGTACAGAGTTTAAAATACAGTCGTGGCAGTTAGTTAAGTCCCAATCTACTGAAGTTTCATGTTATCCAAGAAACAGCTAACCAATCCAAAAACGTCTTTACCTACATCGTATATTAATTACTTTTATTTTGGCTGAACTAAACCAGTTCAACTCCAGCAAGTGAAGATCAGAAGTGAAAGCCTGCAGTGAGGCAGAAGACATTCAGAAGACATCATTGTTTAACATCTATATGTACATATGACGTGTCCTATACACTTATCTGATGTATCTATTACACTGTGTCAGTGTCTTCTGGGCAAAGAAAGATTATTATTATTATTATTCAAGTATTTTGTTGATGAAAGAAAAGAGAAAAATATCATATGAAAGTATTATTTTAGAAGTACATCATTCATTTTAATATATAATTGTGGTGCAGTGGTGAGGTATGTAAATAATTGCCTTGGAAGTTGTCATAATTTGTTTTGATATAATCATTTTCCAGATTTTCAATGGTCCCAGTTGAACTCAGTTTACATTACCTCAGGCTATCAAGACTACTGTAGTAATGCAAAAGTTTATTTTGAGTAATTGCAGTTATGCAGGGTTTTGGTAGAATTGGCCAGAATCATTTGGGACTTTTCCCAAAAATGAGACTTCAGAAATGGGGTGGGATGTATTTGTGGGGGGCACAATTCAGAGAAATACAGTAGTTAGTACGAAGAAACAGAGATACGCTGCTGTATGGTATCTGTTTAGCAAGCTGTCAATTGGCTTTCAACAACTTATCTATAATTAAATTTTCTACCTGGAAATTTCACCAAATGAGTATGTCCATCTTAAATATTGCATGACACTAACAGTAAAATCAGTATTTTTGGCACATTGACTTTTCCATATATTATGTACATGCTGTCATCATTAGGATGCTCTTGTGTGAGGCAAAGGGGTGTATTTTGCAAGGTGTTCATTAGGAAGCATAATATGAAAAATATATACAAAATTGGTGAGATCAAATAGACCATTCATGTTCTTGTTAGAATTTAAAAATCCTAGGAAAGTTTAATTACAAGGAAAAACGATGACAAAATTTAACTGCTTGCCCTGAAGGAAATCATTTCATCTAATCACTACAGTACTACATTGAATTATATTCAGTACTTTCACCTTTTGTTGCTAGTTAAAATCGTAAATAGGAGGATTTAGGAACTTGAAAAGGTTGAGTGGTGAATTTTTTGTAATTTAAACTAAAATAATTTATCAATAATGGCTATTTGAACTTGAAATAGATTCCCATTTCCCAATGAAGTCATTCTCAGTTAGCTAGGTGAGGCATACACTTGCAAGCTAATCTGAAAGTCTTAGGTTTCAATCCTATCAAGTGTGAATGGTGCGTAGTCATGTATTTTTCTGATTATTTTCACTGGTAGAATTATTTTGCAATTTCATATCAGACGTAAGAACGTCTTAAAAGCCGAACTTATCTTTAATTCATTATTTGGAATAGGGGTATGTTTTGTGTCCCTTCATGACACTGCAAGTGACAGAGTTAGAATGAATTTGGCCTGCTTTGTTTATAATCAAATGATTTCCTAATCTTGTATTGTGCCTACTACCAAAGAAAGATGTACTAGGGAACAATCATTTTCAGGTTGGATAGTTTTCTTACAAGGAAGTTGAAATTATTGATGGCTAAGTCATTAGTGAATTATATAAGATAATCTCATGCCTGTTTCGAATTTTTAATGTTATTTTACCAATGCATTATTTCCATTTAGTTTACAGGTTGTTAGCACCAGAGTTGGTGGGATTCCAGAAGTTCTTCCTCCTGATCTTGTATATTTGACTGAACCTGATGTTCCAGGTGACTTTTAATTTTTATTGTCATTCAGTAACAGTTTTTTAATGATTAGTTATGAATTTTAAAGGTCAAGTGGTATAAATATCTGATATACTTATTTTGATGAAGGCCAGTATTCTTGGAAAACAGTAGATATTCTCAACTTGTACCCTTCAAAGTAAACAAGGAAAAATAGGACCATTCATGGTCAAGCTTAGTCTTTTGGTAATTTTTTGTTTGTCCTATTATCTTCAGGTGCATATGTAATTGAAACACAAATAAGACCCTGAGGAGTCAACTTATTCTTACATTTTGCTGCTAAATTTACATTAATTTGACATGCCATTTTTTAAGCACTGCATGTCTGTGTGAAAATAATGCATGCCAGTCTTTTCTTCTGAAACCTCATGCACTGCAGATGGCTTTTGATTAGTTTAAACTTTCCCAATTGAACTGAATCCTAAATTAATGTGGTTGATTAATTTGTGGGATTAGCTTGTTTGATTTTGTCATGTACCAAAATGATCAATATCATTAATTGAATATTGGAGGTGATTTTGAATTGCCATTATAATGAATAGGCTCCGGGCAAATTATCACTAATTTGAGGTATGCTCCATAGATGAATTTCAAGAGTTACAAAATAAAATTATTAATCAAGGGTAACTGTTGCAGCATTGTTAGATGGCTTGGAGACCGCCATAAGTGATTTGAAGGCCAAAAAATGCCCACCTCCAGAAGAGTGCCATAGAAGAGTTAGCAGCCTGTATAGCTGGACTGACATAGCTGCTAGGACTGAAAATGTATACAAAATTGTTTCTCAAGAGCCAACCAAAAGATTAGGGTCACAGCTAAAAAGGTATTAAAAATTGGATCAAGGTTTACTCTAATTATTTGTCTTTGAGACAATTTTGGGACGTAAATCATGGGGTGTTTATTTACTTTATGGAATTCCTGTTTTGATAATTTTGTAAATGAGTTGCTTTATCATGATTTTCATTGTCTATATTTGTTACAACAACATAAGGGTGTAAAATTTTGCTTGCTTGTTATTTTTTGTGATTTTTTCCTTTCAGTTACATCAAGAGTGGAGTTTTGCCATTTTTACTAGTAATTTCTTTATGTTACATCATTTTGAGAGCTCTGGATTGGCTGGTACCAAGAGATGTAAGTTTTATTTCCAAAATTTGAATTAGTACAAGTAGTTCAATTTTGGCTGCACAAAACTAATTGAAAGGCTAATCTGATAATTAGAGAAGCAATGAAATTTGTGAAAACACATCTGTTACTTTTGAGATTCATGGCTTTATTTCGTGAACCTATTATCCTTTTCAATCGAGTATCTCATAGATGTCACCTTTCTCTCTTTATGTGTTAAGTAATATTATTTTACTTACAGCTCATTGACATATCAAGGGACTATGCTACCCCAGAGGAACAGTTGAAACCAAATACTATCTGTTTATTGAAACCCAAAAAACCTAAGAAAAAACGGAAAGCAAGGACATCATAGTTTGAATGTTGAAGCTAATTACACCACCATTATGTGTTTCTGTTGGTTTTATGCTATGGAATCAACTGCCAGTATTTTTATCTAGTCTCAGATTTTCTAAGTTTGTATAATTCTCTGGTTTTATAACACTCATGAAATGAAGAATGAAAAATGGTGGTAAAAATTTACTGTGTATTTATATGCTATTCATTTATGTATTTTGTTAAAAATCAAATGTGAATTTATGCACCCTATTCTTGCAGTTATGGGGGCCCTAGTTTGCATTTGAAAAAAGTATTTATGCCATAATACATGTACTTTTTATGATGCCATTCAAACGTTTTAAATGGAATAAAAATAACTTTCCAATGTACGAAATTAATCAAATGATCCTAATCTAATACTAATATGTGTAATATGAGGTCTGTTAAAAAATTCCAAAGCTTTTTTATTACAAAAATTCACATCACTAACTAATTGGTCAGGGTCCCCTTCTAAGTAGACTCCTCCCCAATGTATGCACTAATCCCAACACTGTTTCCACTTTTTGAAATAGTCCTAGAATGTTTCTTCCAGAATGCTCATCAACTCTTCCATCAAATTTATCTTTATCTCTGGAATGGTGGCATATCTTTATCCTTTGATTGGAAGTTTTAGTTTGGGGAACATGAAATATTCCCATGGGGCCAAGTCTGTTGATAAGGATTGGTGGGGAAGCCGAGTGGTCCTGCTAAAAACTCACGATTTTTGGGAGAGCAATCACCCCAGCACGTTTATCATGATGAAAAAACCACTCATCGCTCCTATGAAGTTTTGGCCTTTCTTGCTTGATTCTCTTTCTTAGAAGTTTCATAACTCCCAGGTAATTCTCCATGTTGACTGTCCGGCCTTTAAGTAGGTATTCGTGATGCACAACCCTCTGCATTGAAAAAAAGTGAGGGGGTGTTTCATCAATCCATTGTGAAGACTGCACTTGTTTCGATTTCATATCTATAAACTCATGAACTTTAAATGTTATGACTCTGGACAAGGAGGTTTCATCCTCTTCAGCTCGATCAAACAGATCCTGACAGACTTGAACTCGATCTTGTTTCTGGTCTGCTGCCAACAAGCGAGGCACGTTTGATGGAGACCCAATGATGCCTCAATTTTTCAGTCAGGATTTCATAGCGTGAATTAGTCAAGATACCACATTCTACTATAAGTTCTCTGACAGTCAATTGGCACAACGGAGATCGTTCACTTTCTTGATGTGGGGGGGTTATCAATCGATGTCGATGGTCTTCCAGAATGCTTGTTGTCTTCCACTGATTACTGCCCATTTTTGAACCAGGTAAACTACTCAAAATATGCCGTACATTTTATAGCATCTTGACCATAAGCCTTGTAATCAAGTCAAAAGGATTTGCAGAGTTTCGCACAGAATTTCATGGAACAACACTGCTCGTGTAAAGAATTTGTTTCCAATTATTCCCCAAACTCCATGAACACCTCACATAAACGGCCGTAACTGATCAAAAACCAAGTTATCAACAAGACCAAGTTATCAACAAAGTGGTTGAAAGCGGTTATTTGGGAAGTTTCCACAGACACAATGCCTCCAAGCACATTAAAAAAATAACCAACTAGGGGTGCACTATTAAAGAAGTTTGAGAACGTTTTGAACAGATCTCATAATAGTGTGGAAAAGCACTGTCTGATCTACAGTCAGCTGTCACAAATTTTAAATTAAGATAAAACTTTTTACCAACTAAAGGTTTACTATACTTTCAGAAATATAGTAATATGATGCGATGGACATTTTTTTGGTGGATTACATCATTTTAGAAAAGACGTAATGTTGTTAACATGTGAGATGAGACATACATTCAAAATGATAAAATTTTCATATTTTTTTATAAAAGTTGAAATACAATTTCTATACATGATTCCACACAACAGCATTAAAATATGAGCGCATGAAATACAGTGTAAAGTTAGCCTACATACAAAATCCCTGATTATCAATGACCTTGGGATTCTTCAGCTTCTAAATCGATGCTGTGGAACTGTCTTTGAGCATAATTCTGCAATGCAAGTTCAACGTCATTCCTTTTAGGAGAATCTAGCTCAGCATATGCCTGAAATGTAAATTAATTTACATATAAGTATTCTGGCAATTTTCATTGGAGTTAAGTACATTATCTTATCCTCAGTAGTAAAAACAACTAAGAATATCCTAAAATCATTTTTTTCAACAACCTAAATGCTAAAAACCTCTAAATATTACAATTCCCCCCCAGAAACCTAAGCTTACTTACAAACATTGGAAAATGAAGTTAAGAAAGATCCAGCCAAAAATTCTAAGAAGGTAAGTTAACAACAGGGTCACAAAGAGAGCTAAATGTAAAATCAGTTTTGATTTTCTTGAACCCATTTAATATTTTTTTTAAATTGGCCCTATGAGAATGAAAATGGATATATAAATAGAATGAACAAAGAGGCAAATGGAAAAAAACAATTAACGTCTAAAAATTAACATTTTCATGGACTGCAAAACTTTTTAGGCATGTGAGAATATTATACTGATTGGTGTTGAGTGAATAAACGAGGGTAGTTTGAAAAGCCTGGGTAAAAATTAATACTACTTAATTTTCAGATACAAACAATTTCTATTTTTCATCATGGCCTTCTTTTATGCTTCTTTACTTCATCTTATGTAACTTCAATTTTGTGATACCTTTCGAGTAAGACAATTATTCCAACTCGGCAAAATAGGCATTTTTCGTTACTGTCAGCCATTAATCACACTAAATGACAGGCAGTAGTCAAAGTTAAGTGTGAAGGATAAGGGAGATCAAGATGAGTTGGAATCATAAGTCCATTAATTTTGCAGCTCTAACTGCTGAGGAATGAGCATGATGGATAACTTTTTTTGGACTAATTTTAGACATTTTTCTTGCAAATCAGCTTAGTTTTCATAAGCTCTCACAAAGATGCATAACGTTCACCTGTAATGGTTTGATCATTTTCCAAATAGAATGTTACCAGGGACTTCCCAACTGAAGGAATGGTCTTTACCTCCTATTTAGCATACTTCCTGTAGGCAATCAACTACTTCGATTGTTCCTTTATTTCAGATTTGTAATGATGTATCCATGTTTAGTTTACAGCACTGAAATGGTGCCTAATGCCCTATGCATTTTTCTAAAGCACCTGCAAATTGGCCTTGAATCTTAACCACATGATTTTTTAATCTACTGTTCGCAATCAGGGCACCCATCTTGAATATAGCTTCTTATGCCCAAATATTTATGGAAAGTATTAAGTACCAGTTCAAGATGTCTATAGCATTAGAATTCTCATGCACCTACACTCATCCATTTTACGGATTTTATCCATCCATCCATCCACGGATTTTAACAATGATTTCTAGAGAAGCGTCTCAACATGGCATTCAGAATGTTCAACATAACTTTGGTTAGTAAAGCCCCTCTAAAAAGTTAGAAACCTCTGAAAAACTGTTGTACTTGAAAGCACATCATCATGTTGGGTTGTTCTGCCATGTGGCAGGTTCTCACATGGTTAATCTCCATGTATGTCTGCCCGGAGCCATTCTCTTGATTTCTATGCATTTTATTCCAATGTTTAATGATGCATACAAACTTCTCTTTCATCCATTTTTTTAAATAACTTGGCTTGCCCAATGCAAAAAAGCACAAAACATGAAGCAAAACACCAAAACTGGCTAAAAATTGGTGTGTGTTCCTTCAAGAGATGCTACTAACTGACATTAACTTATATGCACACACCAGTGGTGCTATCTCTCTGACTCTGTACAGTATTTCCAAACTATCCTTGAAGAGGGAGTTTACCCCATGTATGAATGAGATACATTTTCTAATACATATATTCACGGAATTATCAGTTTTGAAAATTCTGACTGATTTTTAAGAGGTAAAATCTTTAAAGAGGTTTTTACTTCTTTTCTGCTACCAACAGTATTCTTCAATTTGACCTTCTAAAGTAATTCAACATCTATAACTCATAATGCCTCCATTTTTGATACTTCCATAGTGCATCTAAGAAAATTACCTCACATTAAAATTCTGTTAAGTATATCCTTAGTTTGCCCTCTCCCTCTATACTCTTCTCCAGGCCATTTCCCAATATCCACTAAAAACTATTAACTGTGATACTATGGCCATCCTAAAGGATGCAAATTCATACCTCTTTAATGCAATTACTCAAGAACTTCTCAACACTAATACCACAAAATTTGATAAATATATCCCTGGCTCTTTATGTCCTTCAATATGTCATTACACACTATACAATTGTTATTCAATGTGCCCCTTAAAACTAATTTCAATTATTTTTTTGCAGAAAAGTACCAAACTAAATTATTTGAAATAACATCTTTCAATTAGGTCTACCTAAAGCAAGGAAGAAATGCAAAGGGAAATAAACAGCTTAAATGTCTGGTCTCATACACTTATATGGAAACCATGGACCACGGATGAGATGATTCAAAAGATAGATGAGAGAAGAAAATGGAAGACTGTAAATACAGATCTAGCAGAAGGAAGTACAAAGAATTTAATAATTTGAGATGGGCAACAACAAAAGCAAAAGAAGCATGGTGGCAGATGCAGTGCGTGGATATGGAAAATTTGCAGAAGATGGGTGAAATTATTATGCTAAACAAGAAGTGTACAACACTACTGGGAACTATGAATGGAATATCTGTATTAACAGTTCAAGATAGGTCGGTAAAGATAATACTTGAAACAGAAAAGATCCCAAAGAGATGGAAGGAATATGTAGATCTGTATGATAAAGAACTAAGGCCAGCAGGTTTAGACATAGAAAGAGAACATGGCATAAATGAAGATAGCTTAGGTCCAACCATGCTTGACAATGAGATATAAAGGGCATTAAGGGAGATGAAATTAAATAAGGCTGTGAAAGTGGACAAATTTCCAGGGGAAATACTAGAAGGGTTAGGAAAATGCCGGAGGAAGAGTCCATATGGACTCATTCATAGCATCCATGAGGAAGGAATCTGGCCAGAAGACTTTGTGAGATTAGTTCCAAAAAAAGTAGAGGCTACATCATGTGAAGACTAAAGAACAATAAGTGTGATTTCCTAAGCAGCTTAAGTTGTTCTCATGATCATCAACAAAAGGATAGAGAGTAGGGCAAATGATTACTTAATACAGGGGGTGATCAGTTTGGGTTTAGGAAGGGGAAGGGCACACATGATGCCATTGCAGTAATGAGATCGCTAATCACGAGTAATATAGAATAAAATCAGGATGTATTTGCCTGTTTCACAGATTTCAATAAGGCATTTGATAGAGTGAATTGGGAAAAACTAATGAGTACATTGAAGAAAATAGGAATAGATTGAGGGATAGGAGACTAATCTGCAACCTGTACATGTCTCAGACTGCTCAGGTGCGATTGGGGGACGTGGAGTCCAGTTGGGCAGTGTTAGGAAGAGGTGTAAGGCAGGGTTGTTCATAATCACCGATGCTCTTCAACGTTTATGAGTAGGAAATGATTAAAGAGGCATGGCATGAACTGGAGGTAGGAATGAAAGTTGGAGGGCAATCGGTAAAATCAGTTAGGTGGCTGATGACCAAGCTATATTTTGTCAGTCGGCCAAGGGGTGGCAAGCATTGCTGAGCGAATTGGAAATTGTGTATGAAAGATATGGGATGAGAATTACTATGAATAAAACAAAAGTTATGCGATTTTCTAGAAAGAAAAAGGATGAGCTCAATATTAAAATAGGAGGGCAAAAAGTAAAGCAAGTGGATCAGTTAATGTACCTCGGAAGTATTTTGGACCAAAATGGTCAAAGTAGTATGGACAATAGAAGAATTGCACAAGGCATAGAGTCTTTCACAAGGAGGGAGTTGATGACAGAAATTTTGAGTAAGGATCTTAAGAAAAGGCTCTTTGATATGGAGCATAGTAATGTACGGCGCAGAAACATGGTCACTGAAGCAGGGGGATAGACATATATTGGAGGCTTTTGAAATATTGGCATGGAGAAGGTAAAATTGAGGGAAAGGAAAACAAACAAAGAAGTGCTGGGTATGGTGGGTGAAGAGAGGGGTTTATTGTGAGAAATCCTATCGAGGCAGGAAAAGTGGATGAAGGGTGTATTGACCCACAGTGGGATAGTAGTAGTATTTTTGGGGAGGCGACCGACAGCTGAGGTCATTTGCACCATGTGGGATGGACACGCAAGGATGAAGGGTGGAGAGAAATTCGGCGTCGGCATTAGCCTACTCTTTACGAAAGGTGCCAAGGGGTCCAACAGCTTAACGTCCCATATGACGGACGGCGCACTCACTCAAAGTGCCCTCCACAAAGCACCTCAAGTAGGGATCGAGATACCTCTGAAAAATATTCAACACCGCCGGGATTTGAACCCGGGCCCTCTGGGTGGGAAGCCAATACGTTTGCCCCCCCACCATCTCGATCCCCCGCAGTGGGATGTTGAAGACGGTAATAGAGGAGAAAATGTTAGGCAAATGAGGAAAGGGCAGGAATCGGAAACGGATGTTGGATGGGATGAAGGGAGGAAGGAAGTACACAGAGATGAAGAGGGACTTATTGTAGAGTAGGATGCTGTATTGTGTTTTGTTAAGAAATGGCTATTTGGTAGTTGTGTCAATCCAAAACCTACCTTAACCAGTAGATTACCTTAAAAAAAATACACTTATACAGAGCATAGTTGGCTACTTGAGTTGGCTGAGAAGAGAAATATATGTATGTATGTGATTCATCACCATAGTTAATTATGCACCGGTTACATCAAAGGTTCAGGTTACTGCACCAGTAACCTAAACCTTTGAGGTTCCTGCGTAATGATTATGCACCACAAAATGCAAGGTCAACTCTCCAAAAGTGTGCTTTGTTTCTTCTTAAATCTCAGAAATTTACAACATAATTGATAAGCATCTAATGAAATGCCTATATTCTTGATACACTTTTTTAAAAAGGTCACAGAATAGCAATGGACCAAGATTAATATATATGATTAAACATTCTTTTTTAACTTGTACAAACAATAGTCACTCCCTCACATGGCTTACCTTTACAAATTCAATGTCACCATCACTTTTTTTGGTTTTCACAGATTTCAAATTTGGATTCAGTATCTGGTACAATTCTATCAAGGAAACTGCCTCATCAAGTCTGAAATGGTAGGAAGAAAGTGGGTAATAAAATATAACATTAGGTTATAAATGGGAGCTTTCCATGCTGATTTGGTCGTGCTGAGAATATGGATGAGAGTCAAATCACCTTGACCAAGAAAGGCATGGGTGCTGGTGTTCAAAGAGTCTCTCAAGGTAAGATATATTAGTAGTGTCAAGAACAGAGGAGCAGATATGTAATAATATAAGAAGATGACAAAAGTAAAAGGCAAGCAAGAATAGAAGAGCAAGGAAGAAATCTTACGGAGGAGTAGGTTATTAGTAAAATCTAAATTATGTTTTTTTTCTCACAATCCTGAAAGAAAATTGTATGAATGATATATTGAAACATAAATCACTTCAAGGAGAGTCCATATTACTTTCATACAACATTATTAAATTTATATTTAGGAAATTGAGGGTACTGATTATGAGATGAATTTTACTGCAACACAATTCAAATCATTGGTACTCCAAAAATCCCATAATTGTGAACTAAATTAAAATATATTCTATTGTTTCAGGCTTCACTTCGTGGAAGTAATTGATATCCATTATTGAAATAGAAAGAAAGACTCGTACTTTTCCACAAATCTGTGGAAAAGTACGAGTCTTTCTTTCTATTTCAATAATGGATAAATTAAAATACATGGAAACATAATAATTGCATTATGATTTGCTCTTAGCTACTCTGGTATTACTATTTCCACCACTTGAATAGATGATAAAAAAAGCTTTAATTACCTATCACCATTAAGAATATCAATTAACAGATTATCAATGCAATTGTTCCATGCCAGGTAAAATGCCAATGGCCCGAAGTGTCGAGACGAGCGAAGAAGCTGATAGTCATTGGTTTTATTGATGTGATCATAAGTCATTGCTCTCACATGAATGAAATCAGGGTCATCAGGATCAAACTGAGTGCAAGCTTGATCAAGGATGAACTCATATTCTCTTCTTTGCAACAAGTCCTGTAAGCAATTAATTTAAACATTAATTATTTACCAGTACTGCTTTTAGGCAGTAAAAAGTTTGTGCCATACATATCATTTATGTAATGTAGAGTCATTCACTGACTACATATTATATTATCCCTCTTGATATTCCTAATTATAAAGTTTCAACCAACAAGCCTCCTACCAAATGGAGGAAAAATTACTACCTATATTATACGTAAAGATTGAGGAGTGAACCATTAGTCATGGAATACAAAAATTCTATTTTACTTCATCAAAAAATGAAATAAATAATCTCTAATGAATAATGAGATAAATATCCTGTTATATACTCAGCCTTGTATAATTCCCCATCTTCCCTTCTCTCATAATAATAGAACCTATTACAACTTTCCACTTTATATTAAGTCGAAAATTGTAATAGTCTTTGTTTCTGTTATTATAATACAGTTCCATCATATCAGACTGCTCTCCTTCAGTTATACTAAAATACCTGACCTCTTCCTCCCTATTTCTTCGCCTTTTTCCTTTTCTTCAGCTTGCAAAATGAGACTGGCCTCCAAACAATTCCACTCCCTTGCCTAACCCTTAACAAGCTAAAAAAAGGAATTAAATACTTCTATGGTACTGCTGATCGTGGGATTGTAATATTGAAACTTAATTGTGAAAATGATTGGAAATAACAAATAGTAATTTTGCGTTTCCACTAAAAACTTAATACAAGACAACCCAGGTTTCGACGTTCAACGTCATCTTCAGGTGATAACTCTGACAGACATCCATCTATATATATTACACTCCGGTAGGTTGCGGGGAGGTGAGAGGGTGGGTGGGGGAGGGGATTTAGCAATGATAGTTGGAGGGAAGGGTAGAAAACATGAGGCACCCTATGAGGAGCATTCCCAATGACAGAGGAAAGTGGGTGGGTTTTAATGCTTCATAGACATAAATACAAAAACCTTTAACATGTCTCTTTCAATCCCTCATTCCTCTCCGCAGGGGGAAATTCCTGCGACCTGCAACATTGGGTCACATTTCCTGCCTTTCACAGTCTCCTTGGGGGGTAGTGTTTAGTGTTGCATGTTCACGTGGTGGCTGAGTTTCACATTCTTGCTTGGTGTGTCCTGGTTGTGTCCAGGCTTGCGTGCTGTTGGATGGCTTTCGTGCTGCATCCTGGGGTGCAGTTGTTTGTTGGTTTATGGTATATGTGTTTGCATGAGTGTTGGATGAAGATATTTTTCCATGAGTGTGTGCGCCACTGTGGATGTAATTTTCCATGTTGTTGTTTTGCATGTGGCATTGTTCCTTTTCACGGTTGGTGACCTAACACCCCCTGCCACACGTCCTTGCGGTGGCTTGCGGGGTATTATGTAGATCTCTGAGGTCAAGGGAGGGTGTGCGGGAAGTAGGGAGGTTCTTACCCTCATTTGCGCAGGTATCGAGAAGTGGTAAGTTTAGCAGTTTTCATTGCTTGGACAGCCAGTATATCCCTAGAGTTATTTGACTGTCCAAGTCCTTCCATTGCATCAGCATTGTAGTGCATGCGGAATATTTACATGAATAAAAAAAACATACTGAAAATCCGACATCAGCTAATATTATTTCCCATTATTCATCAGAGGTTAAAGTGCATATATATGATAAGCATTCAGTGGATATTTCAACATGTTTATTTCAATGAAGTTAATACTATTTTTCATGTCATTGAATATTGTCTTATATTATATATTTTGTCTATTACTTTGCAAATCAAAAGTTGCAAGAAAGTCATTGAGGCCATTGAGGAATGTCACTGAATATAACACAATTCACAAATTCAAAATAGGGTCCTGAGAGATGAATTTTTATACCTTGAGGTATTCCTCTTTAAACATTCTTGGCTTGTAGTACTTTCTTCCAGGCCTTTCAAAGTATAGCTGGTTCATCCTATGCCTCTCCTCCCAATTCGCTTTACGCAAAGTGCCATCAGTATCCCTTACAACAATTAAGCGATCCTAAAACAGAAATTTTAATTATTTATGCATCATTAAAAGGGTCAATAATAAAGCTCAGAAGCTAATTCAAGCTAAGATGCATTAAGCTCAGAAAGTCATAGATAGCATAAATATATGAAAGAAATCAAATTTTTAAACATCTATCTCCAAAGTTTAGTATGAAAAAAGAAGGCATATGCAGCTCAAAACTGAAACTTCATTTTCCAAATTGCCATGGCTCATTAATTAAAATTATCACCATATTGTCCTCAACGCACATATAATATTAATATAAATACCATATTTTGTCTACATGCAAGGTCCAAAAAATGGCATATTTTTTTATGATTTAATAGGGGATGGAAAAATATAAGATATGAAAGACACTGAATTGGAAGAGATTCAAGGAATGCGGAGGAAGTATCGAATTGAAATGAAATTGCCTTAATTTGGTAATTATGAACTCCTACCCTAATAAAGAAAAGCAACAGAATGTGCACATAGTAAGGTCACATGTTCCATTTTACACACAGAAACAGTGGTGCATACTATAGGAATACTATAGGAACTATAAAAATTTTGAGAAGAGGGTAAATGACTACTGCTGTGAAAATCAGTATCAGAGTTGTAAGGGTAAATAAGTATGTGATACTTATGCAGTAACAAAATAATGACAGAAAGAAATAAAGTGCGAAGTCAGGATGATTTTGTTGGCTTCCGAATAAAAGAGGATATCTATTGAAGCAAAGGGTACAATGCTCATTAAATGATTAAAGGCAGGAGTAGACAGAAGAAACAATAATTCAATTTTAAATGTCCAACATCATTCAAAATTAAGGAGTAAGGCTAGATAATTAGAATAGGTAATCATAAAAATACCACTTGAATCTTTTGTAAAGAAAAGTTAAAAACTTTTTTATAAAACACAATAGCATGAGAGAAAAGATATATGCTGAGAATGGAAGTAGGCCGTGAGTAGGTAGTTATATTTGTGGATAATAAATTCATTTACTAAATCAGCTAAGGAACTACAGCCATACATTAGCAAATTACGGGTATGTGGAGATGAGTGTAACAGGAGTGTAAAAGACTAGGCAACGAAAGTAAAAAAGTTCTGAGGAATTGAAGCTGTGTTAACAATCAAATTATGGGGCTGAATATTAAAACAGGTGGGGCAACTGGCACATAAGAATAGTGGTTTGGACCAAAATGGACATAGTGGTCAATAGACACAAGTGGGATGAAACCGACCAGCTTTCAGAATGCACGAAAATGGCAAAAAGTAAAACGAAATGAAAAGGGAAAAACAGGGAAGGATGGATTTAACCAAGGCAAGAGCACAAGAGGGCCCTAAAACGGTTTAACAAGTACATACATGTACATCAGAAGACTAATACAAGGGGTTTATAGCGACTGTGCCTGTTAGAATGTTTACTTATTACACATACAAACCCACCCTGTCAGTTACACCATATGTAATGTCTGTGAATACATATTTGGAGGAATCGTATCCCTTTAACTTCGGCTCTTCTGACAAAACACAATCTATATCTTCTCGCTCGTTGATGAAGGGAGGCATTTGTAGCTTCTTATCGACTTTTTGTTGCACCTCGGCCATTTCCTGTAAGATAAATTGTTAAAGTATGCGCAAGAAGTATTCCTCAAACAAACAAATTTTAACAATTATAACCGTACTTTTTCTAGTTCTTCTGTTGTCATGAATTTATATTCGGGAGTGTCAATCTGTTGTCCTTCTTTCCTAACTCGAAACACTTTCTCCAGATCAACTCGAGATAAATGCCTCATTAAATGCTGGACTTTATCCCTGAAAAAGTATGCAGCAGGATCCTTCCCACCTAACGAATAACATTTTCATTTAAAAAAAACTTTAATTCATTTGCATTTAAAAATTAACGCCGATTACCTTTCTTTGCCGGTGTTTCGCTCATTTGTCGTAGGAACAAAGCGAAAGGGCGCAGTTGTTTGTTAAATATTAAAGAACAGCCTCGACACAACATTTTACGAAAAATTTTGATATCTAAAGTCGAAACAAACTCGTATTCATAGATTATTGCCTCACACCTTCCGGCTCTCCAACAACAACCAATCTGTACCCTGGCGCAAATTCGCTATGCTTATGTTTTTCTCCGGTTGATAAAACCCGGCGTCATCAGCTGATTTTCGCATAATAATAAAGAAGTCTCAGAATCGATATCAAAAGCTGCGCTATTCCGCTTAATTTATAGTGATAATCGTTTTATGTGCTTGGCAGAATATATGAACATATTTTGGAATTTGAAATTTATTTTATCGATTTTAATATGTTCTTGGATCACTTGTTCTTGCCCATGGACCTAAACATATGGGCCTCATGATTTTTAATAAACTTCCTAAAGCACAACATAAGCTGCCTATATTTAAGCTCAACCTTCAGAAATATTTACTCTGTAAAATGTTTTATTCTATTAATGAACTTCTTGTCCCATGAGTTTCTTTGTATTTAAACACTTTGTACTTAGTATTTATCATTTCTTTATATAACATTGACGTGTCCTATATCTGTCCTTGTTTTTTACAATTGTACAAATCTGCTGGGCAAATAAAATTACTTACTCACTTACTTACTAATAAATGGGATCACATAGGAAACTGTAAAGCGCATAGCAATTCTCTTTGTTTTAAGTTGTATCATTTTGAGGTGTTTAATTGATTACACCATATTTGGTATTCTCTAAAGAAACAGATAGAATTTTTTACGTATCCAAATTGCATGAACCTTCCCTCTTATTTGTTACGGAAGGCAACAAACCCCCTTACCGTACAATCCAAGTCTGTCGAATACGCAACTCTATATTTCTAAACAGGGCAAAAATATATGTGTTAGCCCTTTTTAGCGAGGACGAATTCATTAAATTTTACAACAAGAAAAGAAAATAGTTAACTACCTATCTGCTATAAACGTTCTCTTATAGCTAGCTACGCCAGTTGTACCACGCAGAGAGATAATACATTTGGAAGCTAGAAAATCCAGTAAGTTTGTACTCAGCATTAGCATTGTGAAGCTTTGAACAGGTTTAGTCAAAAAAAATGGTAATTCTTCTAACCGTTTGATTTTCTATGCATAGGTATGCTAATATTAACACTGAATTTTGGGAATTGGCAGATCAATTACAGTGTATTAAAACTCTAATATCATCAACCATTGGTAACTCTAATTATTTTTAAGGTTAAATCCCCCTTATTTGGCGATTTCTCTGATTCTCATTGAATTATTTTTTATTTCTATGAATACTATAATTTGGCAAACAATGAATTTGTACAATTCTTTACTCGATGTCGGCGCTGTAAACCTGGCAGATCTAATTGTATTAATAACATATCATAACTAATGTTAAATTCTGAAAGTATGCCAAAATCAAAGTACGGCCCAGTATTCCGGAAAAATTATTTTTACCGATTGCAGTAATACAGTCTTTCCAAACGCGTACAGAAGGGCTCTCTTTTGGCGCCTCTATTGTCGTAATTGTTCCATCAATCTCTAGATGGCAGCAAGGGTCAATTTGGAATTATTAAAAGACCGTCC
The DNA here is from genome assembly GCF_022747635.1 of Hetaerina americana. Classification (NCBI taxonomy): domain Eukaryota; kingdom Metazoa; phylum Arthropoda; class Insecta; order Odonata; family Calopterygidae; genus Hetaerina; species Hetaerina americana. The sequence goes on along the minus strand of NW_027287096.1, from coordinate 1,986,810 downwards.
ATGTTTCATGGAGTTGTTTCATGGTAGAATATGGTTGCTATGTTTCAAAGGAGGTGTGGAGAACGCGTTACGTTAACAAATGGCAATAAAACAGCAACTAGAAATTTTGCGGAATTCAACTACGGATTGGTGCTTAGTAGTGAACCTTTAGTGGACAATCAATTATTTGAAGTTAGAATCGACAAGAAGGTGAACATCTCATTGTCATTTCATTGTTATTTTTTGTGTTTTGACTAGTGACCGGCCCTTACAAGATATTTTAAAGCATGCAGTCGACCTTATTTAAGCTGTTCTATATGCTCTTTGGCTTCGTAACCATTACGTTCACGTGTGACTTGAATATAAACAATAGTATGGCATGTTTTCCTTCATTTAAAAATCAGTCATATGGCAGGTGTTTTCATGGAAGATGAACTGTCATAATTTTCTGCGGAAATCAAATTGCTTCTCCTGCGTAAATTTTTCTCATTTCTCATGCTTAACTGTTCAATTGGCTCTCTTCTGTAAATAAATCCATCATGCAAGTACTGGTTTGGTAGCCTTAAGTACAGTTACATTATGATTTATTTATAGGATGTTCAATAAACTTTACGTTCCAGATAAATTCTTGGAGCGGCAGTTTAGAGATAGGTGTCACAGCATGCGAACCGAGTTCCCTGGAATTCAACTCGAGTGCCACCGATTTAAGAGATGGGTCATGGGTGAGTGATAACTAGTCATGTATGTGTGCTATTTACTTATTTATTAAGGATTGAGTGTATATTTGAAGTGAATGTTGACTGTCCAAAATTTTGGGGAAATTCCGTGATAATCGTTTCTTTGCTGATAGTTAGTCAATTAAGAAGGCTCAATATACCAATGTACATATTATGTTCAATTATAAATTATATTCAAATGAAGACTCTTTCATTCTTTTACTTGGTAATTTTTAAAGTTAAGAGATCTCTGCCTTGAACGATGGTGGGGCATGGGATGGTGCCAACGGCATTACCCATGTTGTGCTTAATTCAAGAGCGCTTTTTATATAGCTGCGTCAAAGTGGCGTTAGCTATTTATTAATTTAATTTATTACATATTGTTTGTGTTCATCATGTCCCGCCAACTTTTTTCATTAAAATCGAATGGCGATGGAAATAAAAGCGTTTAATACGATTGGTGAAAGATAAGGCACGAAGAAATCTTAAGGACCACTAGGATCCAACCCCACATGTTCAATTCCAGTGGACTTATGTTGCCGTGTACAATTTCTTTGAATCCTTCTTTGAATTGATCCTGAAGTGTATGCCAGTTATGTAAGGAAATAATATCCTTTCATTCGAGTGGAGTATGTATGTGGGTAATTAATCTCTTTGAAACCAGCAAAGAAAACTATTACATGCTAGCCTATTTCCCGTGGTTGTTAATGGCTTCTTGAATTAATGCTAAGGATGACGCCAGTAGTCCTGAATTAAAAGGGTTTGGGAAATGCCTTGTAATCTTCTTTCATTAGCGAGTGCATCTGCTTTTCATTATGTATGTTGCATTTAGATTTTTCTTTGTGAGCCTACTCAGCATGAAATTACTTCGAAAGATTTCTGATGAACAGCAATTAATTGCAATCCTTGCCTACTTATTAAGTATTATTTTTTAAGGTAATTGTTAATCAATGATATTCTTCGGTTGATCCAAGGAAGGAAAGAATTTGTTACTAGAGAATACCTGCTCAGCTACTATACGACTTTCCTCAATTTTTTCTGTCTATAGCTCTTTATGCTTATATGCTCTTACATGACAACCAATATCTTCATTCCCTCCTAATGAGCATACATGCTCCCAACTTTAGACTCCACATTGCCTATAGTGAAAATATATGGATTGAGAAAGGCCATTGCCTTCTCCATTATTATTTACAGTTTAGGCTGCAGCGGACAGAATAAATTGGATACACATCTTAAGTACATACTTATTACTTAATAGCCCTCTTTTAATTTCATATGGCACCAACCAATGACATACTGGTAATGCTGTATACATAACAAGAAAACATTCAGTTTTTGCATTGTTATGCATAGCAGTATGCCCCAATGTGGCAGATAAGAATTGTCTCATTAAAATTAAGGATACAAAGTATCTTTCCACTGTCCTGTATTTGCGTACAACCGGTTTCAACGCTCAAGCGTCATCATCAGGTACAAATTAAACAAGTTGCAGTCCACTATATACCAATCATGAGGGAGAGGAGGGGTGGGTGAGAGATGGGGGAGAAGGAGGCGAAAGAAAATGGAGTTGCGATTGGCGTTGATGGGGAGGGGGAGAGGGGTGTTAAGTGTCAGGACAGGTGCTTGGTTGGTTTAGAGTGGGGTGGGGACTGACAAACTAAAGCTTGGTCATCAGTGAATGTAACGGATGTTACGAATTCCCCACCGACTTTCATTCCTGCCTCCATTATTTATATTTGTCATTATATTTAACCTTCCCTTCATGTTTGTTTGTAATATCATTACTTCATCATTGCATTACATTACATATCATTGCATTTATCTCATAGTGATCCGGTAGTGCACTCAATAATGACACCAACTCATATGCTGACCATAGCTAAGTTTTCAATTTCTGTTGTGAGTAAATTAAAAATCATGTGCAACATGGAGAACTCTGTCCAAGGCTTATATCACCAGCTATGTGCATTATCACTTGCCCAAATTCTCCAGCTATGTTTGTTCAATGTGTTTCAGTTAATGGTTTTGAATGAGACAGATGTATCCTTCAAGTCTGCTCTCGTGTTCTGTGGTACTTAGTTAGCCTTGCCCACTATACTTTGTCAAATCACTTCCTTTATTGAGCAAAAAATATCCTACATTATGGATTCTCCACTATGTTTTGATTTCTTCATATATACTGAATTTTTTCATAGTCTCCTCACTACCTGTGACTAAATTGATCTCATCTGAATAATGACTTATTTTGTATCCCATTCTTCCATTTTTTTGTATCTTTATTTCTTACAAAATTTTATGCACATGCTGTGAGATCTCTCTTTTGCACCACTCTAAATGTAATATATATTATGAAGTAGATGACCCTGATCAGTAGAATTTATTGCTTCCATTAACATGGCTGTTGTCGTAATTGAAAAACATGCACTCTTCCCCTATGTCTTGGTCAGAACCCATTGATAGGACTAATGAAGATGCCTGTACAAAATGATACAATCTAACAATTTCATTTGGGGGAATTACCTGCCTACTGTAATTAAAGGAGAGCAAATTGGGTTTTTTCTTTTAAATGCAAAAATATTTTATGCCAATGAACAGGTACGAATCTTCTATTTACTGATTGTATAAACTGTATTAGAAAATAAATATTCAATGCTAAGAGTCAGGATGGGCAGTGTTAGACAAGGGGTACAACAGTTGCCTATTATTATCCATCCCTTTCAGTATGTAAGTGTAGGAAATGGTAAGAGAGGCACGAGGGAGGCTGAAGGTGGGGGACATATGAAATTAGCTAAATTTGTTGAGTGTGAAGATTTAATAAGCCAGTCAGCCAAAAAAATTGCAATCATTGCTAAATGCATTTTAGTATTGATGTGATATGTATGGGATATGGGTCATGGTAGTCCAGGGGTAGAGCATTCGACTGTTGACCAGAGGGCTCAGGTTTCATTCCCGGGCAAGCCCCTCTGGGCACCTCGAGCTCCACCCAAGCTTTGTGATTTTTCGGGTACAAGGTCTTCCTGGGAAACCATAACCAGCACAGGGAAAAAGAACTGGCCGCCCTACCCTGGTGTGTGAATTTGGCATGCTGAATAGGGCTTGGTACTGGGTGAACTCTACCATCCCCTACCAAACTGACCTTCCGGTTGATTACTGTGTTTATGGTTTTCTTTTATGTATGGGATGATAATCGAACCATAAGAAAGTGAAGGTAATGAGGCTCTGAAGAAATAGTTTGGCCTAAATAAACATTAAAGTCATTGGGCATAATATATGAAAGGTAGAACAGTTCGCAAATTTAGAAGGTGTTTGAATGGTGGACTAAATATTTAGGACATCAAAAGAAGAATTTCATCAGGTGAAAAGGTTTTTACAAAGATTAGGGAGATGGCAGTTAACACCTTAGGTAAATATGTAAAGAAAAGACATGGGGGGAGTAAGCATAGATTGGAAGCTTTTGAGATGTATAGGTGCATGGAGAAGGATGGAAAAGGTGAAATGAATGAAAATGAAAATAGATGAAGTTTTAGACATGGTAGGAGAGGAAAGAAGGATGTTGTAGGAAATTCAAAGAAGGTTAGAAAAGTGGATGCGTTGCATATTGGTGGTAGTGTAATGTTGAAGACCATGGTTGAAGGAGAATCTTGTATGAGCAAGAGAGGGTAAGGAAAATAAAGGGCATATAGGACAGAATAAAGATAGGCAGGAAGTATGTTGAGTTTGAGAATGGTTTAGTGTAGGATTTGTAAGTGCAGTATTGCATGTTAACTGTGTCAATGGAAAACCAACGATTGCTGATAGATTAGTCTTGATAATATTTTAATAATATGATAACTTCTTTTTTTCAAATGGCCTAATTCTATACATTTATGGTTGCCTGTCAATGCATGAGTCAAAAATCATTATTAGAGAAACCAATAATACCCATTTATAATAAGTAACCTATCCTCCAATTCAAAGTATCAAAAAACCTGGTTATTTTTGTTAAAAAAATTTGGAATAGAATGAGGTATGGCATGATTTGTATTGATGCCAAAGACGTGCACCTGAATCTAAGTGTAAACAAATAATCATGCCGCGTAAATTTTTCTAACGCCATTATTCTATATATGTATCCCTTTGTGATTAAATAAACTTGTTTGGGGCAAGAAAACGCATGTATGCTATAGGGCCAGAAGATAATGGACAGTATCAGGTAATTATTAGGTAATCTACCGGTTGAGGTAAGTTTCCCATTGACACAACTATCAAATAAATATTTGGTGACTCCTAACGAAAGACAACCCAACATCCTACTGTAAAACAAGCCTCTCTTCATCTCTGTGTTCTTCCTTCCTCCCTTCATCCCATCCAACATCCCTATCCTGTTCCTTCCCTTCCCTCATTTACCTAACATTCTCCCCTCTATTGCAGTCTTCAACATCCCACTGGCGATCAATACACCCTTCATCCATTTTTCCTGTCTCCTTAGGTTTTCTCCCCACAAACGCCTCTCTTTGCCCACCATATCAAGTACTTCCTCATTTGTTTTCTTCTCAGTCCATTTCACTTGTTGATGATTCTGGGAACAACTTTAGCTGCGTAGGAAATCAAACTTATTTTTCTGTAGTCCTCACATGATGTAGCCTTTACTTTTTTTGGAATTAATATTGATCTCACTAAGTCTTCCAGCCAGATTCCTTCCTCATAGATGCTACGAATGAGTCCATATAGACTCTTCCTTCCACATTTTCTCAAACCTTTTAGTTGTTCCGATGGAATTTTGTTTTCCCCCACGGCCTTATTTAATTTCATGTCCCTCAGTGTCCTTTCTATCTCATAGTCAAGCATGGCTGGACCGAAGCCATCATCATCTACGCCATGTTCCCTTTCTATGTCTAACCTTGATGGCCTTTGTTCTTTATCATACAGATCTACGTATTCCTTTCATCTCTATGGGATCTTTTCTGTTGCTAGTATTTTGTTTACTGACTTATCCTGAACTGTTAACACAGATATTCCCTTCTTACTTCCCGATAAAGATTTAACTTTACTGTATAGCACACCAATTTTGCCCTTCCTCTGCAAACTTTCCATATCCTCGCACTGCGTCTTCCACCATACTTCTTTTGCTTTATTTGTTGCCCGTCTTAAAATATCATTTAACTCTTCGTACTTCCTTCTGTCTAGATCTGTATTTATACTCTTCCATTTTCTTCTCTCATCTTTCTGTCTAATCACCTCATTGGTGATCCATGGTTTCCTAATCCTTTTCCCATTAAGGGTTCCTATAATTCCTTTCGTGGTTTTCGATATCCCTTTTTTGGTGTATTCCCATTTTTCCTAGATAGTATGCAGCTCTTTACCCTTATCCATAATTTTCTCTACAGCCTGCTGATACTCCTTCCTTGTCATACCAGTTAATGCCTGTAAATTCCATTTCCCAACCCACAATCCCTACCTTGATTTTTTGAATAGGATGCTACACTTTATGAGTACTAAATTGTGGTCAGAGTCCACATCCATTCCCAGGAAATTGTGGGAATTGATCATGCTGTTCATAAATAGGTGCCTAACCATAATATAATCTAACTGATACCTTTCTGTATCACCTGGCGTTTTACATGTATACCTATGCTTTTATTGGAGTCTAAAAGAAGTGTTGGCGATGACTAACCCCTGTATCCTGGACAATTCAGTTGCTTTCTCTCAGCAGTCATTCCTCATACCTAAACCATGGTCTCCCATCTCATCACCATCTCCGCCATTGCCTACTGTCACATTCCAATCCCCATCACTATCAAATATTTCCCTGCAGAACACAAGTGGTTATGTCCTTTAACTAATAGTATACCCTATCAACTTCTTCCTCCCTATGATTGCTTGGTGGCATGTATACGTGAGCAACGACCAAGTTTGTTGGTTCTGCTTTCACCTCTACTACTAATATCCAATCTGTTGCTTGCTCTATGTTGACTATGCTTCTTCCTACCTTTTTATTCAATATTATGGTATCCCCTGGCTGGCTCTTGTCCTAAGGCTGTATATTACTCTATAACTATCACTCCATTAATCCCTAGTATCCTTTCATCTCAACTCATATACACCTAAAATATCTACATTTCCTCTCTCCATCTCTTGCTATATATTCTCCAATTTTCCTGCCCTTAACATTATCCTAACATTCCAAGTTCTTATTCTAACTAATTTGGTCATCTGTTTCTGCATCTTCTGCGCTGCTGCTGTCGGTTTTGTTTTGGAAGGCTTTTGTGACATGATGACCGCGGATGCCTCGCCTCTCCTGCTACCGGGCACAACACACAGCCAGTTGTGCCGAGTTCCATAGTTGCCGGGACTGATTTTCATATACTGTATATCATAAAACTGTTGGGAATAACAATTGAAGTGGTTTCCCGTTGCCTTCCTCAATAGTATTCTTAATGTGACACCATCACTTGATGGCCACCCCGCTGTGGTGAGATGCCTTTGCAGTCGCCTCACTGTGGAAAAGACACTGTGGGCGCTACCTTCTGTCTGGCTCCTATCCTTTGACTAATCTGGCATGGGCAACCCTACCTGAAGCAATTATCATTGCTCCCACCAGCACATCTCTAGAGGTCATCAAAATGCACAATCCCTTCCACCATGCCAAGGTTGTGGGACAGCTTGTTATATGCTCTTTATTTAAAGGTGGTCTGAGATAATTCACCTCTACTTATTTTATTATGTACTTAAAACAAACCATTAAATAAAATAATAAATAAAACCAATTAAATCAATACTTAAATTAAACCATTAATCATGAAATCAGTTAGGTTTGCTGATGACCAAGCTTTAGTTTGTCAGTCAGCCAAGGGGCTGCAAGCATTGCTTAGTGAATTGGAAATTCAGTGCGACAGGTATGGGATGAGAATCAATATTAATAAAACAAAGGTTATGCGATTTTCTAGAAAGAAAAAGGCCAAGCTTAACATTAAAATAGGAGGGCAAAAACTAGAGCAGGTAGAACAGTTTATGTGCCTTGGAAGTGTTTTGGACCAACACGGTCAAAGTAGTAGGAATGTAAGGAGAAGATTTCCGCTAGGCAAAGAGGCTTTCACGAGGAGAAGGGAGTTGATGAGAGGGATGTTGAGTGAAGATATTGAGAAAATACTCATAAAAACATTGATATTGAGTGTAGCTATGTACGGCACGGAAACTTGGTCATTGAAGCAGGAGGATGGACGTAGATTGGAGGCTTTTGAAATACGGGTTTGGGAGAGAATGGAGAAGGTGAAATGGACCAAGAATAAAACAAATGAGGAAGTACTTGGTATGGTGGGTGAAGAGAGGGGTTTGTTGGGAGAAATCCTAAGGAGGCAGGAAAAATGGATGAAGGGTGTATTGATCGGCAGTGGGATGTTGAAGGCTGTAATAGAGGGGAGAATGTTAGGTAAATGAGGAAAGGGCAGGAACAGAATAAGAATGTTGAAAGGGATGAATAGAGGAAGGAAGTTCTCAGAGATCAATATTTACTCCACCGTCTTTGCATGCTGTGAAAACCCAACTTCTCGTATAATTGTAGGCAACCACTCTTATCTGCTCTATATCATCCTCTTATCGCAGAATTATTAGACTTCAAAAAAAATTACCTTTATTGATTTGATTGGAGAAAGCTGATTCTCAACCTGAATCTTGAATACTGAAAAGAAAAAAAAATCTGAAAAATAGCTGATATAATGGAAAAATGAAATACCCAAGGCTGTAAACTAAACTACCAAGTTGAAAATGGCCCTTAAAATGAAGTTCCAAAAAGTCCTTTGAACTGCGTGATTAAGGAGACAAAGGCAGCTATAGCTGGTTCCTCATGTCTAATGTACAAATCCTTACCATTTAAAGTCCACGTTTCCTACCACTCTTTCCTGACTGTATGGCCTTCCAAAAATCCACAAGAATGACTGCTCCTGCCCCATGTGTCCCATTGCCTCATCTATAAACCACCTACCATTTATCAAGATGATTAACCCAAGAATTTTTAAGCCTCCGTCTTCAAAGTGACTCCATTCTCAAGAATACTACGGACTTTAGCATTAAAAAGTTAATGGCCTTAGCTATTTCGTTTTTTTTCATTTTTTAACGGCAGTAGGTATGTCCATTTTACATTTACATGGCCAATATAGTGGAGAAGTTCTCTTTGTTACAACTGTTTAATCATTAATAAAATTACAAGTTCACTGTGGAGTAATTTTCTTAATTATTGCAGGTGCTGTCTGGAAACTCCATCCTGAAAGATGGTCGGCCAATACTTGACGTTTATGGAATAGATCTGAACAAGTTAGCTGAAGGAGACAGAGTAGGAGTGATGAGAACATCTCAGGTATTTCAGTTAATGATAAAGTTATTTGTAGAAATGATTGCATATCTTTGATAAAAATATGTAGCCAAAGGGGCTCTCATTCAGATCCTTAATTCTTGTTGGACTAAACTGAAGCATGGTTAATTATATATGCTGGGTAAATAATAATAATAATAATGTTTATTGGTTCCCTAAAGACATGTTTGGGATGTGTATAGAGCACTTTACAGTGATTCCAAGTATTGCAGACTGACACAGTTCATTGAAATTAAAATTTGAATACCAATGTACAGTCACAAATTCAAAAAACAGTAAATGAGCAATAAGAGAGTTAGAAGAAAATTATTTAGTTACAGAGAGAGATGTAGATTCATCAGCTGTATAGCATTGATGCTCCCATAAAAACAGATAAATTGAGATTTTAATGACACAAAATTATCTATTTCCCTTAGTTTTCTGGGTAAAATTTACAGGAATTTCACCCCAATATAGCAGGAGTTCGTATTTAACATAGCTGAGTTATGGATAGTTCCTAGTAGTAGTATTTAGGGGAGGCGACCGAGAGCTGAAGTCATTTGTGTCATAAGGGATGAACAGGAAAGGATGAAGGGTGGAGGGAAACCTGGTGTCGGCATTAGCCTACTCTTTACGAACGGCGCCAAGGGGTCTGCAGCTTAACCTCCCATCCAGTGGACGGCATACTCACTCAAAGTGCCTTCCACAAAGCACCTCAAGTACGGATCAAGATACCACTGAAAAATATTCAACGCTGCCGGGATTTGAACCCAGACCCTCTGAGTGGGAAGCCAGTACGACAGCCACTGCACCATCTCGATCCCCACAGTTATCCTTAAATCATTACAACCTCAGGTGCTGCGCATATGTATGTTAACCTTGATTATCAAATTGAACATGGCTTTTTTTTGCTGTGAAATAATAATAACAACACGGAATATATAAATATAAGGAATAGTTAAAATTTTGAATTTTTTTAAGTACAACTGCTTGCCCTTGCAACTTTACTTAAGGTTATTACTGCCCATTTCAGCCACCTGGCAAAGAGGCAAATGGATTAATAGAGTGACCCCACAAACAAATGTCAGTCAACTATAAATAAATGCATAATAAACTGAGAGAGCCGTAACATCGGCAACTAGGGTCACAATTTTTCTCAAGAGGTAACAGTTAATGGCAACTTTAGGACTTAGTTTATCAGCATGAATTTTCCAGAATACCTGTAGATTATCATGAATATGTATCTCTAATAATTTTGTTTCTGTGAACACTTGAAAGAGGACCCATTTATCCTCAAAGGAGGGGGTTTACTCTGGTCAGGATGAAATTGGATGAATGTTGTTTTCTAATTGTTAATGAACACCAAATTATCTTCTCACTTTTTACTCATGCGGTCATTTCTCTGCACTACTGCATTGTTTAGGATATTGGATGTTAGGTGAGTTGTACAATCTTCATACATACACAATGGCCCATTAAGGAAATACTTAGAGAGGTTTTTTGTGTGTCAAAGAAGAATTAGGGATCCCAGTATAGATCCTTGGGGGACACCTGTCTCTATCATCTCAGGTTTAGATAATACTATTAATTTTGAATCAGCTAAGTGCATTTGAACTGTTTGTAATCTTCCTTTTTGAAAAGATTTTGACTATTGTTTGCTATCCCAGAATTCCATTTTCCCCAAGTTTCCTCTGTAATACCGTATCATCAACTGAGTCATAAGCCTTTTCAGAGTCATAGAACACACTAATTACATTATTTCTTGGTCTAATTGAAGTACCAGGTCTGTCCAATAAATATGCAAACTGAGGCCATAGAAACTTCATTTTGCAAAATTTAGTCTACATTGATTTTGCCCCCTTCAAAGCGCTCTCCATTGGTTGCAATGCACTTATTCCATCTTCTTTTCCACTGTTGAAAGCGCCTTTGGAAGTCCTCCGCAGTTAGGCTTCTTAGTTTTTTCATCATTTCTAGTTTTATGTGTATTGTGTCCACATCTTCCCAGAGATGTCCCCTCATCACTTTTTTGCATTTTGGGAATAGGAAAAAGTTGCAGGGGGCAAGATCTGGCAAATAAGGGGGATGATCAAGGATGGTGATTTAATTTTTTTGCCAGAAACTGACGAACAATTAATGCAGCTTGGGCACGATATTTGCACACATTTTTTAAAAATCCAAATGTTTGGTTAAAATAGTGTGCACTGTTGATTTTCCTAAATTTATTTCATTAGCTATCATTCAGACAGTTTTTTGACGATCGATAAGGACAAGGGACTGCACACAATCAATGTTGTCGTCAACAGAGGAAGTCGAAGGGGTCTCAGCTTTTTATCATCCGTGGCATTGTGTCGGCCATCTTTAAAATGCTTAATCACCTTGAAAACGGATGTTTTATTCAGAGCATTATCACCGTAAACAGCTGTCAACATATCAGTAATTTTTTGATCATTTTTATGGTGCTTCACCAAATTCTTTGCCAATTTAAAACTCAGAGAGAATATTGAATTTACTTATGCATAACAATCTAGTGTGTGTGGTTTCTTACCAATTGCATAATTATACCAAATTAAGAGATGCAATTGTATCCTGTTGTGGTGAAAGTATGGTGAGACCGGCTGAAGTTCTGACGATGCTAAAAAAAAGAGATTTTTTTTCTTCAAGAGAGGAATAAGATGCAAACTAGCTCATATGCCCGAAGCACGTTACAAATACAGGACATGCCCTGGTATTGTTTTGTCCAATGGTAATATTAGAGCTTAAAAGTATGTTGAGCAAATAAAGAAGGAATGTTAATCAAGAATTTATACAGTGTAAAGAAAAGCTTGCATGATCATAGTGGCCAACCATGGCGACTCTTTACATGTGTGGGGGCTATTTTATTTTTAAAGCAATATGCTCACTTACTGGTTATAAGAAAATGATATAAAAGTTCTCTATGTCTTTGAATCTTAGATAAGCCTTTTTTAAAAAACTCTTCCCCTCAAAAATTTGGGTTCATCTTAAATTCACGGGCGTGTTAGATTCATAGGTTAAGGTCTAATGTAAGACAAGAGAGGACATATGCAACCTACACAATTGTACTGTATTGCTCCTGACATAGCAGTGCTGTGCCAGTATATGTGTAGGCTTATTACAAGGAGGCATGTCGGAAATGAAACAGACATCTGAGTAATTGATTGCAAGAAGGGCTTAAGTAAAAGCACATTAAGGGAAAAATTGGTTTAAGGTAATGTCGTTATTTATGTTGCTTCAATTTGTTGTTTCAATGCAATGTTAGTGGACTCCCTAAATCATCGTCTTCTTAGCCTGAAGTGCTGGACAAATCACTTTGCTCCCCCGAAGTATCTGAACAGAAAAAAAGGTGCAGGTAAGCAAGTATTCTGAAGCTGGAGGAAGGGACAGACTGAGTTATAACCCACAGGTATTGAAAACACGTCTACTTTCGTCATCCTTGTTGGCAAGGATATCGTCTTCATTATCATCCTCCAAAGGTCGTCATCTTCTGTGTCGTCCATCTTTTTGCTGATACAGCACTTCTTGAAAGTCTTTATGATTTTTTCCTCAGAAAGAGTTCTCTAAGCCGCAAAAACCATCATGCAACTTTATTAGGAGAAGCTTGTTTGATTTTTCCTGTAGCAGTTAACTCACTCTAAAGTGCAGACTCACACTAAGGTAAGGCAACCATGATATGTACTGTTCTCGGAGTCAGTCCTTGAATAGCTTATTTATGCCAACATCCATTGGTTGCAAAACAGATATCATTCCCGCAGGAAAGATCATAAGTTCTGACTTCATCCTTCTGATTTTATCTTTCACGGTTTCGGTAAGATAGCCCCGGGAAGAGTCCAGTACCAGCATGGAGAGCTGATTCAAACGGGCACCTGGTCTACGTCCCACACTGTGTTTAATGGGTCAATAATTAATTTTTCTGTCATACAGACTTTTTCTTGGGCCCGAACAATGACATCTTTTGGGAACACCTGTCTTTTCAGGATCGTTTTTCTTTTTAAGATAAGAAATGCGACCGTCAGATGTAGCAGCCAACATCACCGTCACTCATAGTTCTTACCATGTTGGCTTTAGAAGAACTTCTTTTATCCCCTTTCTCTCAAGCATGTATTTGGTGGCATATCTAAGTAAATTGCTGTCTCGTCTGCATTAGCCATCTGCCCCAGCATGACATTCCCTTTCTTTTAAAGATCCAACTGTACAAACAAAAAATACTTAGTTAATACTTAGTAGTAAGACACCAATTTGTGCTCAAAGTTCTGCCAGGAGTTTCTGACAAATTGATATTTGCTGCTGCAATGCTAGCCTTGTTTGTTGCATGAATCATTCTCTCTATCCTCAACTGGCCCGAAATTGTGTGTGAGGGATGCCCAAAGATCTTGGTTTGTTGTTGGCTTCCTGTCAAAGTATGTTGTAGCTTACAAAAAGTCCGCCTCCCTGCCTTGCGTCCAAATATTCCAACACTGCTGTAACGACTTCATGGAATCTTCCATGTTTTGGCCTAGTGAACTTCTTTTGCGAAGACTTTTGCATACAAAAATAGTGGTCTTTTTCTGATGCTATTGTCTTACACTGCACTTGTATACACCAAAACTTGTGGCTGCTCTTCTGTTCCCATTTTCTTCTGTGAACAAGATAACTTGCCTTTCGAACTTCGTGATGCACAATTCTCGCCAACCCACCCCAGGTCTCGGTTCAATTGCCCTGCTCTCAGGAAGCTATCTAAACAAATAACCTTGAGTCCAAGATTTCCCTGACCAACAAAAATCATGGCATCACCCACTTTTCCTTCTTCTCTGTTGGTGGAATATATTCGGGGAAGTGCCTCTCAGTTAGACGTCTAGGATTTGGTTCTACTGAAGGCCTTCTACCCTTACATGATGTATCATGTGTGTGGTACCTCTCAATTATATCTTCCATTATTTTCATTCTAAAGTCTAGGTTACTCTTTATTCCACCATTCTTCCTATACAATATGAAAGCATTCCACGTGGCCTGGTCCGACAAGTGAAAAAAAAAATTTTTGTAATACTTTTTCCATCTTTTCTTTACATGGGGTAATTGTTAGATGCTGATCTGCCCTATCTACTCCACCCATTGTATTATTATACTCAACAATGACTTTTGGCTTTCTTTGAACGATATCCCTTTTTTTGAATTCAACAAATTTTCATGATATACTGTAGAGAGTACAGTAATAGCCTTTTTGTCTTGCCATTTCATCACCATCACTTTACCTCTCTGGAAGGCAGTGAATTCTCCCTTTTTCAACTTCTTTTTCTTTTTATCAACTGTCACTTACTTCCTTGTAACTCTTAATGTCCCATAGGTATCAGTTCCTTTGGCAACCAATGAATCAGCCTGCTCTGGGGAGGTGTAATAATTGTCTGTAATCAGGCAATAACCTTTACCTAGTAGAGGTTTCATTAGTGCTAGCATAATCTGGGATGTTATAGGAAGATTAGTATATTCCTCATTCAATACTGACTTTCCTGTAGAAATAATAAATGAACCATGTATATCCCGATTCACAAATCATAAACGTCTTTACCTCAAATCTAGCTCTTTTCAGGGGAACATTGTCAATCCATGATAGTCTACCCGTATACGGCATGAGACTTTCATCAATAGAAATATCCCTCTCTGGTGTCAGCAAATTTGAGAACTTTTTGTTCAGATATTCAACTACGGGCCAAATTTTATTTAGCTTAACAAAAAGATGTGTGTCTCTAACAAAGATACTATTGACTGCAAAATGCGGATAGCGTTTGATGAGTACAAATCTACGGTATGACATAATATTTGAAAGGAATGGAGTAAGAATGGTCTGCCTCTTCAACCAATACCATTCTTCAACTGGTTTGCTTATAATTCCCTGAAGAATGATCAAAGCAAAAAATACTCTAATTTCATTAGTATTGACAGGCTGCCAGTTTTTACACCTTGAAAATTTTTTCAGAACGGAGGGTTCTATGCACTGGTCAACATATAAGTTGGTTTCTACAGTTATCAATTCAGTAAGGTAATCATCAATAAATGCCTTGAAGTATTGAAGGATTCCAGCAGTTTCAGCAATGTCTAAATCAACAGCCAGAGAAGCAGTAAAAGGAAATCTTGGAGGTGGTGGTTTGGTACCTTGATGGGAATCGATCGGACACCACACTCTTGCATCAAGCAATTGGGAGGATAAATCTTCATCATAATCAGAAAATATGTGGGTACATGAATCTTCGGAATCATATATGGAAATGCTCTTGGAATTACTCGATTCCAAATCGTACATGATAACAGGAAACTCTGCATAAAAATAATAATAACGACATTTCAATGCACAAAAATCTTTTTAGAATGAGATATTAGAAAAATAATTGATATAGTTTTATAAACTGTCAAATATCATACCTTATCTTGTGCTAAGAAAAAAAGAGATTGCTATATTCAAATATATTACAGTAAAAGTCCGGCCCAATATCTTGATTTTCGAAAACCAAAGTAAGAAAGATCACCGCTCACATCAAAACATTGCCGTCCTAACCAAAATGAAATATGACAAAAGAATCAAGTTCCATAAGTTTCCAACTTCTGTCACTGGTGTGCAGTATGCTAGAGACATCTAAAGAGTAAACTAAGAACTTCTTGAAGAAAGCAATCGTAAAATAATGGGTAAATCAGAACTGGAGGGAAAAAATGTCGATGTCTGTGCCACACATGGGTTAGTCAATTTTGTGAGGAAGCGGTTGCCTGTGTCTGACACGGGCACGTCAGGCAAGTGGTTAACCTCTCATAATTATTTTTGTACAAATGGGCTGTTGTGACAGTGCAACATGCTAAATGATTATGCTTAAATGTTGAAACATTTGTCACCCTTATGAATTATGAAATTGTATTTACATACTTTATTTTTCCACCTTAAGCAAAGTGAAATTTGTACAATTTTTAAGTCCTCTATATGGAAATAAAATAAGGAAAATTACATAAAAATCATTGAGCTGTAACACATCTCTAGCTACTAATTAATTGTTTGATTCAAGTATTTTATTTTTATTTTCACGTGCTGTTGCAGCTCAGTCAACCTTTGAAAAAATAATAGCATTCCTTAATAAATTGTCTTGTGTTAATGTTATTCCTATTTTCAATGGCCACTGATTCACATTTGTCATTTAATTTTAGGGGGAGTTGGTTTTCTGGGTTAATGGGCTATCCCATGGAGTAGCTGCAACAGGAATACCCACGCAAGTCCATGCTGTTGTTGATCTTTTTGGGAAGTGCGCACAAGTTACATTATTATCTAATGACGGTCCAAGTGATGAAAGCTGTGCTGTTCCTGATAGTGAGTCACGCTTTTGAAGCTTATATCTGTAGCATAACTGCATCGGAATTTGCTTTGTGCCACTTTCATTCTGGTAGAATTTGTTTACATGGCATATGTAATGGTTGTGAAAGAGATTTGTATTAACTTTTTAATTAATGGAGTAAGATTTGAAAAAAGTATTCATTGAGCATTTTGCTTATTAAGTTCCTGCAATTGCAAGCCAAAAGTCACGTATATTCAGAAGGTGCATCCTAAGGATGTTTAATTTACCTTGTTATTCCATAAAATATGGTATGTATTTGAAAAAGTGATTCAAAGAAAGGTTAGCTCAATTACTTTGCAGGTTGTTTATTATGAATTCATGTTTACTCACTCTTTGATTCCAGCTTAGCATCCCTTATTTATATTTTTGCATTTTCATTCATTATTGTTATGTTGAAACATCAGCTGTTTTAATTTATATCTATCTCAAGCTATTTCAGATTCTTTTAAGTTCATTTTGCATCTCAAATATGAAAAGTTGATCGGCTCTTTACAATTTGATAAGATTACTTATACTGATACAATGCAATGCTACCTTACCTCCAAACTTTCTTAGGCCTAACAGTCAACAATCTAAGTCTGACCAATGGGGTTGTAGTTACTCCCGTTAGAACCAACATACTGGTAACATCAAGTTTTGATGGAACAGGCATGACCAGAGGTGGCGGTACGGTTTCTCTTGTAGAAAGATTACGTTTCTTTGATCGAACCGGGCAGCTGGTGAGGTTGACCAATGGAGGCAGAACCGCTGAACGGAGGAGGCCCATGGATGACTTCAACAATGGTGTAGTTATGACGCACAGACCCCTAAAAGATAATGAACTTTTTGAGGTAAGATATAAGATTTTTTTTACCCCTCTGTGATGCCCAATGGTGGATTTTTGATTTCACTGTCTTGTCTACTGTAGCACTTGTGAAAGAGATACAAAAGCACTTCTACCATGTATTGCCCTATCTGGCAAATGATGTATGAAACATCCTGCGAATAAATGCACGCTTTGATAAAAGTGAACTAATGCACTAATGATGTGCAGGAAGTAAAGAACAAAGGTATTGGATTGCAAGGGCATGGTAAATTCTTGTATTTTCAGTATTAGACAGAATATTTTATAATATTAGCCTAATGATGAGTATTACTAAGGTTTTTTGAGCATCCTTAAGTGTGTATTTCAATTATTTTTTATAGATGTCATGTTTATATGTGATATGTATCTTTAATGTAAAAATATATCATTCATTCAATATGTGTCGAATGGTAGATTCATTCAATATTTTCGATTGGTAGATTATTGGATTTATGCCATTAATGTGTTTGTAAAGGCAATTTTCTGAGTATAGCTTTGGCATTTCCTGTACATTGTTTTTGTACTTTGTAGACAGCTGCAATTTGTTTGCCTCCAGAAGTCAGCCAGAATACTGGCATGTACTAAGAACATTTAATGTTGTAATTCTTATCCATTACAGATAAGGATTGACCGGCTTGTAGAGAAGTGGTCTGGAAGTATTGAAGTTGGCATTACTACACATGATCCTTCATTACTGGAATTTCCTGCCACAATGACCAACCTCCGAACTGGTACAACCATGATGTCTGGATGTGGAATTCTTACAAACGGAAAGGGAACACGTCGAGAATATGGAGAATTTAACTTGGATGAGCTTAGAGTAAGTCCCTCTTTTATTTTGTCATTTACCTTCTGAACCTGTGTATGTTAAGTTAATGTTCTCATTGTGTACCTTGATTTGTGCAGTTCATTTTTTAAGCAGTTGGGAATATATTTTCTGAATATAGATTGAATAATTTTCAGACATAATTTCAGCCCTGCCTAACTCCTTGTTTCATGAATACTTTGTTGGATAAGTTTTTCCCAATTTTTAGTGACAAGTTAAAATGAAAGAAATTTGTAATTCCACACAAACTTTTTTTTAAATGCAACCTGTGTTTTGACGTTGAGCATCATCATGAGCTAGTTTCTACAGAATACATCTACAGAATACATACCAGGATGTTTTCTGTAGACTTAACCTGATGATGACGGCCAGCGTCGAAACCTAAGTTGTGCTTTAATATAGCTTGTGTGGAATCACTGAATTACTTTTTTCATTTCAATATGTTGATTAAATTTCATAAAGTTATACCTGAGCCATAAAAATTTAGCAGCAGTCTGATTCCAGTAAAAATGTTAAATAATATGGAGATCCCTATCATCATTTCCAGAGTTCTTAATGATTCATATTAGCTTGTCATGTGCAGATTTTTTCTGGAATATTACCATATTTGGAGAATGTATTCATCTTACCCAAGTTTAGGTTCCTGAATTATCTTAGCCCTTTTTGGTTGACACACAGCAAGATGAGCCATGAACAAATCCCCTGACCTGTCCCCTGGGGATGGAGGAAGAAGTATGCAGTTAAGCTGAAAGCCAGCTAGCATTGGCTTTCCCGTTATAGAACCCCCATTATTTTGTCAGCGCACCGTAAATGTATATGTTCTCAACCTGATATTTTTTAGGAGAGAATACTTTTCTCACTGCCTCTGTGATGGGTGTCGGTAATGGCATGAAGTTGCCGTCAATTCTGGTAATGTACTGTCCACCGGTATTCTTTTTCCCATGTTCCACTGCCTTAATGTTATTAGGTGGTAACTTTGGTGTACTTTGTAGAACACATAATGCAATTTAAAGTCCCATCAAATGAGACTAACTTATGTGACTATGTGGGCACCTTTCATTAAGAGCAGCCCAATGCCAGTGCTAAGTTTGTCAATCTTCTTCCTTCAATTCTGATTCCAACCATGAGAAATAATCATTAAAACATATCTAGATAGAACGCGAAGACTTCCCAGTATTTTGGATTCAGCCCCTAATCAAAATACTTTTATACATTATTTTTGAATTATTTTGCTTTAGCTCCTCTGTTATTTATTAATTAATATACCGGTTAAGGTAGGTTTTAGATGCACACAACTGTTAAATAAATATTTTGTGACTCCTAACAAAACACAATACAGCCCACCTATTCTACATCAAGTCCTTCATCTTGTGTACTTCCTTCTTCCCTTCATCTGTCCGACATCCCTATCCTGTTCCTCCCCTTTCCTCATTAACCTAACATTCTCCCCTCTATTACAGTCTTCAACATCCCACTGCTGTTCAATACACCCTTCATCCATTTTTCCTGCCCCCTTAGGATTTCTCCCCACAAATGCCTCTCCTCGCCCACCATATCTAGTACTTCTTCATTTGTTTTTCTTTTGGGCCAATTCACCTTCTCCATCCTTCTCCACACCCATATTTCGAAAGCCTCCAATCCACCTCTATCATCCTGCTTGAGTGACCATGTTTTTGCACCGTACATAACTATGCTCAATATCAAAATTTTCTAGAGCCTTTTCTTAACATCCTTACTCAACATTCCTGTCATCAATACCGTCCTTGTGAAAGCGACTATGCCTGGTGTAATTCTTCTCCTTACGTCCCTACTACTTAAAACCATTTTGGTCCAAAACACTTCCAAGATACATAAACTGTTCCACTTGCTCTAGTTTTTGCCCTCCTATTTTAATATTGAGCTTAACCTTTTTCTTTCTAGAAAATCCCATAACCTTAGTTTTATTCATAGTGATTCTCATCCCATATCTTTCGTACACAATTTCCAATTCACCCAGCAATACTTGCAACCCCTTGGCTGATTGACAAAATAGAGCTTGGTCATCAGCCACCTGACTGATTTTACCAATTGCCCTCCAACTTTCATTCCTACCTCCAGTTCTTCCCATGCCTCTTTAATCATTTCATCCGCATAAATGTTGAACAGCACCGGTGATAATGGCCAACCCTGCCTTACACCTCTTCTTAACACTGCCCATCAGGACTCTCCATTCCCCACTCGCACCTGAGCAGTCTGAGACATGTACAGGTTGCAAGTTAGCTTCCTGTCCCTCCAACCTATTCTTATTTTTTGCAATATACTCATTAGTTTTTCCCAATTCTATTTATCAAATGCTTTTTGGAAATCTACGAAACAGGCAAATACCTCCTGGTTGTGTTCTATATTCCTCTCGATTAGTAATCTTATTACAGCAATGACATCACGCGTACCTCTCCCCTTCCTGAACCCAAACTGAAAATACCCTAAGTTATCATTTGCCCTACTCTCTATCCTTTTGTATATGATCCTGAGAACAACTTTAGCTGCGTGGGATATCAAACTTATAGTCCTGTAGTCCTCACATGATGTAGCTTTTACTTTTTTCAGAACTAACACTGATCTCACAAGGCCTTCCAGCCAGATTCCTTCCTCGTAGATGCTACGAATGAGTCCGTTTAGACTTCCTCCCGCATTTTCTAAACCTTTTTAGTTGTTCCTTAGGAATGTTGTCTACCCCCACGGCATTATTTAATTTCATCTCTCTTAATGCCCTTTCTATCTCATTGTCAAGTATGGCTGGACCTAATCTATCTTCATCTATGCCATGTTTTCTTTCAATGTCTAACCCTGCTGGTCTTAGCTCTTTACCATGCAGTTCTTCTATGTAATCCTTCCATATATTTTGGATCTTTTCTGTTTCAAGTATTTTCTTAACTGACTTATCTCGAACTGATAACACAGATATTCCATTCTTACTTCCTGATAGTGTTGTGCACTTCTTGTATAAGAGGGTGGTTCCATAAGTACCCGGGATGACCTAGAGTTGGCGATAGTTGTTTGAAAAATCACTGTATTAGAAAATACACTATCTATGAAGCATATGTTTCAAGTTTGAAGATGGCAAGTTGTTTAGTGCTTGTTTGGCAGCCATCAATGGTGAACGTTTTCAGTGAATTTGTGTAAATGCAGAAAATTGGTCATCATTTTGTGATACAATACTTTTATTTGAAATGCCTCGGCCCAACCAATATAAAAGCTGAACTGGATTCTACTCTGGGTGCATCTGCTCCTTTGTTTACAACAGTAAAATATTGGGTGGCAGATTTTAAACGAAGCCGTATGAGCTGTCAAGACGAGCATGGCATTGGTGATCTGTGTTTACACCATTCCATTTTCTTCTCTCATCTATCTATCTAATAACCTCATTGGTTATCCATGGTTTCCTTGTCCTTCTCCAATTAAGGGCTCTTATAGTTTCTTTTGTGACTTTCGATATCCCTTTTTTGATACATTCCCATTTTTCTTCGATAGTACCCAGCTCTTTACCCTTATCCATGATTTTCTCTACAGCCTGCTGATACTCCTTCCTTGCCAATCCATGAAATGCTTCTACACTTCATGACAACTTAATTGTGGTCAAAGTCTGCATCCGCTCCCAGGAAGCTCTATGAATTGATCACAGTATTCCTTAACCTGTGCCTAACCAGAATATTATCTGAATGTTACTTTTCTGTATCACCTGGCATTTTCCATGCATACCTACGCCTTTTGTGGTGTCTAAACCAAACATTGGTGATGACTAACCCCTGTCTCCTGCAGAATTCAATTGCTTTCCCCCTGCGGTCATTCCTTGTTCCTAAACTGTAGTCCCCCTCCTCATCACCATCTCTTCATTTGCCTATCGTTGCATTCCAATCATGCATTCCAAAAGGTCACTATCAAATATTTCCCTGCAGGAACACATGTGATTATGTCCTCTAACTATTCGTATATTCTATTGACTTCTTCCTCCTCATGATTGCTCGGTGGCATGTATACCTGAACAATGACCAAGTTTGTCGGTTCTTCTTTTCTCTCTATTGCTTCTTCTATGTTCACAATGCTTCGTCCTATCTCTTTATTCAATATTTTTGGAACCCATTGTTGGCTCGCACCCCCTCCATTGTATAGTACTCAATAACTATCCTTCCAGTAATCCCTAGTATCCTTTCATCTCAACTCACATACTCCTAAAATATCTACATTTCCTCTCTCCATCTCTCACTATATATTCTCCAATTTTCCTGCCCTGAACATTATCCTCACATTCCAAGTTCCTATTCTAACTAATTTGGTCTTCTGTTTCTGCATCTTCTGTGCTGCTGCTATCAGTTTTGCTTTGTGAGGCTTTTGTGACATGATGATCGTGGATGTCTTGCCTCTCCCGCTGCCGGGCATAACACACAGCCGATTGGGCCGAGTTCCATAGTTGCCAGGACTGATTTTCCTATACTGTTTATCATAAAAGTCTTGGGAATAATAATTGAAGTGGTTTCCCATTGCCTTCCTCAATAGTGTTCTTAATGTGACACCATCACTTGATGGCCGCCCCACTGTGGTGAGATGCCTTTGCAGTTGCCTCACTGTGGAAAAGACACTGCGTGGGCTACCTACCGTCTGGCTCCTAACCTTTGATTAATCTGGCATGGGTGACCCTACCGGAAGCAATTATCATTGCTCCCGCCAGCACAGCTCTAGTGGTCATCGGAAAGAACAAGCCCCTCCACCACGTCAAGGTTGTAGTCCATGAGAGGGCTCCTGTGTTACATGAAACCGATTTCATATGCAACTGCATTATAAAATCAATATTTATGTCTGTCACCATAATCTATCTTTCTAAGAGGTAAAAAGTTCCATTTAAACCTTTGAAATGTAATTGTGGATGTATTAAGTGACTTTGGCAGCATGGAGTTAATTTTTGTTCAGAGAAGGTAATGGTTATGAAGAAAACTCCTTTGCCTATTTAATAAGGTTGCCAAAAAATCTTATAAAGCCTTCACTTTTTTCCTCGAGAAATACAACTATGCACATATATTTACACACCCTTCTTAATGCAAGAATTACAGGTAAGAATAATGCTTTTGAATGTAAGCTAGGGTGCTTGGTCGAGGTTGTAAGAATGATTTTAAAGACTGCAATAAGCGAATATGTACTTGTCCATTAAAAATACATGTGTGTTTAAGATATTCCCCCTTAACTTTTCTTTTATATTTTCAGGAAGGTGATCGAATTGCTATGATGAGAAAATCCAATGGTAGTCTGCATTATTTTATAAATGGATTGGATCAAGGTATAGCAGCAACTAAGGTGCCTCAGAAGGTTTGGGGTGTGGTAGATCTGTATGGAATGACAGTTAAGGTAAACATCATACTGTTTTTATGTTATATCAATTAAATTAATTGTAATTAAATCAGTTTACTCGATAAAGATACCTGTTTATCAAAAACAGTAGTACTGTGGAGCAGCAAAATACAATGTAAATTTTTTACTTGGGACAGGTAAATCCAAAAGTAATTGCCATATTTCTATGAATCTAGGCTATAAATGCATATGAATGACTTTGGTTGAACTAAAATTTTCCTCTTTGTTGATTTCGTTCTTTTTGGGAATTATACACATTTGATAATTCATCAGTAACACTGCACTGATTATAAGTTGAGATATTGTCATTTACATGTAAGCTCAGAGAAGGAGTGAAGCCATTGTAAAAGCCCAATTGACCTGCTTCATTTCAGTGCCTTTTACAATGATAACAAAATTTTATGTGTATTTTGATTTGGTGTACCATGATGAAATTAACTGAATGAACAGCATTTCTTATTGATGATTTATTTTTAAACCAGCTGAACTGAACGTACAAAGTTACGATAATCTAAGTATCAGAGAATTTTCATTAGCCTATTTGTTGAACATGTTGTTGTTATGTACATATGCTCTATGCCTAACCTGTCTCATATAAATTTTATTTCTTTTTTTAGGTAACGATAGTTGATCGAGATGAAAGGGAAGAACAAAACTTAATCACAAGAAGAAACACTGTGTTAAGGGATCAGCAGCTAAATGGATTGATTGGTAAGAATTTTGCTTGTTTTAAACCATTAATCTCTTCCTTTACATGTTGTTGTTATAGTTAATACATATTTATCGACTGAATAATCATGACGATTGAATGGGTTTTGTATTAAAGGCAACCATTTTCTATGCCTAATGCAGGAAATGATACATAGCAGTAAATATTTTTCCCAGCAAATCAGCTTGCGTCGTGTAGTTTGAAGTTTTACTGGAATGCCCTGGGCCCATTTGACGCAGGCTGAATTTAGAGCTCATTTTGGAGCATAAAAATGCATCTTATGGGCCAGTAAATATGGTGCGCAACTTTTCAGATGCAAGCACAATTATCAACACTGTCAATTGCACTTAACAAAATTTGTGAAATGATAATTCTCTGTATTAAGATGAGAAATAAGGGTAGATAAATGAAGCTTCTTTATGCTAAAAGCTGTATTGCATTCCAGTTTATTGTAGTAGCATGGAAAATTGAGCCAGAACTTTTTCAATCACCCTGTATATCTAAGACCCTGGGTAAACTTCTGAGTGCTAGTGTTTTGGATCTTCTTCACCTCCATCATAGCATTCAAATAAATCAAAAAATAAAAGTTCCTGTGCTTGATTCTTTTTGCTAGTCTATTTCCAAAGCAGACCAATTACATTATCTAATGGCTGGTATTTAAAAAACTGTAGGTTTCAATTGCAAATGGCAGTAGTGGTTGCAGGTACGCTATCGAAAATTTACTTATTGGACAAAATAAATAGGAATGTGGGGGAAAGCCAATGACTAATTTTGATTGCATTTTAATGCTGCTACAAATTAAGTAGGGAGATGAGGTTGCAAAGCAAAATTGATTTAGTTATTTTCATTGGGAAACAGTTTTAATTTAGTAATAATAATTTCAGGTTCCATGAACTAAATATTCTCTTCATGGCAGTAAGCAGAATGTATATTAATTGCTCTGGTCATTCCAATGACTTGTTTAAATAATGAAAGGAGAAACTTTGTAATTCCACATAGATTTATTCGACGGACGACCTAGGTTTCGACGTGGCACGTCATCATCAGGTACATTTTGTAAAGAAGACAGAGAATATATAGTCACACAAATTGGGGGGGGTGGGTTGGGGGGGGGGGGGAAGGCGAGAAGAGAGACAACTCCCCGGTCTGAGGTGAGGGTTAGGGGGTGGAAGAGGGGAAAAAAACCCCAGGGGGGGGGGGGTTGGCCCGGAGGTGGTTAAGGGGGTTGAGAGCAAGGGGCTAGAAGAAAGGAAAGGATTAGGAACTCCGTAAACTCAGGAAGGGGGAGGTGGTGAAGGGGACGCGTGGATCAGGAGGGAGAGGGGAAACCCAGAATATACGTAAAAACGCTGTATTAAGAGCCGGTAGGGGAGGAGGTAAGGTAGGTGGGGTGTCATTAGGTGTGGAAGGAAGGAAGGTCTAGAAGGGGGGAGTGGGAAGGGTACAAGATTTCGTTAACAATGGTAACCTTATTCTTAACACATTTCAAAATTTCAAATTGCTCTAGCGCGTCAAGCCTTTGTCCTTTCTTCTCAAAATGTAAGAACTCTGGCACAAAATCACTCCGATGATTCTCGTCCAGCAGATGTTTGGCAAAGAGAGACGCCGAGTCCTTATTTTTGACGCACGATTGGTGTTCCTTGATCCTCTCTTTAAACTTTCTCCCAGTCTGGCCGATGTATCCTGCTCCACATTGACAATTTAATTTATAAACACCACTTTTCTCACTTGTAGGGATTCTGTCTTTGGTATGAGAAATTAAATTCCTCATGCACTGTTTGTTATAAAACGCTAGTCTAATTTTGTCTTTGGGGATTTTTCTGCATACCCTCAGGGATAATGGGCCTAAATAGAGAAACCTTCTCCATTGAGCCCTTGATATATCGCTAGGTATAGACCCATAAATACTGTTTCTGGCTAACTTGGACATTTTCCTCTTATAAAGTTTGTCTATTAGTTTTTCCGGGTAGCCATTGTTTACTGCTATTGTCTTAATAATATTAAGTTCCTTTAGAACGCTGGAAACCGTCATTGGTATTGAAGTTAGTCTATTGATCATGGAATGAAATGCTGCAAGTTTTTGTGAAAAGCAATGTCTGGAGGTGGAGTGAATAACATGGTCCGTGTATGTGTCTTTCCTAAATATGGAAAATTGCAATTTCTCATGGGATCTTGAAATGCAGATATCTAGAAAATTCAGGCAACCGTTTACTTCCTTTTCTATAGAAAATTGAATATTGGATTTTAATGAATTTAAGTGGGAGAGGAAATTGTCTAATTGTCTATCTGTCCCGGACCAGACACATAAAACATCGTCCACATACCTGTGCCAGCTAACTACGTTCTTGGTGAGGGG
Organism: Hetaerina americana; assembly: GCF_022747635.1. Taxonomy (NCBI): domain Eukaryota; kingdom Metazoa; phylum Arthropoda; class Insecta; order Odonata; family Calopterygidae; genus Hetaerina; species Hetaerina americana. The sequence continues at coordinate 1,960,308 of NW_027287096.1, read as the reverse complement.
GTGGGGAGAGGAAAATAAGTCCTTTTCGAATGCGTCCATGTAAATATCTGCTAAGACAGGGGACAGGGGAGAGCCCATGGCTAAACCATTGGACTGTTTGTAGAACTGTCCGTTGAAGACGAAATAATTCTGGGAGACGCACAAGGAGAGAAGAAGACACAGTTCATAGGCAATGGGAGTCGAGATGGACTTCCGAAGGAGGATGTCTTGCGCTAGGTTCACGGCTACTTTCGGGTTCACGTTGGTAAAAAGATCTTTTACGTCAAAAGACACTAGAGTGCACTTTTTGTGAATTGTCATTCCCGAAAGCTTGTTCACCAAGTCCACTGAGTTTAACACACTGTACTTCGCAGAAAATTGAGACAAGTCTCTAAATAACACATGGAGTTTTTTCGCTAGCAGGTGGTTGGGGGAAGACACACTTGAAACAACTGGTCTTATCGGAATGTCTTTCTTATGCACTTTCGGGAGTCCGAAAAATCTCGGAGCGGAAGGATTCATTTGGAAAAGTTGAAAAATTTCTGACCATTTAAACAGTCCCTCACAGGCTTTTAACTCTTTTTTGCACTCTTGTTGGAATTTAGGGGTGGGATCAGAGCGAAGGACTTCTAAGCCGTTTGCTTTAATGAAGTCTTCACATTTCTTGACATAACTGATAATGCAGTGGATAACCATTCTTCTTGTTTACTTCTTGAACCTTGCACAGCTCCCCTTTAATTTTTGCTCGGCCGTTCATGATCCATGCAGTTACAAGTAATTAATGAGGTTGGTGAAAATCACTTTCCCCTTCTTAAAAATTGTATTGTCATTAATGGTGTTGCATTGCAATTGCTCTTAGTTTATGCCTATGAGGAGCAACCTTTCAACCATTGAGAATGCGTAACTGCCGCGTAAATGCTCTTTTTGAAGCATCTATCTCCTCAGTGTTGTCCGTGTTTTTGAAGAAAAAGCCAATCTTTGATGTAGATGAACTGTTGATGTGGCTACTAGATCAGCCATGTCCATACCTTGCTCCCAATTTTCAATGATTTTACTTTTAATTTCTACTGTTATTTTTTATTTTTATTCTCCTATGACTTTCTTCTTACAAATTTTTCTTTGGGGTTAATTTTAAAACTATGCACAAACTATTATTATACTTGGCACAAAAAAAACGCTAATATGTTTTAACAAAAGGTAGGAAAAATGTGTGCTCACTAGCGATGTAAAGATTTTTACAGAATGACTGTTAGAGGCAAACTGCAGTAGCACTGGTGCAATGAATCCGGGAATTCCTCTCTTCTCATTCGTGGTATGCGAAAAGTTGCTCATTAAGTGAGCCATGCACAGGACCAATATTTTTGCTCCTTATGCAAATAACTCTCTGTGCGCGATACTTGTTAAGTGAGGTTGCAATGTATTGTTGTGACTAGGGTCAAAGTTAACTCATTGGAAGTTCACAGCTATGGACATTCATTCTTGGAATGTGTTTTTATATATATTTGATATACTTTAAAAAAAGGGACCCAGTCTTAATTTATATCAAGGAATTTATTATTATAAGGAGGTACACCAGACAGAGGTTTACTGTAATAAGTTGAACTGAAGAACTTAATGAAGTGATTTTGATGATGAAGACATATTAAGCTGGCTAAATCAGATCAAATGGGACTAATGACCCAAAGAATACGACCAAACACCTCTGAAACTGCATCTTATGTTATGGACAAAGAAGTGGTCTCAAGAGGCATGCTCGTGTGTGTTATACATTTATATTCAATAAATTAGCTTTATAAAATTGTGCAATTCTGATTTAGGCTCATATCCATCATTACAGATACTCCTGATGATGATTATGTTGAACGACTGATGTTTCATCAAAATTGTGGTACCCATGCTGCTGTAATCAACAATGGACGCACAGCTCACCGGCCAAAGTAAGTTTAATTTATTTTAATGATGAATTTGTAAGGATAATTTTAAATCTCTTTCATAATACCATTATCATCATAGGTAGTGTGTCCATTTAAGGAAGGTTTAACCTTTTAAGTGCTACATAAAAATATATTGTTGTGTACTGCTGAAGCTCAAGAATGCCAACCATGGTTGTTGTGGTGGCTCATTGTCTTTGAGGTGGTCAGCCAAAAAAGTGATTATACATATATTTAAAACATGAAAATATTGTTTATATGTTCTAATAAAATTGTATTACGAATTTCTTGGATTTGAGTGATCTACCTATCCTATCATATTTTTATACACACGAGTTTATAATACGATGTACTCTATGTATACATGAAGTACTATGTTTTAGAATAAAGGAGTACGACGTATTAGAATAAATGAAGTATATAAATTATATGTTTCTTCTTTTTCTCATGGATTTATGAGATGAAATAACTGTAACAGTAGCAGATCTGTATAAAATAGAATGCAATTAGAAAGGCATGCTTCCAGACTGATTTATTTTTGCGAGACTCTTATTTAAATTATTGTGTGCATAGGTATGTTAATGTTTGGATTTTTTCAATTTTCATCGCATAATGCGCATCATCATTTTTACGATCATTTGAACATTTTTGTATAGATAACGCATGCATTATCGATGGGAAAATATGGTAATTTCATCTATATACAGTTGTTATAGAGTTTGTATCATATCCTTTCAGTGCTGCAGATGATTTCAACAATGGTGTGGTTCTGACAAATAGGCCTCTAAAACACAATGAATTATTTGAGGTCAGATTGGATAAGATGGTTACAAAATGGGCTGGATCCATTGAAATTGGAGTTACCACTCATTCTCCAACTGACCTAGAGTATCCTTCAACTATGACCAATGTCAGGTAAGTTAATGTTATGAAAACACAAATAATTGAATATTCATTTGTATTTGCATTTGTATAGTCATAAGGCATTAAATATCTTGAGTTGCCCTTGAGCTGAAACTAGGGGGTCAAAATGTCTGGGGCTTTGAAGAACTTGTGGTTTTGTAAGAGGATGCATTTTACCCACCCGATGCATTTGTTACCAGGATAGAACTCTAATCATAAGGCATTAATGTATGCTTTTAGCATTACTTTTTACCCATGATTCTATGAATGTTATATTATTTCAACCAAATCCATATTGGAAGCAAACACGACAAAACAAGTGGGCATCCATAGTGACAGAGAAGGGAATTCTGTTGGAGTTGAGCCATGGTAGTTAAGTGCAGTTGATTGTGTCTGTTTATTAAGTAAAACATTTGAAATCATATACATATTTACTTTTATGGGAAATAACTATTAACTCATGAATTCAAATAGAGATGTAGTTTCTGTAAGTGATCCTAAGCTTAGTGCTGTGTTGCCATCTTTAGTGTACTTTGCTCTAGTGCAAAGTGGTCTTTCTGCTATAACTTAATTTTTCTGCCATTCAAATAGATATTTCATCATAGTACAATAAACTCCACAGCTGCTAAACATGTCAAATGTCTGAAGTGAATGAGCTTGTGAGTACATGTTATTGCTAATATTTGATATACCCTGCCCACATTGTTTGTCTTAGCAGAATTAGTGGATATTTAGCTCCCAAGATAAATTAAATATTCAATGATTACAGAGTTTGATTTAATGAAATCTTGAATGAATCTTTCATTCAATTCCATATGACTGGATTCTCAAATCCTGCCCCCTAACTTAGTATTAACAATCCATCTGCAGATATGCCTGAAGTTAGTGATTTACCAATTATTTTACTATATTGTATTTTGTCACTGGCTGAGAAAACAGCTGTTTGAGGGTAATTTTTTTTTAAATAATGGTACAGGAGAAGCAGAAATGAAATTACTGCTTTAAATTTAGGGAAAGTTGTTGTCTTCATTTCTCATAAATTTAGGTGTTTTGGCATGCAAGTGGTTTTATTGAACGACTGTCCCATCTGGAGTTGTGTGGTTGTATATGTTTCCTGGAAAATGACATACCAACCAACCAACCATACACTTTAAGTTAATTTGGTGTATATTTTTGTAATTTAGAAAGTAGAAACTGAAAATGTTGCCTACTACTTGATGCCTCATTATTTGCCGACTATAATTTTTTAACTTCATGTTATGTCTAATTCTTTTAGATCTGGGACTTGGATGATGACAGGAAATGGAGTGATGCACAATGGGACAACTGTGATTGATGAATATGGGCAAAATTTGGACCGACTTCAGGTACTACAGTCTGGTGTAAAATGTTCGATTTGTGATACTGATGTCATTTATAATATTAATTCTGTGTACTTTACTTTCATTGCTATTTTTGTCAAGTACTTAGTTTTCCTTTACTAAATGCAGAAAAGCCTATCTAAGACATTAATGAGGGGACCAACTGATAACTGCACTATAAGCGTGATACCATTTTAGATGCAATATGACTGACTTTCATTTCTTAAACTTGCCAAGCAATATTAAAATGTTTTCATGTCTCTTTAAATTTAAAATAAATGGCATTAAAAAAATGAGTTATTTACTTTTAGTTAGTAAAGTAGCTCAGTTGAATAAAAAACCTTGATTTTTTAGAAAAGTTGGCATAAACAAGGAAAAAAGCCTTTAAATAAGGTACCAAAGTATGCTTTTTTATGTATGCCCAAACTATTTCACATTTTTGAGGTTTATAAAATCAATTTACTACTCTACCAAGCCTTGTTCGCAGAGAAGTAATATCTAAATTCTAGTTTGTTGCATTGCCATTTATCCCAAAAACAGTGTGCTCACCGAAGGAAAAATGAAAATACAGGCATTTGAGATTTGCTTTTATAATAAGAACTTAATGAAATGCTCATGATTCAATGCATCAAATTTCTTAACAGTTAACAAAAGGATGCCGCCTTCCTTTACATTTAAATAATTATGCCCATCATTGTGACTTATGTGATAATTTTAATTTTCAAATTTCACTGGCTAATAATCTTTGCAAGAAAAATTTCGAAGGCCTGTGATAATCTGGCCATTCCTCAAGTTTATATCCCTACTCAATACTTTCATACCTGTCCAGGGTTTTTTTGCTTGATTTACAGCATTATCCTCTTGGAAACAGTACTAGCCAACTTTCAATCAGGCAGGCACAATATAATGACTTAGATATCATCAAGTACCCTCATTTTGTTGTCTTCTTTGCATAGTATATTTATTGTTGAGAGTATGGAAATTAAAGAAAAACTTAGAATACCCATTGAGGAAGAAAAAGCTGTTTTTTATCTTATGCCTAGGGAGAGTGAAATAAAGCCAAGGAAATTTCCACTGATAACCTTTATTGACTTACAGGAGAAGGTTAAGAAGTTCAAAAATGGAAAGGCATCCCCAAGTAAAATGAATACCTTGATTTCAAATCAAAAATTGGATATTTATGTTGAGGCGTTTGTTGAAGTTGTAAATATATCTCTACAACAGGGAGAATTCTATGATGGCTGAAGGTGATCTACAATAATACCATTCCAAGATTTAAAAACATCTCTCAACCAGGGAATTTGTGTCTAATAAATCTATTGCTGTTGGTGAATAATGTAATTGAAATGTAGATATGTAGGCATGTGCAAGAAAATCTTAAAACAAACACCTTATTGTAGAAAATATTATCGGTGTGGGTTCAGGAAAAATAAAGCCACAGAAAATGTTATTTTTATCAATATGGAAGCTGTAAGGAAATCATGATAGATTGAAAAAGAGCTGTTGAGACTGTCTGTCATAAACCATTGACTAGGTAACTGGGATGCTATGGGATAAAGGGTGCAGAATTGAAGTGGTTTAGAAGAACTAAGAAGAGCGATAAAAAGGCTGAAATTAGTTTATAGTATTTTGGACAGAAGGGAATGTGGTTACAGAATAAAGTATGCCCAGAGGATGACTTGTTTATATTAATGAAGTGAATTTTTGCTCCCAATATATTAATTTATTAAACCTGCTATTGCCATTGTGAGAAAGTTGAAGGGACTAAGGAAACTTAACCAAAGCAGAATAGCATCTTAAGCAGTAGAATTTTAAACATGGTCTACTGTGTTTGAAAATATTGCCAAAATATTGTATATTTAATCAACTGACAGTCCTGAAATGATATTTAGAATGTGTTTTTGGTTTAACCATACATTCACTTAACTAATCGGATGACTGGTCCACTTAGTGTTCTGATATGGGGTATATACTGAACTTCTGTGATTTGGACTTCTTAGCATATGTGTGTACGTGATTTGTATAAAAAGTATCGGGGAAAGATTCGAAAAAATAGATATATTTCAGATATTGCTACAAATTGCAAAATTCTTCAAAGTACATCCCTTGAATGCCGACACACTAATGCCAGTGACTTTATCCATGCCTAGAAGGCTCCCTGATAGGCTGTTTACGTAAGGTCCTTAAGGGTACGCATGCAAGCTTCTTTGATGGCACTTAGGGTCCCATGGCAGGGTTCTTTGAGGTAGGACTTCACTTTTGGGAATAGGAAATAGTTTGCTGGTGCCATGTGGGGACTATAAGGGGGTTGGGGAATCATCATGATGCTGTTGCGGAAGTTCTTCCTAAACAGGCACTCAACTCTGCTCTTGGTTGTCCATCAAGACCTTCAGGATGAGTTTATCACAGATCTTTCGCATCAACAAATTTTCAGTGAGTGATAATAGGGTGCACTGTCATTTTATCAATGCCAATAGGATATGCGATCTTCCGCACACTTAACCAATGGTCTGAATTCAGCACCTCACCGACATGTCAAGAAAAAATTGTTAATGATAGTTTTTGTACAAATCTTGTGTGTGTGTTTTTTTCTGAAATGAATGAATGTCATTATTCCAGGTTGGTGATAGGGTTGGAGTAATGCGAAGGGACACTGGTACATTACATTTTTTTGTAAATGGAATTGATCAAGGACCTGCTGCATCAAACATCCCTGAGGCCACATATGGTGTCATTGATTTGTATGGTCAGGCAGCTCAGGCCACTATCATTGATCCTTCTTCACCATTTTCATCATCTGCTGCCGTGCATAGCATTTTGTACTCATCAGCATTCCCTGGGCAGTTTCCTGCTTCTTCAGTGTCTCAATATGGTCAATCTGCCAACATTCCAGCTTCATATCAGCATGGTCTGCATTCACCAGCAGACACTGTGCGATCAGGATTCTCAAATGCGGCTCTTTACAGGTATTACTCATTGATTTACTTTCAAACTAGTCACAGATTGACAGTATTTTACTTCATATAGGAGAGTGGTTGTTGCGTGAGCATTGCATAGCAGTGAAGAAAAGAGTTTTGAGAACACTTTTCCCTGCAAATGATCTTTGAAGTGGTTTGGGGTATGGGATGAAAATTGAAAATATGATCCTGAGAGTCTCACTATTTCACAATTCTCTTTGTAATGTGAAATTGAAATTATTGATGACTCAATTCTAGTGCCGTTTCAATTTTTGGTTTATTTTAGGTTTGGTTCTTAGAAGAACATTCTATCATTCTGTATACAGCCGTAAACAGATTTTGTTAACCTAGGTATTTGAGTTACAATTTCTTTGTTCCTGGAACCAAACTTAATTTCAGTTATTGAATCTTTTTTGATCCAATGTTCTTTTGACTTATTTACTCAATTCATGATAAAACCTTGCATTTGCTTATTTTTTTACAAATTAATGAATCAAGCATTACAAATTTGGCTGAACCCAAGTATTAACTGCTTTCTATTTCATTCTTGGGGATCAGAATGGTGTGGTAGCTAATGTACTGGATTCCCATCCTTAGAGGGTTTGAATCCCAGAGATGGCAGGAGTTTTCAATGGTTTTCTGATCCCTAATGAAGGTGCTATGTGAAGATCGCTTCAACTGGAGTGCTTCATCTGTCAGATAGGACATTTGACGGTGGACCCTTTGTTGCCTATCATTAAGAGTAGACTAATGCTGATGCCTGAGTTCTCTTCCCGTTCCTCCATTCCCTGAAATTCCGACCCTTATGAAAGTACCCAGCTATCTCTAATGGCGAAAATGACCTTAGGTCAATTCTTTTAATGACTACTTGTACTACTAATTTCATTCTTTAACCATTAAATACTTTGTGAGTGTGCTCCTTACCCTTATCCACCATCCTCTGTTCCAGTGTATTGGTTAGTTTACTTGTCTGTTTGATGTCATATTTCTCTGTCACAAATGTGTGTGGCACTTTGTGTCCATTGCATGGTACAGAAAAAATTGATGTTTGTCAAGCATTATTTATATTATGGTGGTAAGTATGAAGCTTTGACACATTAATGCAGTAAAAAGTTGATGATTGATATAAAATCTAATGTTGTCAAGGATGAAAAAATTATACAAATAAATTTGATTATTGATTGGAATCCGAGTTTGTTCCTCATGGGAAAGCTGGTTGTAACTTAAGTATTCTAGAGAGGAGGCCTCCCCGTGATATCACAGAATCCACTGAAGTGGATAAGAATGGCAGTATAATATTATAATCCAATCTTTCATGAAAGGACACGTACATACGAGGTCTGTTCAAAAAGTATCGTGACTTTTGTATTTTTTCAAAAATTATTTATTTATTCATGAATATCTATTTTGTCCCCTTCAAAGTAATCCCCATTAGATATTATACACTTGTGCCAATGTTTTTTCCAGTCCTCGAAGTACTTCAAAAAATCATTTTTTGTGATCTTGTTCTGTTCCTCCTTCGATGCAGTCTTCATCTTGTCAATTGTAGCGTAGCGTCATGTTTTATGTGGGCCTCTTCAGTTTCGGGAGCAAGAAATAGTCACTGGGGCCAGATCTGGGGAATACGGTGGCTGCGGCATCATTAATGTGTTGTTTTTGGCCAAAAATGGTGCAAGTAACAATGTGTGAGCAAGGGTCTTGTCATGGGAAAAAGTCAATTTTTGTTCTTCCACCAATCTGGGAGTTTGTGGTGGATTGCTTCGCGCAAATTGCACATAACTTCCTGGTAATATTCCTTATTTACCGTTCTACTCTGTGGCAAGAACTCATGATGCACATCGCCGCTGCAATCAATGAAAACTGTTAGCAAAACTTTCACATTTGACTAAACTCGGCGCACTTTTTTTGGTCTTGGCTCGTGCTGCAGCTTCCTTTGGGATGATTGAGCTTTAGTGTTCACGTCATAACCATAAACCCATGATTCATCACCAGTTATGATCTTCTGGAGTAAATTTGGGTTGTCGCGAACTGAGTCATTAGCAATATTAATGTGTTGCTGTTTTTGGTTGAAATTGAGCATGAATTGAGGTACGAATTTTGCGGCGACCTGTGACATGCCCAAATCATTGGTAAAAATTGAATGGCACGAGGCAATCGATATTTTTAGGTCCTCAGCAACTTCTCTAATGGTGATTCAACAATTGGCCAATACTATTGTCTTCACTTCATCAATGTTTTCGTCTGTCATTGACGTATACATAAACGTTGCTTCGGTCCAAGGTAGCTTCTCCTTATGCCACAGTCAACATTCGGAATGCGTCTGTGCACTTAATTTTGTTTTTCACAAAAAATTTGATACAGATTCTTTGATCCATTTTTTGGAATGGGCAAAAATCAAAGATTAGCCAAAACACATCCAAGCAAAACAGCTGCCAACCCCTAACTGAACTTTTAAAATGGCCGAACTTTTTGACTTAAGTGAGAAACATAAGTACAAACATAATGCCACAAAAAAATCGAAAATCAAGTATATTTAACCCGAGAAAATTTAAATTTGCAATACTTTTTGAACAGACCTCTTATTTACTTAATATTCAAATGTCATTTCACTTGGCCAATTGCCATTCAAAGGAAAATTATATTTTGACTAATGCTCTGATAAAAAAAACACAGTAATCAACCTGAAGGTCGGTTTGGTAGGTGATGGCAGAGTTCACCCAGTACTAAGCCCAATGGCGTGTGAAATTCACACAGGGTAGGGGGGCCAGTTCCTTTCCCTGTGCCAGTTATGGTTTCCAAGGAAGATCTGGTACTCAAAAATCACATAGCTTGGGTTGAGCTGCAGGTGCCCAGAGTGCCCTCTGGTCAGCAGTCCAACGCTCTACCCCCTGGACTACCGTAACCAACTAATATGTGATCAATAAAAAATGTTCTTGAAAGACAAAATAGGTAATAGTAATTTTTTCAGCTGTTAACTCCAAATTCTTTCAAATTTTTAGTGATTTGCGGTTTCATCATGTGCATGGGAAAAATGCAAGAGTTTCAAACAATGGACTTACTGCTTCTCGACCAAGGGCTTTCGGAGAGTTCAATGATGCCATCGTTATAAGCAACAGAGCATTGAGAGAAGGAGAAATGTTTGAAGTGGTCATTGAGAAAATGGTTGATCGTTGGTCTGGCTCTATAGAAGCTGGTAAGTTAAACAACATAAGTACTTTTAAGAGGATGTATTAGTGTTTTTCGCTAATAGAAGATAGATAAATATGAAAAATATTATCTTACAAGTTTCGGCATAATTATTTTCAGGTGTTACAGCCATCAAGCCTGATAACTTAGATTTTCCCTGCACAATGACAGACATAGACCATGATACCTGGATGCTGAGTGGATCCTCTGTAATGCAGGTGGGTCCTGTTGATTATGCGCATATGCACAATTCGTTGTAATCTGGAAGCTTGCCATAGTTCCTTGAGGCATTAAATCATATAATCACCTTAGAATAATTTCAAATGATAATAGGATAAAAATTATATTGTAAACATTTTCGTCTACTACCTATGTTACAAGTGTAACACTTCCCATTTCTTAGTCTTGTTTTCATTATGTAATTCTATTCTAATGTTTGCTTCAGGTTGTTACTGGAATGAATAGATAGTTAAAATTATTACAATTTACAGAGGACTGGAAATTTCATTTAATGGATGAAGTTTTTCCTTGCATTTTATTATATGCTTTTGAATTATTTAATTCATTAGTAAATATGATATCACTGCTTTAATATTTGCATAATCTATCAAAAACTTTCTTAGTATTTTAGAATTTTCAAAGTTTTATTATCGGGTAAGTGAGTAGCCCTCAATACTCATTTTGAATATATTACTTCGGACTGTCAGAAAATGGATAATGAGAGAAGAGGAGATATTTTAGGACCAAAAAATTATCTATCTTTCTTTCAACAAAATGGAATGAGTTCATAAAATGACTATGATAAATCATATCACTACAACTTACTGATGTGTTGATTCCATTGTTTTGCACTTCTGTTAATATATTAAATCTGCAGTCAAGAAAAAAAAAATTTTTCCAGGGAGTTTTAAGAATTCACTGTTCAAGAGATTTCCTAAGTAGGTTGGTGTACATATTCTATATTCTAAGATATGCACATATACAGGGTGCGGCGCTTGAATCTGGACAAAATTCAATTTGAATTTCCTGCCATATCATAGATCCAAATAAATACTGGAATTTCACCACCTAATTCATAGCACAGAGCCAGATATCATTATAGGAACTGAAAGTTGGTTAACAGATGATATCGCAGACAGCAAAATATTTCCCAAGTCCTTCACAGTTTATAAAAATGACAGACAGAAGAAAGTCGGAGGAGGAGGGTTTATTGCGGTTAAAAACTCCAGCGTCAGCAGAGCTGAGTTATTTCCTGATAGCTGTATAGTAAGTGTTCAGTGAAAGAATACGTCTTTGCTTAGTATAGACCACCCCACACTGGCGATAGCTCAATACCAGATCTAGAAAAGCCAATAAAAAGCTTTAAATCCCACAGCAATGAGCATAGTGTAATTATTGGTGGCGATTTTAAATTTCCCACAGTAGATTGGAATTCGTACAGTTTTATAAATGCAGGTAAAGACAAGGCTTATTGCGAGGCCCCCTTCTTTACGTTCACCTCGAATTCCCTACATCAATTAGTCACTTGACCAACAGGGGGAAAGAGCATTCTTGATCTATTAGCTACAATTATACCTGCAAAGGTCTTAAATGTAGAAGTTATTGACAGAATCAGTGATCACAGGGCTGTTAACGCTAAATTTTCTCTAAGCATAGAAAAAGCTGACAAACCTAAGAGAAAGGTTTATTTATTCAATAAAGCTGACTATGATGGCTTGAAGTGTGTGTTAACTTAGTTCCTTTCTTAGATTGACAAATTAAGCAAAACCATGAGTGTTGAGGAGGCTTGGAATGATTTTCTTGCGATAGCACGTTAAGCAATACAGAGATTAATATGTAGCAAATATTTAAAAGAGAATAAGGAACCCTGTTGGTACAACTCTGAAGAAAGGAAATCTCTAAGGCAGCGAAGGGTGTGCCATGCAAGAATGAAAAATGCAGCTTAAGATTCCTCCCCTGATAAAATCAACGGAACCATGCAGATTTACAAAGCATCTAGGTCCACTGCCAAGAAGGCCTTCCGGAAGGTGGTAGCAGAATTCAAAAGGAGAAAATTAGGTGAACATTTAAATGATAACTCAAAGATGTTTTGGTCCTATGTAAGGAGAAATGCAGGGAAAAAGTCCACCATAAAATCATTGGATAACAAAAAGGGGGATAAAGTAGCAAGTAGTTTAGATAAAGCCAACATATTATTAAACTCATTCTTCCAGAGTGTTTTTAACTTATGCTCACAGAATATACCCGAGAACCTTCCAAGAACATTTCAGCAACCAATGCAAATGTTTAAACACATTAATGTGTAGTGATGTGAATGCAAAAAAAAACAAGAATTCATTATATAGCCTCTCTCCAAAATTAATGGAATATAAATGGCATTGAAAAGTTTCATCTTTATTGGTTGAGGGTTGCCATTTTTATGGAATAATTATTTGAAGAAGTTAACTGAAACAGTTTTGATTCATTATATCTTTCTTAGGAATTGACAGCAATATTTATAGTTACTTTATTTCAGCTACATTTTGAAAATTATACTAGGAGTGTCTTTTGTTGTAGAGTGTTCGCATATGTTAGATTTCAGATACACTTGTGCATTGAAGTACAGATTGATCCTGAGCTTAAACCTCATTAATTTTTAGGTTTACATGCTTCTTTTAATCTGATTAACTTTATGCTGTGATAGTATTTATTGCAATTTTGCTTTTAAAATTAAAACTTCTATTAAATATTCATTTATCACATGTTTTAATTAACATTTGCTTTAGAATTTTTTGAATATCAGATATAGATATCAAAGTGAGGACCTTAATTTCTTTTTTCCAAACTCAAGAAAAATCCTTGAAATTATTATGTCTATGTATTTGCAAATTATTCCCCAATGACATTCATTATTGCTATCAAAGCATTGTATCACTATATCATCCTATAAAGGTGAATGATTTATCAAAATTGATAAATATTTTTTGTTGATACGATATCATGCTCTTGTAATTTGTGTGTGTCTCATCCAGTAAATATTCACTTGCAGACTTTATCAGCTTAAGATGTTGCTTACCATGCCTTCAAAGCATTGCATGTTTTGTGAAAATTTATTTTTTCCAAGGAAATGCTAATCGCAGTGTTTATTTTTTATAAAGTTGCATAATTTCAACGCATGATATATGCTACATGTGATAAATGACTTATCTATGAGGATCACTGCAATTAATGAGGTTTCTTACCAGTGATATAGATTTGAATTAATATTTATTGATAATATAGCATTGTTGGTATCAGTAAAATTATTATCTATTTAAAAACCACAGTGTACTTTGAATGAAATGCATGTGTAATTGATCTGTGTACAAATGAAAAATATGTAGGATGGTGTGACAGTACGGAATGGCTACCGGTGTGACCTGGACTCGCTGGAGGTGGGCAGTCGGATAGGGATGATGAGGCATGTTGATGGATCCCTCCATTATTATGTTAATGGGGAGGACCAAGGGATGGCCTGTGAGAGCATACCCCCACGTAAGTGACTTGACTGCAAGGATTCTTGTGCCCTAATCAGTCATGCAATACTACCTTTTGAGAAGGCCTTGATTATTATGTATATATGACTCTAGTGCAACATACTGTTCAATGCCTCAAAGCATTAATTTTCCACTTTTTATCGGAGATGTAGAGGGCATTCCTGTATTAACATGCACATGCACAAATGATATAATTTTTTTAGTTACATTTGTAATTAATCACTGGGCAAAATGTTATTTAATGGCATTATGATTATTGTACTGATTATCAAATGATTAACCACCTTAATATTATTTTGGTAGTTAAACATAAATTTGAATATTATACTATTGATGGCATAATTAGTTTGCTTGAAATATTTTAAAGAAGCACTTGCAAATATGTTGCCATTATTAAGTTGCGCAATTTAGTAGATAATGGTTGTCTACACAATATTCATGATAACTGGGTAATTGATAAACTGTATGCTGTACTTACTTTCTGTCCACAATCAATATATTAACTCCTTTTACTATTATTGTTGTTATTGACAATTAATGAATGTCATGCCATGAGAGAAGGCATTCAAATATATTAGTTACCCGCTCCAAAGTTCCTGAGAAACATAAGCCCTGCGAATGGTATCTCTTCCTAGTATGCAGAAATCTAATGACATTTTGAAACCATTTTAATTCGGATTTAATGATCCCAACAACCATACAGTGTGATTGCTTTATTTATAAAACTTGCATGCATTTCATCCTATTTTTGTAATAAGGAAAAAATTACATTGCATACTCATTCAATAAAACTTTTACTTTTTAAAAGTAGATAGGAAACTGGTGCTTCTTTTAGAGAATCGAGATATGAATTTTTAGTCTTAGAAATAATCTGCATGTTTCAATTCAAAGTAGAAAGCCTCATTCAGTGCCATATTCAGTGAATGCTGTAAATTTGTTCTCAGAACTATATATACAGTTGTTTCATATAATTCCATGGCTCCATTGTTATTTCATAGTGTTCATATTAGAGATAAGTGGTAACAAAATGGTTTTATGTCAAGTTCATAGACTTGAAAGACACACTTATTCTGTTACTATTTTATATACCTTTTAAGGGACAGGCTTCTTCAAGAATAAGTGGTTCCATGATTGAAAAGTAATTCCTGATTCCAATTTTTCATCCATAGTTTGCTACATTAGAAATATTTATCACATAAATAATACATTTCCTATGGTTATAAAAGAAATTTTTAGTTTGTGTTACTTAAACTGATGAATACTTGTAATAGGTACATGGAATATAATTCTATCATTTGAAGTAAATTTTCGTCGTGTAAAGACTCTTTGAAACATCAGTTGCTCTAAATGAGGTATGATTGTATATCTTAAAGTGTTCCTAACCTAAAAAAAGTATAAGTAATCAAATATTAATTTTTGAGCGCATCTTTTCCTGAAAATACAGCAGAAAAATGTATTTTTGGGATATATTAATAATAATGTATACAAATGATATTTTACTCAGTTACACATACATGCTGTGCTATTGGATAATGTTGCTCTTTATTATTTTTTTAATTTAGTCAAAATTCACCCTATTTCATAGAAGAATCTGCTAACTGAGGAAATAAAGCCACAAGCATATATTGAATTTCCTAAACTTCTAAGTTATTTGGATCATGACATAAAGCTCAGACTACAACATTGTATTATGGGGTTTTATGTAAGGACTTGTGATAGGGATTTTTTATGGTTTGATGTCTCCCCCTCTTTCAACCCTCACTTGGCTCCATCATCATCAGTATCATTTTACTCTATTAAATGTCAATTCTATCAATCCCTGATATCTTCTCTGTTTTACGTCCTTCTTAATTTTTCCTCTGTACATGTCTCTTGGTCTTCCTCATTGAATCTTCCGTGCTATTTTTCCTTTTATTATATTCCTAATCAATCCATTGTGCCTCAATATGTGTCCAATCCATCAATTTGCCCACAGTTATCCATATGGTCCTATCCTCTTCTGCTCTTCTATATATGAGGGCGATTCGAAAAGTTATGTCTCCTATTTTTTTTAATGAAAAATCAAATTAATCGAATTTATTCTCAACTTTGTGTACATCGTAGGAAAGGTTGAGCATTTAGCTATTTTTCTACATAGTTGCCTTGACTTCGGATTTGTATGTTTTTGGTTTCTTCGGTATTGCAATCATTATGCTTTTCTCAAAGTCTGTTATCTAAAATATATTTGGAGTTAGAATATTTCAAAAGCCTTAGTAGCATCTCATAAATATTGATTTGCAGTCGATAAATTGTATTATTGTATAGAATATCATATAATTCATTCTCGAAAAAATGCCCAAAGTAGGATCTCTGTGTGTTATTTTCACTTATTATCATGGAAGAAGAGTTTTCATATCTATTACCTTACTGTCAATACTTGGCTTGCAAAAATATTTTTCAATTTCATCTAATTTAATTTAGCAATATTCATACTACTATAAATACATTCAATTCCCCTTAGCAAACACTCTCATTCACAATTCACCACTCCTATGGCTACATTTTTTCCTGAAATGATGGCTAGTAAATACTCATCAAAATCTTCTTAATTTTGTTGCTATCTTAAATTCAGGCTCTTAGGTCCTGAAACTTGATATTTTATTAGGAAATTCATGTGGCATCGTTGGACAGTTGTAGTCGGTAGTATATCAATTTTTAAAAAATTATAATATATTTTCATATAATTTTATTTCTTTGGCAGATATTTATGCTGTAATTGACCTTTATGGACAGTGTGCTCAAGTGTCAATCATTAATTATCAACATGGTCAAGAAAATAGTGTTGCCAGTTCACACCCTATGGCAAGTTCTCATCTAAGTCTACCACTCATTACTGAAATAACTCACAGGTAAATAAAAATTATTCTTTCCCAATTGCCATTCTTACTTTTGAGATCATTGATTGATTTTTTCTGGTTATTATCTCATGCCTCATTGTGATTATTTACCATTATTGCCAACAGGTTTAGCAGTTGTCATGGAAAAAATATTGTTCTAAGGGATGAAAACACTACAGCAACTCGTGTTCGAAGCTTTAATAATGGCCTTGTGTTTTCTGCCACTCCATTGGAGCCTGAAGAACTCTTTGAGGTAAATTATAAGCTATGTGTTGTAAGTTATGGATTCAACATAAATATCCCATGATCCACTAAAAAGGTGTATAGATTTTGTAATCTTTTCATCCTTTCAATCAATTACACCAATGCTAAAAAAGAAAAAGACAGAAAGGTGTAAAATTTTTGTAAAAATCAGTTGGATAACTCGTACATCCAAGATTCTGGCTAGAATAATTTGCCAAAGAATGGAGTAGAAAGCAGAAGAGTATTTGATGAAGTATCAATATGGGTTTAGAAAAAGTTGAGGAACAAGATTGTTGTATTATTACCATTGTTGCTCTCAGACTCATATAAAAAAGGATATAGAAATAGGAACTTAAAAATATCACAGTGCATGCTCTGGAGTCAGTCTTTGATAATGTGGACTGGAATATGATGCCACATATCCTGAATGAAATTGGAATCAACTGATGGCAAGAGATTGATTAACGTTCTATATAGAAAGCAGATAGCAGTGATTAGATGCAGTGAAAGTAACTAAGAAGCCAAAATAAAGGGGCAAGATTACTCAATATCACCATTAAGTGGACATTTAAGGGGATGTACCAGGGGGGACCCAAAAATAACAGGAATGTTGTTCTAGATTCTTTAGTTCTCAATATATTTGTTCACCTTCAAAGTATTCCCCATTGACCACAATGCACTTCTCCAAACAATGCTTCCATTGTTCAAAACATTTCTGAAATTCATTTATCGGGATTTCCTTTAGGCCTTCTAGCGATTTTTGTTTTACCTCCTCCACAGTGGCAAAGCGCTTTCCTTTCATGTCCCTTTTGAGCCTGGGGAACAAAAAGAAGTCACAGGGAGCTAAATCCAGTGAGTAGGGGGGGGTGGACAATCGATGTCGTGCTGTTTTTTGTCAAAAACTGCATCATGGAGAGGGCAGTATGAGCCAGCGCGTTGCCATGATGGAAGAACCAGTCACCTATGTGCCAAAGGTCTGCTCTAGAATCCTCTGAATTGAACTCCATGACACTCTAGACATCTCACAGAGTTGATCAATGGTTCTTCAACGGTCTTCATGAATGAGGACAGTGATTTTGTCGAGGTTTTCGTCGGTTCTTGATGTTGAAGGGCGGCCCAAATGGGATTGGTCTTCAATTGACTTTTCACCATTTTTAAAACGTGTAAACCACTCGTAGATTCTGGTTTTACTTAGGGCAGCTTCCCCATAAGCAGTCTTGAGCATACAATAGTTTCCGCGGCCAATCATTCGCGGCAACAAGAAAAAAAGTTTCACTGCAGTGCATTGCTCTTGATAATACGCCATCACGTTTTTTGCCGAAATGAAAAAAGTTGTTTCACTGAAACATCTCTCACGGATGGATTGAGTCCAGTCACAGCGACAGCGCTGCACATACTGACGCAGGTGGCGTGAGCCTGATGTACGACCGGCCGAACGAAGGCTTCCTCCACTCTCGCTCCCCACCGCAGCCCAATTTTCGTTACTTTTGCGTCCCTCCTCGTATAATATGTATGAGGTCTGTTGAAAAAGGTTGCGACTTTGGTGTTTTTTTTCAAAATTATCTATTTTGTCCTCTTCAAAGTTATCCCCATTAGATATTATTCACTTGTGCCAACGTTTCCTCCAATCCTCAAAGCACTTCAAAAAATCATTTTTTGTGATCTTCTTCAGCTTCTCCTTCGATGCAATCTTTATCTCATCAATCGTAGCGTAGCGTCGTTCTTTCATGGGCCTCTTCAGTTTCGGGAACAAGGAAAAGTCATTGGGGGCCAGATCTGGGGAATACGGTGGTTGTGGCATCATCATTGTGTTGTTTTTGGCAAAAACTTCGTGCACATGTAATAAAGTATGAGCAGGGATGTTGTCATTTGATGGTGTAAAAGCCAATTTTTGTTCTTCCACAAATCCAGGCATTTGTGGCGGATTGCTTTGCACAAATTGTGCATAACTTGCAGGTAATATTCCATATTTACCATTCTACCCTGTGGCAAGTACTCATGATGCACCACCCCCTGTAATCGAAGAAAACTGTAAGCAATACTTTCACATTTGACTAAACTGGGTGCTTTATTTTCGGTCTTGGCTCGTGCATTGGGATGACTGAGCCATTGGTTCCATTGGGATGACTGAGCTTAGGTGTTCATGTCATAACCATAAGCCCATGATTCGTCACCAGTTATGACCCTCTGGAGCAAATTTGGGTCATTGTGGACAGAGCCCAACGCAAGTCCATTAGCAATATTAATGCATTGCTGTTTTTGGTTGAAATTGAGCAATTTTGGCATGAAACGCTAGGTGACCCGTGTCATGCCCAAATTATTGGTAAAAATCGAATGGCACAAGCCAATTGATATGTTTAGGTACTCGGCAACTTCTCTAATGGTGATTCAACGATTGGCCAATACTATTTTTTTCACTTCATCAATGTTTTCGTCTGTTGTTGACATGCTCGGGTGTCCAGCATGCTCTTTGTCTCTCACATCTTCTTGGCCCTCTTGAGATAATTTTGTACCACCGATAAACATTGCTTCGATCCAAGGTAGCTTCTCCATATGCCACAGTCATCATTTGGAATGCGTCCCCGCACTTAATTTTGTTTTTCAGACAAAATTTGATACAGATTCTTTGATCCATTTTTTGGAACAGGCAAAAATAGAAGGCAAGCCAAAACATGTCCAAGCAAAACAGCTGTCAACAATTAACTGAACTTTCCAAATGGCCGAACTTTTTGGCAGAAGTGAGAAACATAAGTACGGACATAACGCCACAAAAAAATTAAAAATCAAATGTAAGCTGCAAAAATTTAAAATTTGCGATTCTTTTTAAACAGACCTTGTATACTGATGCAATGTTGACAGACTGTGCTGGCGGGAGCAATAATAATTGCTCCTGGTAGGGTCACCCATGCCAGATAGGTTGAAGGTTAGGAGCCAGACGAAAGGTAGTCCACGCAGCATCTGTTCCTCAGTGAGGCGGCTGTAAAGGCATCTCACCACAGTGGGGCGGCCATCAAGTGATGGTGTCACATTAAGAACACTATTGAGGAAGGCAATGGGAAACCACTTCAATTATCATTCCCAAGATTTAAATGATGGACAATACAGAGATTTTGAGTCCTGGCAACTACGAGGCTTGCCCAATCGGCCGTGTGTCGTACCCGGCAGTGGGGGCGGCAAGGCTTCCGCGGTCGTCATCCCACAAAACCCTTGCAAGGGAAAACCAGCAGCAGCAGGACCAAAGATGCAGGAGAAGAAGACCAAATTAGTTAGAATAGGAACGTGGAATGTTAGGACAATGATGAGGACAGGGAAATTAGAGATTGTTAAGCGAGAAATGGAAAGGGGAAATATCGATATTTTAGGTCTATGCGAGATGAGGTGGAAGGATTGCAGGGATTACTGGAGTGATCAGTATAGAATAATATACAGCGGCGGGGACGAGAGCCAACGAGGGGTTGCCATAGTATTAAATGAAGAGGTAGGAAGAAGCGTAGTCAACATAGAATAGGTAACGGATAGAATATTACTAGTAGAGATAAAAGCAGAACCGACGAACTTGGTTATTATTCAGGTATACATGCCATAGAGCGGAAGAGGTCGATCGGATATACAATCAATTAGAGGACATAATCGCGTGTGTTCCCGCAGGGAAACATTTGATAGTGATGGGGGATTTGCAATGCGATAGTAAGCGAAGGAAGAGATGGTAATGAGATAGGGACTACGGTTTAGGCACGAGGAATGACCGCGGGGAGAAAGCGAGAAAGCAGTTGAGTTCTGCAGGAGACAGGGGTTAGTCATCACCAACACTTGGTTTAGACACCAAAAAAGACGCTGGTATACTTGGAAAATGCCAGGTGACTCAGAAAGGTATCAGCTAGATTATATTCTGGTTAGATAGAGGTTTAGGAACAGTGTAATAAATTCGCACAGCTTCCCGGGAGCGGATGCGGACTCAGACCACAATTTAGTTGTCATGAAATGTAGTGTCCGTTACAAAAAGATAAGGCAGGGGCAGCGGGTTAGAAAATGGAATGTAGAAGCATTAAATGGCTTGAAAAGGAAGGAGTACAAACAGGCGGTAGAGGAAATCATGGTGGATGGTAAAGAGCTAAGTACTATCGAAGAAAAATGGGAAAGGATCAAGAAAGGGTTATCAAAAGCTGCAAAAGACACTATTGAAACCGTTAATGCTAAAAAGACTAGGAAAGTATGGATCGTGGATGAGATGATTACAAAGATGGATGAAATGATGAATGGAAGAGATGAGAAAATGGAAGAATGTAAATACAGAGATAGGAAAAATGAAGTACGAAGAATTAAACAATGAATTGAGGGGGGCAACAAATAAAGCAAAAGAAGCATAGTGGAAGACACTGTGCGAGGATATGGAAAGTTTGCAGAGGAAGGGTAAAATTGGTCCGCTATACAGCAAAGTTAAATCTTTAGCGGGAGGTAAGAAAGGGAGATCTATGCTAACAGTTAGAGATAAGGCGGGTGAAATTATAGTTGACGCAGGAAAGATCCAAGAGAGATGGAAGGAATATATAGAAGAACTGTATAGTAATGAACTTCGATCAACAAAGTTAGACATTGAAAAAGAATATGACGTAGAGGAAGATAGCTTAGGTCCAGGCATACTAGATGATGAGATAGAAAGGGCATGAAGGGAGATGAAACTAAATAAGGGCGTGGGGGTGGATAACATTCCCGCTGCACTATTGAAATGTTTAGGAAATGTGGGAGGAAGAGGCTTTATGGGCTGATCCCGTAGTATCTATGAGAAAGGAATCTGGCCAAAAGACTCTGTGAGATCAGTTTTAGTTCCTATTCTGAAAAAGGTAAAGGCTACATCTTGTGAGGACTACAGGACAATAAGTTTGATATCCCACGCAGCTAAAGTTGTAAAGGATAGATGTAGACTGGGGGCTTTTGAAATGTAGGTGTGGAGAAGAATGGAGAAGGTGAAATAGACCGAGAAGAAAACAAATGAGGAAGTACTTGGTATGGTGGGCGAAGAGAGGGGTTTGTTTGGAGATTTCCTATGGCGGCAGAAAAGTGGATGAAGGGGGTATTGACCGGCAGTGGGATGTTGAAGACTGTGATGGAGGGGAGAATGTTCGGCAAACAAGGAAAGGGAAGGAACAGGATAGGGATGTTGGACGGGATGAAGGGAAGAAGAAAGTACTCAGAGATGAAGAGGGACCTGATGTAGATTTTTTGCTAGGAGTCACAAAATATTTATTTAGGAGCTGTGTCCACCCAAAAACCTACCTTAACTGGTTGATTATGTAATAATAATAATATGAAACAAAATATGACCTTTGGATATTGGGAATTGCCTTGTGGTAAGAAAATCAAGCTAATTCATCAGCTAAATAAAAGGGATGTGGTAGAGAAGAGCTATAAAAATTATCAAAAGATAATTACCATTGGTTGTAGATGATAATAGCATTGGTTTTTAGTGCATAATGTCAAATTTTAATTTTTAGATACATATGCCAAATAATTTTTTTTTATGGTCTTCAATTTTTACATTTCTGCAATATTGAATAACAGTAAGTGTTTTAATCTAATGGAGAGCTTAAAAGGTTTTCCATAAACAATGGCCGTAAAGTAATGAATGATAAATTAACTTTAAAAATTCAACTCAGATTCCAGCTCGTAAGTATTTGATGCTAAAATTAATTCGTAAGTAAATCCATGGAGCTAAAAGGGTGATAATTGAAGGACAAATGATATAATGTGTAACATTTTAAGAAAAATATTCCCCATTCTTTTCTCTAGATACAAATCAAAGAAGTTGCCAGTCAATGGTCTGGATCATTGCAAATTGGAGTTGTTACTTTTGTTCCTTACTCAAATTCTTCTGAGCCAGTTGTACCAAACAATTTACCTGCGAGTATTGGTGGTCTGAGTGCAGAAACGTGGTATATTCAAGGTAAGGAATCAATTTAGAATTGCACCAAAATTTTCGGTTGATTAAAAAATTTGTAAAAAAAATAATGTCTGAGGAAATGTAATTAATAGTTGCATAAATGTAATTAAGGGCTGTTTCATTTTGTTTTAAGGGTGCCCTCTTCTCTATAATATGTGGATTCTAAGTATGAATAAGTTTTGATAAGACTTACTCTAGGGATCTAAGGGAAAGTGGTCTGTTAAAGTAAAGATGTACATTATTGAAGTTCTGTTGTAATTGTTTATTGATGTGCTTTAATAGTTGGCTCTTGTGTATGTTATTGGCTATGGAAATGGTTTATAACTGCTCTGATTGAAGCCAATGACATTGTATTTCTTTCTTTGAAAAAATAATATTTTGCAGGTAAATTTAGTTCAATAAAATCAGCCAGCTTTGCCATAAAATTGTATTAGGAAAGTTGTCACAGATCTTTTTCAGAGTTGATAGTACTTATTTAAGTCCTTGCAGGATGTAAACTCAGCTGTTGACATTTATTTTGTATTCAAAATGGACTTTGGGTTAGAGTTCTAAAATATTTATTGTAGGCGGGCTCGAAATTGATGCTGTTTAATTCTCAATAAATCCTAGTCAATGCTAAATAATATTAAATGCCACCTTTTCTGCAATCTTCATGCTCATAATGCTTGGATTACTTAGAAGTTTTATCTTGAACTAATTTTTTTACTTTCTGCTAGTGATAGAATGTTTAATGTCACATTGGAAAATGTTGAAATTTTCTATTAAAATAATCCTGAAAAATTATATTTGTATCTGAAAGTGATTTCTGTGCTTGAAAATTAGAAAAATACTTGTATTCATGAAAATAATCATGACAGCCTTCCTACAGCAGTGAGAGAATTTCAGTGTTTTTATATCCATTTATGCATAACCTTATGACAGTAAAGTCCGCCCATGTGTTTATTTTATGTTTTTAATGCATAGAGCCAAATGCAATATTCTTATGGTCATAGATTGAAGTACTTTCATTAATAATAGTATGTGTATGGTCTTTATTCTCCCACTTTGACTTTAGATACCCAAAGTAGAGCATTTTCTGAAGCTCGGTATATACTGAACTGGCGCTTTAGCTACCAGTCAGTGCAGGCAAAAACTCTGAGAATCTGGGATATAGGTGATTTTTAGGGGCTAAATGGTGGTTGAATATCTCATAAAATTTTCATTTGAGATAATCATAATACATTGTCCTATTGTTGTCAGTATTAGTTAATTAACAAAGCTATTATCATCTTACCAGGGTCTGAAGTCAAGCATAATGGCTCAACGTTACACTACAATTTTTGTCCAGATCTTGATTGGGTTGCTCCTGGTGACAGAGTTGGTCTTAAATGCTGTGCTGACAAGTCTTTGAGATTCTTTCTGAATAGTGAAGACCTTGGTGTAGCAGCCACCAACATAAACAAGGTATTTCCCCATTCCTTTTCAAATTAGTTGTGTTGTTTATGCAATGATGTATTAGAGACTATTATGATGAGTAAGCATGCCCTAAGAATCATAAAGTGATTTTTTTTTAAGCCGTTGCTTTGTTCAAGGTGGAAATCATATAGCTTCTTTGTCGGTTATTGTAAGTGCTTATTCCTGTTGTATCATCATAATGCAAGTGGTCTTTTTGTTCCTCGATTTATTTTATTGAAACTTAGGGAACAAAAAAATCAGAGTTATCTTAAATGATTAAATTTTAAATAATTACCAATAAATAATAGTTTTTGTGTACTTTTGGAATTATTATGCAGTGAGTATGGCTTATAATCAGCATTTTTATAGAAGTAATGAGCATGTATGTACTACCCTATGATATGCAAATAAATTGATAATTGTGAGACCTGAATGTAGAACCCAGGGTTTTTTATACTCAACAGCTGTGAAAATGATTATAAAATTAGATCCATGTTTTATATACAAGCCAATGTATGGTTCTCCTTCACATCTTTTACCGGTATCATTTTTTATATTTTTATTTGTAGCTCTCTTATTTACTGAGCTGGACAATTTGTCAGATCACAGGCTGGTAAATGCACTATACTTCTTGTGAGCTCTTCAACAAATGGGGCTCTAGGTTATTAAAATGTAACTCACTTTATTGTTGTTCAAATGAATGAATTCAATGTTTTAGTTAAATGTTTGTGTCATCAATAACCGTAGCTCATCAGTGATACAAATACATCCAGTTTTGGGCGTTATAATTTGAAGTCATCATAGCCTTGTTGTTAGCTTTGTTTGGTTATTTATTGTACTTTTTTCATTTTTATTACACTAATAGGGACATTTGAGTCTCTAGCAAATCATGGCAAGGTATTAAATAGTTTTTCTGCCTTGTCGTCCTGGTAATTTTTTATGCATTACATATTTTAGCTTGTGTTTCCATTAACACTGCACTTTTTCTATTATTTCCTAGGACCTGAATTAAATGCTGGACAGTGACATGGGAGCCAATGTCGTACAAAATGTCCTTTGTCCTCCAATGACAAAGCATTTATTTCTCATTTGTGTCTATTTTCAATAAAGTATGTCTTAGCTTATTGCTCCTAGGCTGAATGCTACCGTGTACAAAAATTATGTTTCCAATAATTTCTTTATTATTAAAATACTATGCATACGTACACTTATGATCTTTCCTTTTTAGGGTATGCAAACTCAATGTCTTTAAGTTATTTTGAGAAATTTAACTCCCTTTGCAAATTTCCACCGTATAACCTTGTCCTTGCACACATCTTCACCTCTGATACATTCATACAATGCATTAAAAGTTTCTCCTCCAGTTATTTTACAGCGAACATTGTTACCGTTCTGTTCTTAATATGCACTAAGCATTTTGTCAAGTTGGCAAAAGAAACATGAAAAATTAAAGTAACTGTTTTATGTGTAGGTTTGATGGTATCAATGGTATTACCCTTTGAAGTTTCTAGCCAAATAGAGATGACTAAATAATATTTTATTGCCTGAGAGGTAATGGCTGGAATGAGGAATTTTACTAGCATCAAAAATAGCCACAAAACAGAATTTTTATTAGAAGCATTCCAAAAAAAGGTGATACGTGCACAAAAAAGAATGGTGAAACTAGAAGATGATTGGTCTTGTGTGTAACATTTTTTACTAAAAAGTTTTATTTGATTTGCATGAACTTATCATGATTAAAATGAATTTTCTTATGATGACATCAATATTAACGTATATGTGTGCTATTTTTACCAACAAGATATTCCCCAGTGTGCTCACTCTTAATCTTTATTCTTAACAGCCAATATATGCAGTGATAGACCTCTATGGGAGCACCGAATCAGTGAGCATAACCAGCTCTGTAAGACCGCATCACACCCATCACCCTCATCACATGCTGCCTCACCCATTGGGTGTCCATAATGGAATTGTTCGCCAGCATCCAGTGCCAGGTGCACTTCAGGGTATACACCAACAAGGTGGCCCTGTATCTCATTCGTCATTCCCATTCGCCTCTGTTTCACCATCAACGTTACCCTCAGGAAGGGATGACGATGAAGATGAAGAGGAAGAGGCTGTGGCCGTCCCACCTGATCCCACCACCATACCAGGGCCAGCTCCACAACCTGGTTAGTGCAATAAGGCAGGAAAAAGCCAAAGTTCACATACCTGATAAAACTGGAAAATGTTCAGTTGTGTAATATTCAGAAAGAACATTGGATATAATTTTTAATGGACTTAAATAGACTTAATGTTTTTAGAACAAATTGAAAAAAGTTCCTGTAAATTAAAACTATATAGGATATCAATTTGGATTTAGGAAGAGTAAGGCAATGCATAAGGCATTAGCCATGATTGAAGGTAGATCTATAGAAAAGTATATGCACGGTGGTACTTAGTTTATTTTGTTGATTTTGAGAAGATTTTTGATGGAATGTAGTTGACTAAGTCATTGAATGTAAGGTGGAATTAGGAATAGCATGATGAACGGTAATATTTGATCCTGCACATGAAGGTCAGTGAATTTAGAATCAGGAAGACAGATGACAAGCAGTGGAGTAAGGGTCGGGGGTTATGTCCCACAGACTTGAACCTTTTTACTGTTGAAATTGAGAGAGCAGCATGCAGTTGACTGGAAGTAGGTATTAAATTTGTGGAGAGTTAATTTAGTTTGTATATGGTAATATATGTTTAGATAGTCATTCAGTCAAAGGATTGAAATTATTGTATTAAGGAATCAGTCTTAATGATATAAGGTGATTATAAATCATAACAACATATTCTCTAGGAATGGTAAGGCTCTTAAACATTGTTACTGTTTAAGTAGAAGAACATTAATTAGAGCATTTACACCCTATCAGTGTTGTCTCTGATTCTTTTTCATCTTAATAGGGTGAGTGCCAGATCCTTTTTGACCTTGAAGAAAAGGGGTTACGGAAGAGCTTCATTTTTTGGGTGAACTTTAAATGCTGATGATTTCAAGACTGCTCATTCATTTCAACTTGCAGAGGCAAAAACACCTAATAAATATCTCCGTAGTGAAATTTGTTCTATAAATCATCATACTGTCTTTATCCTTTGGCATAAATAGGGAAACCTTAGAGAGAAATGTATGTTCTGGGAACATGTTTTTATGATATATGCTTTGAATCCGATGCATATTAGTTTTATATTTTTCCTTCTATTCAAACTTAGGGCATTTATTCAATTAAAAATAAAATTGAATAGTGATTTCAGCCTAAAAACGCATTATTAATAATTATCACTTGCTCAAGACTATTGTCAACTCCTGTTTATTCTGATTAACTGTATTTCATGTGATTATTCATTTGAAATAGGAATAATCACTATTTATAATCCAAAGTATTTTAGTAAAGCCTCATTATTTTGATTCAGTTTAGTTCAAAATAGTGAATAAGTCATTCTGCGATCATGTCTCTCCTTCCCAGTTCCCGGGCACACTGCTACCTACAACATCTGTTTCAATAAGTGTTGCAATATTTCAGTTATTTCTTCTCCAATTTTTACAGGCAAACTAGTTTACATTTAGTTAAAAAAACAATTGAGCTGGTATGCCTATAGCTTTTTATATTCTGGTAACCTCCTATATTGAATTTTGATCATACATTTCCTTTCTTCTCCCTTTATCTACCTGTTCATTGTTTAACCTTCGATCTATTCTTCTCTCTCCTTCCCAACTGTTAACCACCCCATCTCTCCTTCATAGCTCCTCCCTTCATCCATATCTCTCACTGAAGAAGGTGGTAGTGACTGTAGAAAATCCTGAAAAAGTGTATTTTCTCAGTATTTGCCTTATTTTTGTTTGGTGTGTTACATTATCATGATGAAAAAGGTTGTATCACCACATTGGTAAAATTTCATCGACAATTATTAATGCACAAGTTCATATAAACACAAAATTGAATCAGTTTAAAAGTTAGTGAACTGCCTGTTGAACTACATGGTGTCATTTTCAAAATAACGTTTGTCTCATGCTTCGTTAAACCAATTTTATTCTTTAGCTTGCTGAAAATCTTAGATTTTTATGGAAAGAATAACAACTTAATTACAAAAAATAAATTCGAATAATACCATACCTCAATGATGCAATTCCTTTACACAATACATAAATCAGTAGTAAATCATTTGAAAAGTGTTCTCATAATTTTCATAGGTAAAAAATGTGGAAGAAACACATCAACATGGTCTTGCCTTATTCTTATCGACAAAGAGAAAGCAAATTTAGTGCTACATAAATGAATTAGCCATGATTTTGGTACAATTCTAGTTGCCTTAATATGCTCTCCATAAGCATTCATTTATGTCTTTTTTTTTGTACACTTATCATCATGTTTCTAATATAGATTTTTTGCCATACAATTGTTCAGCCATTGGACAAAATGGTGACTTTTGTATTTCATTTACAGGCATCGATGACTTGTCACCTGCAACCACTGCTTCAACTTCATCATCATTACGAATACACGAGGATCCTTGTTCTCCTGTGGGGGCAAATGGGCTCATTGGTGCTGGCCCAGCATCATCAAAGCCTTCAGTTCTCCCACCATCGGAATTCCATGAAAAGCATGGAAGAAATATTCAGTTAGGTGAAGGGAAGCGGTCAGCTAAAAGGATAGCTTCCTATAATCAGGGTGTTTTAGTTTCTGGCCGTCCTTTACCCAGAGGTCACATATTTCAGGTATGTTTAATTTTATTTCTATTATGAAATTAGAAATTGAATCCCTGCCATGATTAAAATTGACCTGAGATTGGATTTAATGTTACACATTGGAATTTTGCATGTCCCAAAACCAAAATATGTTGTTATAGGAGGGAAGTTGCCCTAAATCTGTTTCCGGAAAACTTTTCACTAACACTGCTAGGTTTAAAATTGTAGCATTATGGTCGGTTATCGTTGAAAGCATCAATCTTATTTTATTAGTAAGGAGAGGTTTTTTTGCCAGGTCATGGTTGATTTTCACAAGTTTGGGATCATGCTATTTCGTAATTACATTGCAGTTGCTATTGCATAGATGTTACTATTGTAATTAATATATTGTACTCAAGAGTAAAAATAGTGTATTTTTCAAAAAAAATTCCACCTAATCCTAATGAAAAATTGTTATTGTTATAGCCAATCAATTTCTTCAATCTTCATTTGATGTATCTAGGTTTTACTGTAGTTCAAATCTCTGATTAAGCATAGTCATCTTTTCACTTGCAACAATAGACAACACTCCTAAGCAATATGTTTCATGTGCGTATATTTGTTTTTTTATTTGATTATAAGTATAGAAATAAAATGGTAATAATGAAAAGAGCTGGTATTGATTTTATGATAATGGAATAATAGCGTGTTGTAACAGTATGTAACACAGTTTCTTCAAGATTCACTCATTAAATTATTTTGCTCTAATTGCCAAAATGCTCTGATTAACTTGTCATGAGTAACTTGCATGCTTCCTCTAGGGAACCAAAACTGGCCAGGAGCTTTTAATTAGTAGTTGTAGTCATAGTTATGAAAGGAGGCAACTGGAAGCTAAGGTCACATATGACTTAGTTGGGTAATTAGGTAGGGGTAGGATATTCAGGGATTCAAGGAAGGGTAGAGAGAAACCTGGCATTGGCATTAGCCAACTCTTAATAATAGATTCCAAGGGGTCCATAGTTTAACATCCCATCCAATGGATGGAATACCCCACTTGAAGTGTTGTCCATTTAGCACCCCAATTAGGGTTTGGATTCCATCGAAAAATTCTGCCACCACTGGGAATCAAACCAGTGCTGTCTCGGTAGGAAGCCAGAAGCATATGAGTACCAATATAAAATCAAACTGAGTGTAAGATTATACCATGTATGTAAATTGCAGGCCTTTGTTGTTCAACATATATGATTAAAGAGGCATGGGAATAACTGGAGATTGGAATGAAAGTCTCAGCCAAGGGATTTGCAAGAATTATTGAGTGAATTGAAAATTCATTGCGATACATATGGGAATAGAAACAATATAAATAAAACTAAGGTTATGCGACATTCCAGAAAGAAAAGGGCTAAGCTAAATATTAGAATGGGAGGACAAAAAATAGAGCAGGTGAAACAGTTTATGTATCTCGGAAGTGTTTTGGACCAAAATGGTCAAAGTGGTAGGGGCATTAGGAGAAGAATTGCAACAGGCAAAGGGGCTTTCACAAGGAGGGAGTTGAGTAGGGCTATTCTGAAAATGATCATCAAAGCTTTGATATGGAGTATAGGTATGCACTGTGTGGAAATATGACAATTGAAACAGGATGATAGCCATTGATTGGAGGCTTTAGAAATGTGTGTTTGGGGAAGATGAAGTGGACAGAAAGGAAAATAAATGAGGAAGTGCTAGGTATTATGGGGGGAGTAGAGGGGATAATTGGGAGAAATCAGGAGACAGGAAAAATGGATGGAAAGCATCTTTGATTGGCAGTGGGATGTTGAAGACTGTAGTAGAGGGAAGAATGCTGGGCCAGCGAAGAAGGGGTAGGAATAGGATAGTTATGTTGGATGCAATGAAGGAAGGAAGGAAGTATATGGAGATTAAGTGGGACTTTGTTGTAGAGTAGGATGTTGGGTTTTGTTTTGTTAGTAGTGACAAGAAATTATTTGATGGTTGTGTCCATTCAAATATTACCTTAACCATTTGATAACCTATAATAATAATAAAGGGAAAGATTTATTGTATTTACATATTTGCTTGTTAATATAGCATTCCTAACTATTTGTGAGGGCAAATCAGAGAGCTGTTTCCTTGTTTTATTTGTTTTTAGACTTGTTATTTCTCTCTTGACAGAATGTATCATTTAATGTCATTTCTTTTTTTTAGGTACGAATAGATAAACTAAATTCCAGGTGGACTTCTTCTCTTCTCTGTGGAATTACTTGCCTTTCTCCAGACCGCATTAAGTTCCCTCTTAATGCCCTCGGGTTTAAAAGAAATTCTTGGATTGTCTGTGAAGACAGTGTGTTTCAGAATGGATCTAAGGTAGGTTACTATATAATTGGTAGGTACGATTTCTAAAAAGAATTAATTTGCTTAATGCATGCAAGGTATTTCATTATTCATAAAGAATTTTGTTAATTTCCTTGGAAAATTATGCTAATTCATTGGGTGATTTCAAATGAATAATAATCTTTTCTAAAGAATATTTACACCTTGGTAGGAAGCTAATTTATGTTTGTCGTCAAGTTGCTAGGGAAGTAATCTTCTGATTTGGATGGAATAACTTAAAAACTTACTTTTATGTTCTTTGGCTTCAATAGCCTAATGTAGATCTTGTTTTCTTAATTTAAAAAAAATTCCTAGGGACTAATTTTTTGAATTTTTTTCATTCTTGAAGCAGGAATGTGACAATTGCAATGCAATGCCTTAAATTATAAATAATCCAATCCATTATTTTATCTAATTATGTGTAATGTGCACCATGAATGTTTAAGCCCACTGGTGAAAGAGAAAATCCATTGCACTCTGCCATAGGCACACTCCCCAGGTGGTGCTAGTAGTCTGCAGCAAAAATCCCTTACCTCAGTTATGATGTTGATAGTGTTTGAAAAGTTTTAAAATTGGCTCATTTATAGCTCCCCACTACAGTTTATAATGAATAATGCTACTCTATAACCTTTGAGATCTAAAAATTTTATATGAGGAGTTCTTGAATGTGGGAAAGTGGAAAAAATTGCCCTTAGGTAGAGAAAGTCTATGCTAAAACTTCTGGTGGAGAAAAGTCATAAAACTAAGAAAAATGACTTACTGTTCTTTATATCAGTTGTGTCTGCTGAGTGAATCCTTTTCTTTTGTCAAGCAAAGTGGAAATGATAAATTGCATCTATTTTTATGTCCAAGCTCATGTATTTTCCACTGTTTCTTTCTGCCCATTTTTGCATTCTTGGTGTTCATGCTTTTTGTGGCTGATTTTATTTTCTTTTAGAATTAACCATTTCAATCAGACCATGACATCATCATGCTTTGTGAATGGATCCAGATTTAAATGTCCTAAATAAAGATACAGAATCTCCTCTGTAATTGATTTTGCTGGTCGAAGCAGCAGTTGAATAAGATATTTAAAACCATTCAGATCAGCAACGTGATTTGGCCTCTAAATCTCTCAAAGAAAAAGGGTAAGGAAGCCATGGATGGTAGGAAAGATATTTGTAAGGTAGGGGAGAGGAAGGAAATGGAAGAAAGCAAACTTGGGATTAGGAAAAAGAAAGTGAAAAGGAATAATGAAAAATTATGTTATGAAACTAATATTTAAGAAAGATATGTGGTGGAAAATGTAGTGCAAAGATATTTTTCAGATTATAAGAGTTGTAATTTTCATATTTCCAGGTAAAAGGTCGGTATGGTCCTAATTTGGATAGTTTGGAGGTTGGACGTAAATTGGGCCTCATGGTAGACTCCGAGGGAAAGTTGCACTTGTTTGTTGATGGTGTGGATCAGGGTATTGCAGCTGTAGAAATCCCACCATCGCCTGTGTATGCTGTCCTTGATCTCTATGGGCAGTGTGAAGAGGTGAGTTCATGCCTCTTCTGTTTAAAATGTTTTGAGCTTTCTTCCTTTGATTTATATATTCTTTTATTTTACTTTATGTAAATGCTTTTAGTCTGATAGGATGAAAAAAAAAAAATGGATGCATTGAAAGCAATGTGGGCGCATTAAAAAAATGATTATGTAAATATTTAGTAAACTTGATTGAATATGTCTTAATTTAATTAAGCCTTTTGACAGTTACTGATTGATACAAATGTCAGTCATTATCATGTTAGCAGTTTGAGTTGTGGCTGATAGTCATGAATTTTGAAAATAATTGTGATTATTATTTATATTCAGGGTTTGTATAACCAGTAACTGCTTTCCTGCATGCAGTTAGTAATTGTCAATAAGAATAAAGAAAAATTACTTACATAGAATTGGATATTTTTATTTATTTGTGGGTTCATATTGATTAAAGACTATCTTATTTCATCCATAAATATGTTCTTGAAGAACGGTTGTAAAACTTTCTGTTGGTGGGTTGCTGTAATTAGTGTTCTAATAAGTATATTTTTTCAGAGTTCTCTTCTAAATAGTTATTGAATTTTTCAGATAAAACAAAATGACCTATGTGGCTAGATTTCTAATCCACTGGTTTTTTAGCTCTCTTCAAAGCTACTGTTAAACCTCAATAATTTTTTAAATTAGAATGCCAATCTAACAACCTCAATTTGAACACCTATCTCTATTATTTGTATGGGTATGGCCATTAGCAGTGCAGAACGCCATACTACACGATTACATGTGTTCTTCGTTCCTGTGAAGAGGTGGCCATCAGGACTTCCTTCTACTGCAATCAATAAATCCCTTCCTTTCATTGCTTGCTCTTCGGTTAACTCAAATTCTTCCTGACCCTGAGACATAAGTTTATACATTGCTACTCTCAGTTGAGTCCAGACTTCCAAGCTTTCCATCTTTATTTTTCTTTCTTACCACTTTTGGAAAAATTATATTTATATTACATGTTTATATCTTCTTTTCCATAAGAAATAAATGTCTTATACCAAAAACAAAAATTGAATATGCTGCTTTTAAGCTGAATTTGTAATTTCAGGATTAAATAAGTTGAGGGAATATACAAAAACACCTAAATATTATTCCATTCCTCACCTTCAACCACTCCAACCATAAGGATTAGACTGGAAATCAATTCTTACTCACAGTGCTTGCTACAAAATAACCTATGGAATTTTCAAACACCTACTTTAATTAATGCATTAAAATTACATTTAGGATCTCATAATTTCATAGGCTAAGATTTCTGAACTTAAAAATTGTACACTTGTGAGACATGCACATATATATCTGCATGCATGGTTCTCACTTTTTATGCATTTTAGCTTCAGTATTCACCATTCATAATCTCTCCACAGGTGACCATCATGAGTCCAGAGACTGAAGAAGCCCCTCTGGCAAGGATGGAGGGGGAAGCGATGGAAGAGGATGAGAAGGACAGGCTAGTGATTGAGTCAGAATTCCCCCGAGAGAAAGCTGACTTAGAGAGGGAAGAGAAGGAGAAGAGTGCAAACAGATGCAGTGCAGGGAGTAGCAGTAGTAGTGTGACAGGAACAAGTAGTATGGGAGTAACTGCCACAATTACATCATATTCTTCCATCCCTGCCACCATTGTACAGAACTGTGATTACAAAAATGCCTGTGTTCGCTTCAAATCTCTTCTTGGCCTGCCTGGTAAGTTCAATGTGATTGTTCACAAAAACGTGATGGCATTCTCTATCATAGGATGGTTTTTTCTTTCACCTCATTTTGACTTAATAATAAAATAGTGTCATCATGGATGCTGGCAAGATTTTGTAATGCATCTCTTTATATAAAGGCTCATTCCCACATAATAATGGGCTGCGTGGATGCTAGCTGCATTCTCTGTTGTGCATGGATTTTGTTGCTAGTATTCCCACCTAGGTTCCCTATTATAGTAATCTTAGGGTAACCTTATTTCATTCTTTGACTGAATATGCTACATAAATTCAGTTGCATTTGTAAAATGGAATTCTTGTTGGAAGAGCAACAATTGGGGAAGTGTCAGCACTTTTCACTGGAGGTATTAGATAGAAGCCAGGAGAAACAGAAAAAAGCACTGGATTCACTTCATAAAATAATTTTATCAGTAACAATCAGTTAAACTATTTCAATGAAAAAAGGAATGTTTGGACAGTTTCAAGCTATTTTATTTGTTAACAATCTCAATCACTGCATAGAAGTCATTGACAATACAGGATGTCCACCAGCCAGGAAAACTCAGGGTATCGGTAGCTAATCAGGAAAAACTGTATTTGGCACATTGTACAAAGGAGAGTTCTCTGGCTGTCATTTTGAGAGGAAAAGGTGAAATGTACACGAAGGAAAATAAACAAGGAAGTCATGGTGAGTGAGGAGAGAGAATTGTTGGAAGATGTCCAAAGGAGGTAGGAAAGATGGATGAAGAGGAGGTAGGAAAGATGGATGAAGAGCATTTTGATGGGCAATGGGATGTTAAAGACTGTGATAGAGGGGAAAATGTTCGGCAAACAATGCAGGGGTAGGAATAGGAGAGGCATGTTGGATGGAAAGAAAGGAGGAAAAAAGTGTACTGTAAAGAGGGGCTTGATGTAATGCTAGGTTGCATTTGGTAGGAGAGGGATGTGAATTATCGTAGTAGTAGTAGTTTTAAGGGGAGGCGACCGACAGCTAAGGTCATTTGCGCCGTAGGGGATGGACAGGAAAGGATGAAGGGTGGAGAGAAACCCGGCGTCGGCATTAGCCTGCTCTTTACGAAAGGCGCCAAGGGGTCCGCAGTTTAACGTCCCATCCGACGGACGGCGTACTCACTCAAAGTGCCCTCCACAAAGCACCTCAAGTAGGGATCGAGATACCTCTGAAAAATATTCAACACCGCCGGGATTTGAACCCGCGCCCTCAGGGTGGGAAGCCAGTACGTTAGCCCCCGCACCATCTCGATCCCCATGTGAATTATCATTCTACCATTGTGTAGCCTGGGTCCATCCAGAACCTACCTTGTACCCGTAGATTACTAATAACAATATTTATGAGTGTAATCATATAGGAAAGTAGAAAGCAGTGAATGAATGTATTTAACATATTCCTTAATGTTATGGATGTAATAAATAATGGCTATAACTAGCAATGGTCTTTATTCACTTGCATTTCATTATAATTGAGTTTGAATTTATTAATATTGGATTCTTATATAATTTATTGTTCTGGAGGTCGGTGCAGTGGGTAAGGTACAGGCTTCCCGCCAAGAGGGCCCGGGTTCAAATCCTGGGGAAAGCAAATATTTTTCATAGGTATCCCGGTCCCTACTTGAGGTGCTTTGTGGAGAGCACTTTGAGTGAGTACGACCTCTGTCGAATGGGACGTTAAACTGCAGACCCCTTGGTGCCTTTTGGTAAGAGTAGGCTAATGCCAACGCTGGGCTTCTCTCCACCCTTCATCCTTTCCCAACCATCCCTAATGGCACAAATGACCTTAGGCATTGGTCGCCTCCTATAAAAACTACAATTGTTTATTCTGGGAAAGATAGCATTGGCACAAGCTTGTACCTTTATTCCTGCACTGCATTTTCACTAAACTTAATGAATTTTGTAGTTTAAAAGCATTTCCATATGTTTTCATGAATATGGTTTGGTGATATATCTTTTTCCTGCCTCATTCTGCCTGTAAAATTTTATTTACTTACATCTTTTTTCATCTATTGATAACATTTTGTTGAGAAACTGTGGTGAGATTTCTTTTTCAATAAGTATTTTATCAAATAATTTTTTCTACTTGCAGACGCATACTTTGCACCTGATCGTAGGAAAGGTACGTGCCACTGTGAGAGTTGCTACAAAGTGCTACGTGATGTTGTGAATGGCCAGGGTCCATCAATCTCAAAGATTGATCCCCTTGCTGAACATGCATTACCTGTGGGTTGGTGTGAATTTCCTCTGCGCCTCCCGGCACGTTCTTCCTCCCCTTCTTCCACACCAATTGCTTCACAGTCTTCAATTGCACCCTCTTCCTCAGTACCAACAATATCCACGACAGCACTCTCACCTTACACATCGACTACCTCTGGTGCTGGGGATAACAGTAGTTCCACGGCTCCAATGGAGAAGTGGCATATAGCATACCATGGCACAAGAGCAGGTGCAGTGCGGCAGATCTTGGACCATGGTGAACTGCTGTTGCCTGGTAAGAAATAGTGCCTTGCTATGAGAAATTAAATTAAATGAAGTAGGTTATGAACCTTAATTAGAAGATTCTACCCAAATCTAATCTTGAAATCCCAAGTTTAAATAACTAAGGGTTGAAATCATTAAATGCTGCATCAGGTATCTCATGATCTTTAGAAATATCTCAATGGACTCATAAACACCTTTTTACTTAATTAATATTGCACATCATAATCCGTAAAGATTTGGCTATTGTTCTTACAAATTATGAAATATTCAGAAAGGGATCGGGATGGTGCGGTGACTAACTTACTGACTTCCCACCCAGAGGGTTCCTGGCCCGGGTTCGAATCCTTGCGATGACATTTTTCAGTGGTGTCCCGATCCCTACTTGAGGTGCTTTGTGGAAGGCACTTTGAGTGAATACGCCGTCTATCAGATGGGGCGTTAAACTGTGGACCCCTTGGTGCCTTTCGTTATGAGTAGGCTAATGCTGATGCTGCGTTTCTTTCCACCCTTGATCCTTTCCTGTCCATCCATAATGGCGCCAATGACATCAGCTGTTGGTCGCCTCCCCTTAAAACCTAAAATAACATTCAGAAATAAATGATAACAAATGGAAAAGTGTTAAGCACACAAAAAACCATACACCAGTCTTTGTGTTTGCATACACTCAATTATACATTAATGGTAAATTTTATGGTTATTTTATCACTAGTATTGAGTGCTGCTGTATTTAGCACTTGGTACTGTTAATCATTTAGCACAATCATACAGTAGTGGATAAAATCCTTAATCACTTCTAATATCTCTTTCTTAAATCATTTAATAAACATCATAATCCATTTGCTAATTGTCCTTGTACTCATAAATATGCAAAATTTCCTGTAGAAAATAAATAATTGAGGAACAAGGTGTTGTACAGTTCTGTTCTGCACATCTGCATACGAGGGTTGCTATTTATATCTTGAGCCTTGACAGCACTTTAGTGCTTAAGGTGCCGTCTGACGTTTCCATCTGAAAGTTTGACCCTTTTAACGCCAAATTTCTACAGATCATTTTGTCACTTGATCATAACTTGTGTTGTATAAATTGACTAAAAATTTTATCCCAGTGAAAAAATGTAGTTGAAAGAAGTTGTAGATGAAAACTCATGAGCACTTTCATGCAATGATTTTTTATGACTTTCGACATGGACTATCAAGATAGGAGTGCATCGATCAACTTCACTTTTGGCGATGAAGCCCCATCCTTCGCCAGTGTGAAACGCTGGTATAACAAATTCCATCATGGCCACCGTTCGCTCAGCGATGAAAGTTGTGAACGTCATCCAAAATCAGTTATCGTGTCAGAAAACATTGATGCTGTGCCAGAACTAGTAAAGGAAGATTGTCATGTGACTTTTCGTGAGATTGAGGCATCCCTGAGGATTAGTATGATGAGCATCAATAAGATATTGCATGAACATTTAGCTGTGAATAAAATTTGTTCACATTGGATCCCGCATAATTTGACAAAAGCTCAAAAAGATGCTCGTGTCAATTGGTGCTAAGAAATGTTCAATGTTCAAGCATGGTGCATGCTGTGTATGACATCTACACAGGTGACGAATCTTGGATCTCTGCGTATGAGCCCGAAACAAAACAGCAATCTGATGAATGGGTCTTCCAAGACAAGCCAAATTT
The DNA here is from genome assembly GCF_022747635.1 of Hetaerina americana. Classification (NCBI taxonomy): domain Eukaryota; kingdom Metazoa; phylum Arthropoda; class Insecta; order Odonata; family Calopterygidae; genus Hetaerina; species Hetaerina americana. The sequence goes on along the minus strand of NW_027287096.1, from coordinate 1,921,526 downwards.
GACAAGAGTGACTCCGTGCATGAAGCACATCAAAGCTAATGATCACCTGTTTCTTTGGAATAACTGGGCATGAGGCAACCGTACCGTTAGAGAAACGTAGAACTGTGAATTCTGATGGATTCAAAAGGGAGAACTGACTCCAAATAAGGCAAAGACCGTTTCATCTGCAGGCAAGGTCATGGTATCAGTTTTTTGGGATGCACATGGGATAATTTTCATTGACTATCTTGAAAAAGGAAAGATTATCAACGGCGAGAACTTATTGCAATGTTTGATCAAAGAAATCAAGCAAAAGCGGCCACATTTGGCTAAGAAGAAAGTGTTGTTTCATCAGGACAATGCACCAGCTCACCAATCCATTATTGCAATGCCCAAAATTCATGAGTTAAAGATTTTCCAACCATGAAAAAGTGATGTCAGCAGTTATTGGCTATTTTGAGATGCAAGACAGTTCTTATTATAAAAATGGTATCGAACTTATTCTACATGGCTGGGAAAAGTTTATAGAGCTGAAAGGAGATCATGTTGAAAAATTAATACATTTTTTTCCAGAATTTTTGTTTTTTCTTTGTTGGGTCGGGTACTTCTAGAATTACCCTCGTATTAATAGGTTACAAGGCTTTTGAAACATTCTTCAATGAACATATTTTTTCAATATTTTTCAGTGGAATTTTACTTGCTTACTTGAGTATGTGGGTACTATCAAACAAAGTTTCCTGTTGGTATGACTATTAGGGACTGGTAATGCTTTCAATATACATATTTGCTGCTACTTCTTGCTATTCCTGCAATTCGATATATTTTTTCCAATGCTAAATTCTGAAAGAAAAAAATTTCATAATGGGATAAAATTTCATTTTTGATGTGAGGTTATACTTGTATCCATTGTGTTTGTATATGTATGATCAGTTCATTTGTGGATGACTTCCTGCAATAAATTTATCATTACATGACATGATGATCTGGTCAGTCGTAGATGTAATCTAGGCTGCTAAGCAGTCAAGCCACTTTTCATGTTCTGGGCAGACTGCTTCAGCATTAATGCAATGGTTCTTTCTATTTAGCTTGCTACCACCTCACGAGATATAATTTCTCTGTTAAATCATCTGTGGTAGCCCAAACTTTTAGTTGGGCATAATTTTTTTCCTGATGTTTATGCCACAAAGAGAGAAACTCATCATTTTCAAGAAAAGAAATAAATAATTCACAGTCATTTATAATCACCATTATATTTATGGTAACATTACATGTATAACAATAAGAATCTTGGAGAGTCTGAGTTGCAATAAGACTAACCCTCCTGAATTGATAAGCATTTCTTTTCTGCATGATTTCTCGAGGATTGTAATACATTTATGATAATACTCTTGCTAAATGTCTCATTTCATTTTGCAGGAGAGTTGGGTTTAGAAGGCAGTCTAATTAGGAAACTTAAGTCGAAAGAGGAAGACTCCGATGGTTCCCAGCTTGTGTTTTCTCCATCCATCAAGTATGCTGGTCTTAGTGCCTTTGCTTCCAAGTATGAGTAAGGACTTTTTTGATATTTTTCATTTCCTAATGTAATATATGTAAATTTTTCAAGTTGTATGCATTGAAAAATTATGTTAGTTGAATTTAGTTTTGTTTCCAGTAATTCACCACCAAAGTAATCAAACTGAAGGTTGGTTTGATAGGTGAGGGTAGTACTAAACCCTACAGTATGTGAAATTCACACATTCAGGGTATGGTGGGTAGTTGCTTTTTCTGTTCTAACTGCAGTTTGCTCGGAAGACCTGGTGCCCGAAAAATCAAGTAAAAATGAAGGGTCCAAGTTCAATAGGAATTGGACCCAAACTCACCTCTCAACAGCCAAACACTGTATCGGTTAGCAATTGGCTTAGACACGATGCAGTTTTTTTCTTCAGAAATACATTGAAGTCTTACTTTTTTACTTCTGGAATATTTTTATATTTACTTTCCATTTGCATCATATTATTTATGCTGTTAAGTATTCTACATCACCTAAACATAATTTAAAGTCATCAAAAATTGTTTCAAAATTAAAAATTTACCACCAGTTATTGTGTTAAACTAAAATAAAAACATTATACCACTCATTAAAGTTTCTAAGGAGATTGTAATTGTGAACTCATATGCAACATAGATTATGAATGTGATAATGGTTTCTTAAAAGTATGTAAACATTTGATGGCAATGTAACCTTTTTGTTTCCAAAAATGTTTATAAATCAATGATGTTTCCATAATTGTAATTTTGTTTTCCCTCACAACAAGGCTCTAGCCTGGAAATATTCATTTATACATTTGAGCTTGGAACTCAAAAAGATTAATTGTTAAGTGATGGCCCAACAAGAAAAATTTTCAACTGCTGTAGGAGAGTGTTACTATGTGGGCATTGGTGTTCTACTGTAGTAATAGCACTCAACATATGACTGAAGTTGGAGTCAGGATTTGCCCCATTACTTGTACATCTTTCTATTGCTGTTGATAGTGACAATACCAGCCTCTGAGTTTCCTTCCTTTAGTTGTCCTGAGTTGTTCTCATTATGCAGTGCTGGTCTTTCAAAACACATTTGCAAACATGGCTGATTTTGACATCATTATCTTGTTACATATTCTTTGACTACATCATTATTTCACATTCACCTTGTGTTACCGCCAGTCTTAATCTTTCATGTTTTTTTTTATTTCTTTATGTATTATTTGTTAAATTTTCAAGTTGTATATATTGAATTAGTTATTTAACTCTGTAAGTTAAATCAACCCCTATTTTACTTCTTAATACCTACTCTTTCTGTTTTCCCATGTATGTTTCTTCAGCAAATCTTTCTCATGCAAATCCAGGCCTTTCATCCGATAAATCAAGAGATGTTTTATGAGTTATTGAAATTACTGAATTTGATGGTTTATAAGTTGAACTATTTTCCCAAAACAGTAGGTCAAAAAAATCTCCCCCTGGTCTTATAAGTAGGGTGAGATATTATGAAGATAAATATTATCCCCAAATTTTTTTCCAAATCACCCCTTTAAAATCACCCCTTGATCTTATATGTATAGGTGAGATCTTGCATAGCTTAATTTTTACCCCATAATGTTAGAAGGTACTTTTTAGACCAATTACTAAATATTATTATTTACTCTAGCAATTTTTTTTTGTTTGTGTTACTCTGACAAGTATTGTTATCACTTGCGCAAGGTCAATGCATAAGGTGATGTGAATTGCCAGACGATGGAAACCATTTCTTCAATATGTCCTTTTGAAATGGTATGAATTTTAAAAGTCATCAGACAGACAAGTTCAGCACTTCTAAATTTACTTAAACATTAATTCTCTTTCAGGTTTATGGATCCTAAAACAAAGCAGTTGTCACAAGGGCAGGTAGTTTTGCGGGTACTAGTCCAACCTGGTTCCTATAAAGTTGGACCCCCTTCAATTAGCTTAAGTGGAATCATTGACCCAAAATTAGAACATGATGCCATTGAATGGGTCACAAAGGAAAGGGGAGCAGCCATTCCATCAGCGCTGCTAGTGTGCCTCAGTCCAACCCCTGGAGCTTGAGCAGGGATGGCCAAAAGGTTTGGAACAAGCCTTCATTTGTGGTATTTTGGTGCTAATGCTGTACTACACCCCCCAACCCCCAAAATTTTGGTGCCAACATTCTATGAACAACTGGGTGAGGCTGAGATAATGTAGAAATGTTTGACTTACCAAGTGTAAAATACTCACCAAAATGCCTATATTAGGTGTCATAATCTGCACCACCTACCATTTCTTTATTTAGGAAAGTATTTATTTAGCAAAGGGACTTTTCTACTTCCTTTACTCATGAGCAGTTGCACCGAGCCTTCTTACTGCAGTAAACGAGGCAAAAATTATGTAACACAACCAGATTTTTATTTAAAATAGATTTTAAAATAGGAATATAATTGTAACACACTTGAAAAATATATGTTTGAAGGGCAAGAGCAGATAAAGCCTTTCTTCCTGCTCTATTTACTGAATCCTTCTTTATTAAAAGATTTTTCTTCTAGTTAATAGTGAAAATGATTGCCAAATTTTATACAGTCATGTGAATAACAGGCTTCATGTATTGCCTTGTACATTATGGATTGCGATTAATGAAAGGATAGAGAAAGTCAGTACTGAGCTTCTCTATTTTTCTATGTAATTACTGGATTGGTTTATTAATGTGTATATGCTTCTCTATCATTCGAAGTGATGCCAAATATTAATATATGAGTAATTGATTTTATGTTCAGGATCCTATTTGGGATATTTTGTTTCCTGCATTTGTTGACCTCACACTTGTTATATTGTTATGTTTATGGTGTTATTTTTTATGTATTTTGGAGAGTTGATAACCTAATTTGCTAGAGTAGATGCCCACAATCTGCCCTAAAAGGAGTTAGAATAATAGTAATAGGTTCCTGATGTTACCTGAATTAATCCCTTTTAAAAATCATAATTTTCTGGCCTGAGAATGTTTTGTACAGGATACATGTAAAATTGATCCGGTTTTTAATGAAATTACCTCATCATTATGAAATATTCACTGTAGACATAGATGTTGAGTTCATGTTGTTGAATATGTCATTCATACCAATGAAATTAAGAGAAAGGTATTAATTTAATTAGATGAATTTCATCTAAGTCTGTGAAGCCACGAAAGAGAGCTTTTGTAGATTTTTGTACAGTTGATAAATAATTTTAGCAGGTTATTGTTGGTGAAGTAAGACTTTCAAATTCTTTTATTACAACTTGTTTCTGTGTAGAATAAGGTTCTATAATTTTGTACACCAACCTCTCTCACTGTTAGAAATTAATTTGTTAAAATATTGCAGTTTTACTGATTGGATTTCAGTAATTCAAATCATTTGGTTATCATTGTATCTTTTGCTTATCCCTGCTGTGCACTTAACCATGTATCTTTCAGTGTTGATGCAGTCTTTGAGGAAGAGATCACAAAAAAGTTTGGATCAAGTTAATAACCTATAGGTGTACATTATTAACTAAATGCTATTATTTGTCATTACTGCTAAAGGCCATTAAAAGTTTTTGTGTAATTTGATTACTAGCAGTAATTCATCGTGACTGGACCAGAGATTTTTAAACTCATTTATGAGAAATGTCATGTTAATTTGCTACGGCTTAGCCATTTTCACATACTTGAGCAAGTGGCATGTAGTGAAAAACCTGTGGTTGAATTGTTTTCCGGTTCATTTGGTCATTCTCTCATGCTATACCCATTTTAACCTATACAAGTTCTCATTACTCAACAGGGTGGCAATCAATCAAAATTAGAAGTGAGAATATCATGATTATTTAGAAAAAATAGAAACTGATAACAAAAAATTCAGGAAACATGCTCAGTATTTTAAAAATTAAAAAGTTATTGACTTAGGATAAGTTGCAGAAGTTATTTCATTTTTTGACTACAGCATAGAACTTTTTGTGATCACTTGTAATTTAATCTGTTTTTTACGTGTTACATATATTTTTAGTTAACAATCTTTCGTTGGAGAGTGCCCATATCTAATACTTTGCCATCACTAGTTTTCATCTTGATATTTTGTCTTGTTTTTTCATGGTTTTATCCAGATTGGTTTTTTGAAGCATGGTATTCAAATCAAAAAGTTTCAGTTACTTTATCAACCTGAAAGTAGGTTTTATAGCTGAGGGCTCTCTTATTACTAGGCCCAATGGCATGTGAAATTCACACGTCAGGGTATGTGGGGGGGTTCCATTCCCTATGCTGCCTGCAATTTCCTTAGGAAGACCTGATACCCGAAGCCGAGTGGGTCAGAGATATGCCCAGGAATTGAACCCAGGCCTCTCAGTCAGTAGTCCAATGCTCTATCCACTGGACCACCATGTCCCCCATAAAGCTTCAAGATGTGTGTCAATGTTATCCTGTGAGTAAATCAGAGCTCTTCAATATTCGCTGTCTATGCTGACCCAGAAAAAATAAAAAAATCTTTTTCGACTTGATGTGCAGTATATACTCGCAGATATACTCACTGTTTCTTACAACAGTTTCTTACTGTTGAGTTAGCAGCTTCAATCTTTGCTTGTATGCACTAAGTTGTCTTTAATTCTTTTTATAAATTCATCATTAAAGTTTCTCTGGCTACTCTTGCTTTCACTTTTAATGACAAAAAACTAGTGGTAATTAAGGTGAAGGTTTATGTGATTGGCATGGTTATAGCTCACCTTTTACTAAGCACCATGATCTTAGAAATCCTTGCATCAGAGTAAGGAGCTCAGTTTGTCTCCCCATGCTACATTCACATTCCTAGGAAGAATTGACATTCATAAAAATCACTTAAGTTGGGTGGAAACAAAAATATTCTGAAGTATTAACTGGAATAAAATCTAAGCCCTCTGGTCAGGAGCCAAATGCTCTCCCACTTTTGTTATCTCTATTTAAAAACTAATGTTAAGTAACAGCCATTGATAAATAATCATTATATATAACAGATGTGTTTTAGTGAAATATTCTTAAAAATCAATTGCAAGCTGACCCTAGATTTTCTCACAAGGTGCCTGAGAAAAAATTAAACTGCACTTGATCTGTCCCTACAGCTGAGGGTAGTGGTAGTTGTAATCTTTTGGCCCTCAAAATCAGGGAAAGTGTATTTTATAGAACTCATTTAATGTTGAAGAATAAACAATCTTAAATGGATATCTGTTGGTTCTGGAGTTACTAACTTAATTGATTTTTGAAAATATCTTTAGATCAGATTTTTATCCTCCTCACATCCCTGATTAACTATAGACAGTAGTGCATAATATTAGGAAAAGTCAGAAATTAAAATCATGAACATAAAATAATCTTAAAAAGCTCAACCAAAAGGTATTGCATTAGCAACCATATAAGCAATACCACTACTGCATTACAAGTGCATAGCATTACTGCATGTTACATTTGCAGTGTAGGAAATGTTTTGGTTGGTTTTTTATTTACTAATTTTCCTATTAAAGCATGAAATCATTTAAATTTGGTTAAATATATGTCTAATATTTCATGCATTCTCTTCTACTGTTATGTGCACAAATAAAGGTTTGCTTCAGCATCTTCTTCCCAAAGAGAACATGTCTTATCTCAATTAAAATCATGTTGTGGCAGGTAACCCTCAGAATATAGCTTTTTGAAGTCACCGATGAAGTTCTCTGCTGCCTTTGACTTAGATCTTGCGGCTTTACCATGCCTCATAATTTCATGGATGATGGTTCTTGTTAACTTTTTGAACCATGCATAGCTCCCCTCAAATACTTGTTTGGCCGTTGATGATCCTGACATCTTATTAACGATTTTGGCAAAAATCACTTTCCCCCTTCTCACAAATTAGATTTTCGTTAATGGTGCTGCATTGCAATTGCTTTTTGCTTATGGATATGTGAAGCAACCTTTAAACATCGTTAAGAATATGTAGCCGTTGTGTAGATACTCTTGTCATTCTTTTTGAAGTATCATCTCCTTAATCTTGTGCGTGTTGTTGAAGAAAAGGTCAATTGTTAATGTTGACTGATTGTTGATGTGCATACTAGATCAGCCATGCTCATACCTTATGCCCAATTTTCAATGATTTTACTTTTTATTTCTCTTGTTATTTTTTACTTTTATTCTCTTATGGCTTTCTTCTCACAAGTTTTCCTTTGGGGTCAATTTTAAAAGTATGCACAAAATATTACTAAACTCTGCACAAAAAAATCACTAATAATACGTTTTTACACGAGTTTGGAAAAATACGTGATCACTAGCTATGCAAAGATACTAGCAGTGTTACAGGCAAACTGCAGTAGCAGTGGTGTAATGAATCTGGGAATTCCTCGTTACTAGTTATGCAAAAAGTCACTCATTAATTGAGTCATTTTCGGGACCAATATTTTTGCTCATTATGCAAATTACTCACTGTGCGAGGTTCTCGTTAAGCAAGGTTCCACTGTACAATGAAACAAACTTGCAAGCATAATTCACTATTCTCCATGGTTCATATCTTGAAACCTAGTTTTCCATTTATCCTTGTGGGAAATTTGTTCCCTTATTTTTTAATTTTAGAAAAGATAAGAAACTGATATGGTTTGATTTCACAAAAAAAAATATGCCAACAAAAACACATCTTGAAACGTAATTCCTAAAACAGCACCTTGGCTTCTTAAAAAAGTACGCAGTTGGAAATTGTAGAAAGATATGAATGATTTGCCTAAAAACCTAAAAAATCTCTTTAAATGTGTTTTTGTTTCATTTTAACCTAGCAAAACTAAAAAACTTTTTGAAACTTTTTGTTTAAAAACTAACAAAACTTTTTGAACTAATTTACAGCATTGCTGCTTACGTAGTCAGTGACACACTGCTTTAGAAAAGTATCACTTCATATCTCAGGATAAAGTTTGTATCTAGAGGACAAAATTAAATATGAAATAAGTAAGTCAAGGTATCACTGCACTTGAATTTTTTGAAGATATGCTTCAGTTTTGAAGGGCCTTTTTGATGAATAATGGTCAGTGAACAATCGATTTTTATGGTTAAAATACAAAATCACTATTTCCCAAGTGCTCTGCCCATCATATTTTTGCCAGTAAGTAATATTATCTCCTCCCACTTATTAATTGCTGTCATAACAATTGATTATACTTATTCAATTTCAAAAAGACACATCAGAAGTCTTATTTTTATTACCATTGTGCATTTTCATCTGCAAGTAAGAACAAAAAGTTTTCATTGTCAGGAACTCAATAATCTTTGTATAGATGGGGTGTGTTTCAAGAGTATGTATGTAAAATTGTTTATCAAAATGGTTGGTGAGCTGTGAGTAAATATTGCCATCCAAAACTCAATTTCTTGGAAAAGCTTACATTTTCTCCTTTTTGACCACAAAGCAACTTTTTTCACCTTTTCTTGTTATTATTAGGTTATATTAACAATTGGGTGTTGATAATGTCTCCTTTCCAATACTGGGAAATTGTCTTGCATTTACACTGTTTCATTGACACTTCTAAAATGCTATAGTATAAAAAATTTGGTGGGGACTCTCCATGCAAGTCTTGTATAAGTTGTAATGTTGAGTATTAAATTGAACATTCACTCTAGATTATTTATACCATATGAAAAGCTTTAGACACCAGATTTCATTTGTTGAGAAAGGACTGCAAAATTTGTTCGACTCTCCGTATGAATAGAGATTGTAATTTTGACATTACAAAAAATCATCAGATATGGTTTTTATATTGTCACATTATTTTGTAATATTTTCTCACGTAAAGCGAAAATATTATGTTCCAAAAATTTAGGTAACATATAAGAAAATGTTCAGTGATGATCATTGCCACCATCCTGATTTTTTATGGATAGTGACTCAATATTTCCACTGAAATAATGGGTACAAGTACAAATACTCCTTTTTCGGAAAAAATACCAGAAAAATAAAAATATATTAAGTTATTTTTTACATTTAAAGTACAATTTTGTTCTTTAGTTGTCTCCTAGTGAGCCCTCCCTGTCTCAAATCAAATTGAATGGCTAACTTCTGATGAGCAGATCCAAATATCAGATTGAAGTTCCAATGGACATCATGTTTTGTTTTTGCAATTTAGTTTCATCATTTATTGTTATTTGAAATAAATAACATCTTGTTTAAAAATGTATGGTGACTCATATCTCTTTGGATGTTGTTTTTCACACAAAAGAAATTTACCCTGAAAATATCATGGAAAATAAATGAAATATTATACATTGGTGATATTTCTAGGAACATAATCCTGCTCAATTCAACAAAAAAAGAATAATTAATCCTCTTGGCTTTCCATATCATTTGAATTAAAAATTGGATGTCATGAAGTTAGAATGTAGGAATTCTATGTGCTACTTAATGTAAATATTCTGTCACTCCCATTCAGGGGATATATTGGGGAAGATAGATGGGTATAGCATGACTAAAAATGAAACCTTCTTTCTAATGGCTACTTGCACACACCTTTGAGAAAAGAAAGTAAGGTATTTCTTGAGTTAAAAAATAATTGTTTATCCTTCACCAACTTCAGCAGTTAAATCTCGTAACTGTTGATGAATTAAATGATCTGTTGATGGGAATGAACCCTTCACTTTCTCTATTAAAATTTATCTGTTTTTTAGTTGTTCCAATTTTATATCCCCAGATAAAGGTTGTCGGATCCATTGTGTTCTGAGCTAATCGTAATAATTGTATTAAAAATTTAGTTTTAGGTAAATATTTATTAAATATCATTGTACAAAACAACAGTCAATTTGTGTGTGGAAACTTAAGTATGTACATTGAAATGAATACTAGGGGACATCTGTTTTGGATTCATAGCCTTGCTAATTCGACACTACCATTATATCATTTAGTATCATGGTGCTATATACCTTGATAATGTTTATTGTTGTCTGTGTTATGTTTGGTGTAGTTTTTAATTTTTTAATGCTAGTCATTCGCCTAGAGGAAATGTAATCCGAGATGGCTGTTCTTGATGGCAGCTGCATGCACTGTGCTGGTAAATTTCTACCTGTAAAAAATAATGCCTCCAGAATTTAATCATAAGGCATTATTTAAAAAATGTTGAAGCAACTGCTTAATTTATGGCAAAGTTCATGCTATTGCTAAGCTATAGCTATTCTAAGTCCACCTGCATGAAACAATCTCAAGAAAGGTATGACCACCAAAATAGTATACTAGTTCATTCCAAATTCAAAGGAATTTATGACCATTGATTATTATTTAAATTATCCCTGGAATAAGGTAAAAGTAAGCAGCTGAAATCATTCTCGGTGAATTATTGTGTATAATTGTGGGTAAAGGTGTGAATTTCATCTCCAAAATAATTTTATATGGAATTTATTCAGCATTTTTTAATTTATATTTAAGTGTGAATGAATACCTTCTCTAGGCTGTGCTTATTGCATAATTGTAAAGCACGGCATGTGTAAAGTTGTAATATTATATGCCTGATGTAATGCAAGAAATTATTTTGGGGAAGTTTCCTATGAATTTCTACCATGCATTTTAATATTCCAATTGCCAATTTTATAGAAATCTACTCCACTCTAAATTGAATGCCGCAAATGTTTATTTTTCTGTGATAAGTATTCTTATAAGGAAAACTGGAAAGTCTTGTCTGAATTCTTTAAGATGATTCTTCTCTCTTTCATTTTATTATTTCCATTATTTATGTACCAGAAATAATGTTAATTGATTGCAGTATATCTAAAAATTTATTGACATATGTTTTGGCATTCTTGGTTTTCATTTGGTGGTGTTTGAAATAAGCTGTTATTTAAATAATTTAAAAACTCTCATTCATGGATATTATTTGAAATTTCTGTTAGGATTTTAGCGAATGCCTAATAACATGTAATAGTTACATTTTAAATATGCCTCTCAAGAATGTCAAACTAATTATGTGCATACTTAATGACAATGTAAGCAAGAAGCTTATTTTAAAATTCTAGTTCTTATATAGAAACCATTTTCACATTTACCATTTGCCATTTTTATGCCATTAGATTATATGCATGTTTCTTGCTCTAGGTTAACTTTTTAAAGGTCAAGAAGAATTGATTGGTTACCTATTGCTAAGTGATTTTTATTGCACAGTTAATATTTGCCATATTTTCTATATCTTTATTCCTTTTAGTTTTCTCATTTACCTACCTGCCCCAAGAGAAATTTGCTTTGTAGAGAGCGAACATTTGTAGGCATCTAAAGAATTCTCCAAAAGTGGGTTATCGCTCCACCAATTAAATTATAAATTTCAAAAAACATATGTCATGGTTAGAATTGTATAGATATAATGGTAATTGGTTATTTTCATTACTAACTGTAAAAAGAGTTTTAAAAGAAGCTTTTACTCTGTCATTACTTTTATTAATGCCCATGCAGCATTTGAATAGGATTGAATTCTTATTGAAAACGTACTACAGATATTATAAAACTAATATTTGAAATAGGTATTCAAGTATTTCGAGAAATGGCTTAATTTTGTGAATTTTTGATTTACTAAATTTTAAAAACTACCCCCAATTGAAATTTTGTATGCCACTTTATAAAAAAATATGAAAATGAAAATATGCATAGAGAAATTATTTGGTAATGTGAGTATCAGAATTGAATAATTGTGTTGATTGGAGAGTAGAAGAATGTTCTATAATTTTAAGCATTGAGGGGCAAATTCTCAAAACTCCTTATTATGTCACAGAGAATTGCAGCAATGGATTGTATTTTTTGTTATCTTTTTTCATTAATTTCTAGCCTGTGGCTGTTTTAGATATTCATCTTTTGATTATGGCTTTCAGATAAGTGACAAAGGTATTTGGGTGTGAACTGTATTGAAACCCCACCATTCACTCTGTAGACTTCTCTGTTCTTTGATCTGCGATGGATCTTGATATTTGCTCACTGGCTTAGCTCAGCCTCACTTTCTCTTTGCTGATATCAACTGTATTTCTCTGTAAAAAATTTGTCAATGTAATCACACAAGTGTTTGGTTTAAGTGTTGAGCTTTTTCCTGCAAGTCAACACTTAAAATCATGAGCTTATATAGCTTTTAGATAACTTAAATTGCAAAAAAAGCTGTGATCACAAGATGTAGATGGACTAGAAATTGCTGCTAGGAGAGGTTAGTTTCTCTTTGTCATCATGCTGATGAGTGTTCCCAAATTGTTACATATGTGTTACTCATTTTCTATACATAATTTTGCTCTGCAAAATGGCATCGGTTACTGAATTTGAAGTTTGGAAGAAAACCATCAGTGTGGAACAAGAGATTCCAGTTAGTGAAGAAGGGCGTTTTTTAATTGTGAGTGGACTACTATATACATAATTATCAGTCATCTTCATATTTTTATACACCACCTGACTGTGTTAGTTAAGAAAGGATGGACTGCAGTAATGGAATTGCTTACTTCATGTATATAACTAACATGCCATCTGATACATTAAAAAAATACTAAGTTCTAGTCCTTCGTAAATGTATTTACTCTGACAATGCATAGTTGCCTTTGTTTTGGAGTTTCAGTATTGGAGGAAATGATAACTCAGTTTCTTGGTAGAAAAAATATTTGATTTAACTTTGTTTAAAACTTTTTAAAGAGAGATCTGTCTTAGTGCTTGTAGTTTGGCCACACATGCCTAATTTCTTAAAGGTTAGATAAGAATTTTCTGTTTTAAGCTTAGTTGAGAAATCTCAAAACAAGGTTTGTGTAAATTAAAAGTATCCTATTGAAATTTAAAGTTTAGGACACGAAAAACTGTGATGCAAGAATTTTGTGTTAAACTTCATTTGGAACTGATTTTAATGTAAAATTAAATGTTTTTTCATGTGATGAGCTCATCCATTTTCACCTGCCTGTTCCTTAATCTCATTTTTCGTTTACCATTACAGCATTGATCTCTATTAATGTTTATGTATTTATTGTAAGACATTTTATGATTTTTTTGTAAATTCTGTTGTATGTGACACAGCTTTTGCTGTTCACAAAATATATGCATGTTATTATATAAACTTTTTCAAAAAAAATATTATTGTGCTCATTATTGAAAAAAACCCATTTTAAAAATAGGAGATAGAAATGCAAAAAGCCTGGTGAGTTGAGTACATGAGGGATTCTCTTTGAAGTGTCAAATTATGTCCCATAAAGATCAATTAAGCTTGGTTCTTGGTTTCTGCTTTATAAGTATTTCCTTTTCCGAGATGCCATAGTATTGGTGATATTTATTGCATGAAGGTTCATCATATGATAAGGTTTGTTTATTCTAATATTGCAATCATGATGATAATTTTTTGAACATCTTCTTATGATTTTCTCTTGGAGTTTCAGCCAAATCTAAATGCTTTTTTAAACATCATTAAATGTTTTCCTTTTAATTCAATTTAAGAGGATCACTTTGAAGCCAATTCTCACTTCCTGAAAACAGACAAGAAAAAGTGGCACCTGAGATGTGGGTTTCATTTTGCTGCTCTTTTCAAACTTAGTCCAGGATGCAGGTAAGGTGACATTAACCAAAATATCATTGATTAAAGGGTTGCTCACCTAATTTTCTCCAAACGTTCATGAAATTTTATTGCCCGTCTTTCATTCCAAAAACAGGTTATGAGGAGATTGAAATGGATTGGAACAAAATTTATCAACATTTTTACTACTGGCTTTCACAAAGTCTCTCCAGTCTAAACTTGTGAAAACGTATGAACCTTAGATTACTGTTAAATTTTCATATTTTATCTTCCTTCATGGAAAGTGTTACTAGGCATTGAGTTACTTCTGTCACTCCAGTTGCAAGTATCATTTCTTCACCCAATCCCTTTACTGTCCTTGAAAATGTTTGTGAAAAATAATATTTTGACTGGAATGGCAAGGCTGATAGTAAGATTTAGTTCATGAATTCAATAGTATTATTTTATATTTCGAAATTTCTCATTGGCATGAGGTGTAGATTAATTGCATTTTTGTACTAAACCTGTTAGTAAGGGTACCTTATAGAACACCAGCAATAAGGTGTACAATCCTCTGAAATTTCTAGAATTGTATTAGCATATGAAGAAGAACCTCAGTGCAAGGTAGTGCACAAAAGTTGAGAATGAAATTCACATGTGGCCAGCAAAACATCTAGGGATACTGTGTGTCTAATGATTCAGATAAGAAAGTGTGTTCTTATTAACTAGTTTGTGGTACAGTTTACTCATATTGTCTCCATAGAAGAGATTACGTCAATTGCACTTTTGCATTCAGAGATTAAGGAACCCAAGTCTTGTAAATATCAATGACAGATTCACCTTTTTTTATTATTTAATGAAAGTACTTTACTTGTTATTTGTCTACAGTCAAGTTGAAAAAACTGTGTGCGCCACAATGATTAACTAACTTTGTTACCATTACATTATCATTGCACTTATTACTATTGCATTGCTATTCAGCTCAATGTAGTTTGTAGGGGTGAAGATGATATTTGGATCATCAGCAAACAATGTCGATTTGATTCCTAAAAGTGATTCAGTGTGTCGAGGAAGATTTTTACTATATAACAAAATTAAAATTGGGCCTAAGGTTGAGATATCCAGGATAACAGTTGTGGTATCATATATTTATGGCCTTTGAACGTGATCAAAACATGTTGATATCTCTTTAGGTAAGATTGAATTCTTTATAGAGTAGTGTAGATCCTCTGACTTATTCATACCCTTTCCAAATATGTTCTAACTTTCAAAATGCTGAAAAAACTACCTTTTACCAATTATGCTTAAAAAGACAAGGAGTGTATAGTAAGTGCTAATGGTTAAGTATCTGATGCATACCTAATTTATTATGTATGTAAATAAGTAAATTATCATGGGTAATTATCATGAGTGAATTGGTTTACTGAAGCCCTGGAAGCCATTTGTTTCTCACCTAGCCTCTCCAAAACGGCATACATGTATTATTTCAAATCTCTAATAATACCTTAATATTACTCCTTGCTTAAAAACATTTTTTGCTTATAATTGGATTCAAAAATTGTGTAATGATTTGGTGACAGCTTGTCTTTTCTCAGCTTATTTTGTACCACTGATCTGTTATAATTAACTTGTTTTCTATGGGAAAAAGTTAAAATGGATATTTAGACCACATTTGTAATGGCATTAATTTCATGTAGCCTTGATTAGAATTCCCTAAGCAGGATAACAATGACGAGGGGTCTCATGCTTTAGATTTCCTGTACCATTGAATAAGCTGTCATCCAAAACTGTCTAGTTTAAGAAGAGGGTATGCAGAACAAGATGTTTTGATGTATTTGAAATTTTGCTTTTCAAGGAATTATTAATTTTGAGTTGTCATCAAATGGTGAATTCTCTGAAGTCTTGCTCTTAAACCAAAATTTGATTCATGTTATTATTGCACAATCATTAAAAGGAAAATAATATTCTTATGGTTATTTGATATTCTTTACTTCAAATTAGCTAAGGAATAAAATATATCCATGATTAATCAATTTCAAATTTTTGATAATTGTCAACATTACTAAAATTTTCAACTTTTTGTACTAAAAGTAAATGAATATATTTTTACTGAATTTAGTACATCAAGGCTTCTTTTATTCCTTACATATATTCTTCACTTTGCTTCCTTCATAATTTTGCAATAAAAATAAAATTTCATTAATTGAATGTTGTGGCTGGTGTGACATATTCAGTGAGTACCCATTCTCAGAAACCATTAGAGGATTGTACAAATTATGGAGAAAAGTTTCTCATGTATAACAAATTCACCACAGTAGACAATGCATCAAACAACTGCTGAAGAATCTTGGTGGAAGGTTTTGGAGACAAAACCGAGCACTGGTTTAGACACTACAAAGGTGTCAATACTGTGATTTTTGATGGAATATTGATTAAAAAAAGAAAGACCCAGTCTTCATCAGTTAGCTGGTCATTAGTGTGGACAAAGTTTGGGAGAGGAACTTCTAAGTGAATTTATTCAAGCATAAATGTTTTCCCTTTTGTGTTTCTGGCCCCTAGAGAAAGGCAGGGGTACTCTATTATAGTATTATACATTCGCTATAAATTTCTTTTTCGTTCATTGCATCTTACACCACCTACAACTTGGCTTTTTGTCATTTTGTTGTGTGTGTAATAGGTGGTGGTAGATATGGACTAAACGAAATGCTTTTATGGCAGGATCTTAGGAGCCTAAATGTGAATGACCCTCTTCCATTCATGAACATACCTGCTATTCCTTGGTAGGCATTGTCATGAATTCTCGATCATAGTTTGATTCAGGTTTATGAACTCAGACCTCAGATTTATTTTCCCCTTCTTTCCATCCCTGCCATGATGATCCTTTTATTTAACCCCATACTAGTTATTCATCCGACCAGCTCTCATTTGTCTGAATAATGATACCAACCTGAGAAATAATTAAATGAGACTCATTGGGAACAAGTTATGTCCTTGTAATTAAAAGCCCTAAAATAATTAAGTTGCTTGGTAGCGTTACATGTCAAATTGATCATAGTTGTCAACTACCATCTAAATTCCCAAATTGAGGCTCATCATTCCATAAAAGAGCATTTTCCTTTAATTCCTCTTCCTTCTTGTTAATATTAAATCCCACATAGCATTGAGTATGCACTTAGCACAATTACTGGGACACTATTCATTTATAAATAAATATTTTGTCTCATTATCCTTAAAACATATTTATTTGGTGTGTATATTACATAATTCAAAATATTTCAATCTTTTGAATCCATCACATATGTTGATTTGCCAAATTTATTGACCACACCATTGTATTCACCTAAAAACGTAGGCACCACTATGAACCAAGATTGATCTCCAGTGAAAGTATCACGAGCATTAACAGGATATTTTTGTAAGTTCCAATGCTCAAGACAGTAAAGCTGTAATTGTTCATCTTGCTGCATTTTATTGAAACAAATATTCATGCAGTACATATTAAATACCATGTTCAGCTTAAATACAATTATGCTTAATTTAAATTGCAAATAACTCACAAGTTTCAATTTTCAACCATTACTAATTTGCTCCTACTTTTCAAGTCTTTTATTAATGACCACATGAGACAAGAAAATCATAATGAAATGTAAACAACCATTCCTCAAACTTGGAATGGAGGAAAAAGTTTAATCAAAGAGGTTACAGCATTTGTGATATTATGGTAATCAACACTTTTGAAGGGAGTCTATTAAAAATTAATCAGTTATGAAGACAGTCAATCTTAAAACTAATAATGACTGAATAACATGAGCATTTCTTCGAGAAATATTATTGGTAACCTGCAGTATACATTGCCAATAATATTAGCTGATATTACTTTTCTATATTGATGAGCAGTTTTATCAGCCCTTAAGTTATTCAATATTGACTTTAGTTGGAAGTAGAATATAGGTATGCATCACCTATTATTTGAATCAAAAGACACTAAATTATGAAATGTTTTTATATAGGTCAGGTTTAAAGTAAAAGTCTTATACTTAACATTTTAAATCTATGATTAGGTGCTTTGATGTTATTTTCTCTTGTGACAAACAATTACTTTGGAAGAAATTCAGAGAATGTAATTACATAATTTAATATCATGCTTTCAATAATTAAAGTCAAAGCATGAATTCTAGAATGCATGTTAGAAAAGCTATCATTATGATGATAAAACATACTATGAAACTGACAAGTGAATTTTAATAATGGTGTTTTAAATTTTAATATCTTTTGATTTGAATTGATTAAATTACAAGTGTAAACATAGTTAAGTACATGTATGTCATAAATGGTAGAAACTGCATTAGTAATTAACATGTGAATTTTTAGTATGTTATGAATGATTTTGATGGTTACCCATCATTATACAAAATGTTACTCTTTGGTGCACTTTTCAGTGTAACAAAAATCTTCACTGAAAAAATGCACAATAAATAGAAAAATGATTTCTCTGAAACTTCCCTCATTTATTAATAATTTTTTGGAGTTTAATTAGTGCTTTTTTTAGTGTAGTTGAGATACTTTCACTGATAAATCCAGATGATATATTTATTTCTTTTTTCAAGTAGCTGCTGCTTTATTTACACCCAAACCCTGACGTTCTGATCCCAGGAGCAAGATGCCAGGGCCATTCCATTTCCTGACATGCATATTGAAGTAATTCTATTTTCATGGCCTCCAAGGGTTCCTGGAAAAAAATGAAACTCAGAACCAGTTGCTTGATGCATAATTAAATATGTTCAATCATTCAATTTTCAGAAGTAAGCTATGGGTGGGTAAAATTTAAACTTCTGGTCTGTGATATAGTTTTCCTATCCTGAATTGCCTGATTGTTCTGTTTTGTATCCTCGAGTAAATACCAAAATAATATGCGAATGTTTAATTTTAGAGAAGTACGTATTGTTCTACAAGGAAATGCGTAGTTGTGTGTACATGCCTATCAATTTTTGAGTAATATCTATTTATTTCTTTAAAAAAAACAAGACTTGAAAAAAAATATATGCTTGTACCCAAAATAATACATCATCAGTATTCTGCTGGGCAGGTCCTAACTGCTCTTTTGCTATTTTCCATCCTGTGCAGATGTCTTCATATTCACATTGCAATTTTCCTTCACAATGCTCATAAACTTAGTAAGCCTTCTCCTTTCCCTCCTTACAGCTTCCTCAATTGTTCCTTCCAGGACTTCCCTCATTGCTCTTCTCAGCTTGTCTTTGAGTCAGCTCTTCTCTCTCTTTACGATCATATCAATCAAGCTTCTCTTTAGCAGCTCTTTATGCCTTACTCTGTCCGGCCTCATGATCTTCAACATCTTTCTCCAAATCCCCATTTCAAAGGCTTCTATTCTTTTTCTGGGATGTGGCTTTCTAGTGGGTAGAATTTTGCACTACTGACTAGAGTTTGATTCTCAGGGATGTCTCTGGGCATCCTCAGCTTAACTGAAGCTAAGTGATTTTTTAGGTGCCAGATCTTCCAGAAAAACAATAAGTAGCACTGGGTAGAGAACTGCCCACCCTATCCTGATGTGTGAATTTCACATGCTTTTGGGCTTAGTACTAAGTGAACCATATGCTCACCTATCAAACCAACCTTGATTGATAACTCATCTTTAAAATAATTTTTCTATCACTTTTACTCAATACCCATCCTCACATTAACTTTATACTCCGCTCATATTAGCAAATGTAGCATTTTGCTCCTTACATAACTTTTCACTAAATCATCCCTCAGTTCCTAATCCATCTTTGTCTTAATAATCTATTTTCCTCATGCATACCTTTTTGGCTGTAGCTATTCTTACTTTTATTTCACTTTCACTTATCAAGTCTTCCGTAATTTCTGTTCCTAAATATTTATAGTCACATTTTCCAGCCTGCCTTCTATATATGAAACATTCAAGTGTGCCTGCTCTCTAATTTCATTTCCTTGCCCATTCTTTTCCACCCTCTACCTCGGTATTCAACCCTTCTCCCCTCTATTAGCATCTTCTGCCTTCCATTGCCTCTCAGTATCTCCAGGATCTACTTATCCTGCCTTCTTCAAGTTTTCCTCAGCAGGCTTCTCTCCTTCCCTTTCATACAAGTCTTCCTTCAGTGTTTTACAAAACTCCTGAATAGTTCTGCATTGATTTTATCTATCCTCACACCCTTTTTTCAATTTCATTTCCTTAAATCATTCTTCCATTTCTCAACCATGTATTCTTAGTCTAAGTTATCCTCATTTACTTCATATTCGCGTTCTATATCTAATGCCTTGACAATATAGTTCCTCTATGTACTTTTTCCATTTTGTCTGAATCTCTTTTGCTTTGGATAATATATTTTTCCCATTGCATCTATGATAGTGTTAATAGATTTTAGATTTCAATGCTTCGGTAAATGCTTATGTCTTTGCACTGCTCTTTGTACCACCAAAGGGATGAATAACAATCATAAATAATATCACTAATTGACTAAGTGATTATTTTAAATGGTTCACATTATCAGTGATTATGATTCTCATTGTGAATAATATTGTATCATTTACATAAAAATGGCATAAGAGAAATGGATGGCTTCACAAATTAAACATTAATACGAGTACATATTTAACACATTAATCCCAATGAATATGAAGAATATATGCCCAATATGCATTGAAATATAATAACTATCCTTTGACTAGGTAATCATATCAGCATATTAACGAAAGCATGCACTATTAATAATAGAACAACAATAAAGTTAGATTTTGATCGGTGAAAATAAGTAGGACCTCTACATTTGTTCAAAAAATTAAAATTGTGTAAGTATTCATGGGCAGAGAAAATTTATTTTACTGGTGAACTCTACCATCACCTACCAAACCGACTTTTGGGTTGATTACTGTGTCTATGTTTTTTCTCTTTTAGCTATGAAGACAATCAAGAACTAGTCTTCCGTCAAGTAACATTTGGAATAGATACGAACCATTATGCTGATTCTTCATTGCATCCCAGATGTGTATAGAGTTATCATCAGACCCACACATAATGAAACGTCCAGATTTTGAAAGTGCACATGATGTAAAACCTGAAGTCTTATTTGGAGGTTGGTAAAGTGCCAGCTGTTGATCTGATCTCAAGTCAAATAATCTGGCAGTTTTGTCCTCGGACCCAGTTGCGAAACCTTGGCCAGATGGGTGGAACTGTAAGACACAAAACAATAGTACTTATATAGTTCCAAACTTTTTAAATCAGTTGAGGTAATTTATTTTGAGTATGTACAATGAAATACTGTCTCCTCAATCTCAGTAATTAATGGTTTTAAAATATTTAGATTTGTGGGTTTGTGAGTGGATTTCTATCTTTACACCAGTAGCTGATATGTTGTTGTAATTTTTTTTAGCGTCATTCAAGCTGGTAGGTGATATTACATTTGAATAGTGTTCAAGGATTGATCAGCACTTTTATTTTCTTTCAGTTTTATCCAATTGTATATTATCTACAATGTTGATTTTTTTGTGGCTATTCTTAGCCATTGGGGTCTATGTGATAGATGGGTTGTAACAAATTTCTAGCCTTTTGCCAGGGATGAATTTTAAAATTGTACCAACTCTTCCCTCTAACATGCCCAGCTCAGGGAAAGCACAATCCTAATATCCTTGGCATATTTCACTTCACCACTTTACACTTGAATGGAAATCCTCCTGAAAACAATAAGCTAATTTTCAAATGGTATTTTTTCTTTCTCAATAACCATTATGCCATTTGTAAAATCTTTTGTGGACTACACCATGAATATTGTTCTGCAATGTGTACGTGTCTCACAAATATATTATGCCCAGCCTTCCAAAAGTATACATAACTAGGATCCCATATTTTCATTTATAGTACACACTCTGCAAATGATTAATGTGGTGAAATCAAGTGTATTGGGATAATTAAAAAGGTATCCCTGATTTAATTGTTGGTTTAGTCTTCTGCATGAGATCAATATGTAAGCATAGGTATTTACAGAAAACTTTGTGGAAGAAAGGTTAGTTGACTGAATTACCTGTAAATAGCCTATGAAGCAAGGAAAAGTTAATAGGAAAGGTAAACTCACAATAACCGAATTGACATCAGCTTCATGACCAAAGAAAGTCTGTTTTGCTTTTTCTTCTCGAACATCCCAAATCTTGCAAGTTCGATCCACACTACCAGTGACGTATATATTGCCTACAGCTTTATCTCCTTCTCCTGGTGAAAGTGACATACTGACAACGTCTCCAGCGTGTGCGTTGAACTCCATTGTTTTCTTTCCAGAATCAAGGTCCCAATGGCAGCTGAAAAGTGTTTTTATTAATACATTTTGTCATTTAGTCCATATCATAAATGAAAGATTCAAATAAAAAGAGACGTTTCAGGCGTGATATAGTGGAATATCATGATTAATTAAAAATAGCAATATTCCACAAAAATAAAGTTAAATGCGACCGGTTTCAATGTTACTACATCATCATCAGGTGACAGTTAAACCTCAGAGTCCAGTTTATATATGATTAAAAGCAAGTAAGGGGAGGGTGGAGGAAAAGAGGGGAAGGTGGAAGGCAGCATGGGTGACTAAGTGAGTGGGGGAGGGGAAAGGGTTGGGGAAGACAAGCTACATAGACCCTAGGAGTCTGGAGAGCGCGTCGTGGCCGAATGGAGGGGGGTGTCTCGTTGAGGGTGTCCCACGGTGCGGCGCCATGCTCTTCGGGCCGCGGAGGAAGGGGACGGGATCGGGGGTTTTTTCCAATGGTCGTGGTCTGGGAGCAAGGTATCAATACACAAAGAAGCACTGAGTTAAAGGGTAAAGATTGGGATCACTGTATAGTTTTAAGGAGGCGCCCTGGCAAGGTTTTAGGGAAAGGGTGTAGGAGGGAATGTTATCACTTGCACATGTCGAATAGGGGGGGGGGGTGTGGTTTGTCCCGCAGCGGTGAACCTTCCCTCATCGTCCGTGAGGATAGAGGGTGGGGACTCGGGATTTCCCACCTTGTTCGGGAAAGCATAGTCTCCGGGTGCACAGGGGGGGAAAGGAAGGAAATATCCAATGAGTAGCGGACAAGGGATCACTGGTCACATGTACGTCGTGGGAAGGTGATGGAGAGGAGGGGGGAGGGTGATGATAAAAATTGGACTTTGTTGATCAGCTCCAAGTCCTTAGACCCCTTAAAACTATACAGTGATCCCAATCTTTACCCTTTAACTCAGTGCTTCTTTGTGTATTGATACCTTGCTCCCAGACCACGACCATTGGAAAAAACCCCCGATCCCATCCCCTACCTCCACGGCCCGAAGAGCATGGCGCCGCACCGTGGGACACCCTCAACGAGACACCCCCCTCCATTCGGCCACGATGCGCTCTCCAGACTCCTAGGGTCTATGCACCTTGTCTTCCCCAACCTTTTCCCCTCCCCCACTCACTTAGTCACCCATGCTGCCTTCCACCTTCCCCCCTCTTCCCCTCTTTTCCTCCACCCTCCCCTTACTTGCCTTTAATCATATATATACTGGACTGAGGTTTAACTGTCACCTGATGATGATGTAGTAACATTGAAACCGGTCGCATTAAACTTTATTTTTGTGGAATATTGCTATTTTTAATTAATTGAAAGATTCATTTGTAGGGTTTTGGAAAACAGTGAAGTCAAAAATTGTAGCTACATTTCTGTGCTTTAAAGTTTTATGTTATGAATCGTGTGCACATTTTTTTTATTTCTGGTTTAAATAGTATTGAATAAAAATAATCTGATCAATATGTTCCGAGATATCCACATTATTCAGTTATTGAAAAGGTGCTCTGAATGAGTTTTCTTCCAGAAGACAATAGGCCACATTAACAAATATGTTTTGAAAGGGATCAAGGGGAATTGGAAATTGAAGGTAAGGAAAAGTTGGAATGAAAAAGGATCTTTTTTAAGTCTAGGTTAAAGTAGGGAGGTATGGAGATGAGGGAATAATATACCTGGAATAGAGCATTGAACATTGTCACTAATATTTTGTGAAAACCTATTCAAATATTTTGTTACAAATGGGCAAATTTATTAAATAATTGAAAAACTCCAATAGCCGTAAACAGTTTACCTTTCTAAACAAAGTACAAATGAGATTAGTTGGCTAATCTCATTTGTACTTTGTTTAGAAAGGTAAACTGTTTACAGCTATTGGAGTTTTTCATTTATTTATTACTATTAGCAGTAAGAGCTCAATTCTATCCATATGGGCAAATTTATATCAGATTGGTTGCGACATGAATGTTGATGGTAGTTGACTTCTGTTTCAGGAGAGTAGTAAATTCACCAATACCCAGAAGGCAGCCATCTAAGTCAGCCGTACAAGTCAACTTATCTTTATGCTTACAAATAACTGTGAAATGGGCAACCTTAATGGAAACTAGAATGAATCCGTTAGTGTAGCAGAGCATGCTCCAAGTTTCAGGTAGTGCTTTTGTGCTCCTGAACCATTTTATTTTAGACTAATTAATATCATAAAAGTTTTTCTCAAAAGACATTTTATGATTAAATCATCAATAATATATGTTTTTGAAATAAGAAGCAACATTTAATAAAGGTTTTGTTGATTTTTTAAAATATGTAACTTGATCTATGTGTAATGTTTTCTTTAACAACTGCGATATCTGAAAAATCAGTAAAACATTTCTGGCATTATTAGTATACCTAGTTCCTTGGAAAATGATAGGCTCTGAAAAGTTTGAAATTTCAATCTATAGGTATTAAAAATTTTTCTGAAACTTATGTGAATATTTTCTATGCTGGAGCTATAATTTTTTTAGATTTTGTTACAACTGTCCTTAAATCCACTTTTAATTACAGCATATTTCAGAAAACTGCTACGAATCATGAAATAGGAATGCTTTTTATATTTTTATTGGTAATCTGCAGTTTAAGGTAGATTTTGGAAGGACAAAAAGCACATAACTTGAACAATGATAAATTTCTTAGCCTCTGCAAAGAAAACACAACCTGACATCCAGCACTGCAATAAACCCTTGCTAAATTTTAAATGCGTCTTTCCTCCCTTCATTCCATTCATCATGCCTATCCTTTGCCTACCCCCTTCTTGCATGTATATATTGCTGGCCTAACATCTTTACCATTTAGATCCTCTTTGTACTACTTCCTATTCTCGTGAATGATTCTCGGTTTAAGTATATACTTTCAAGCCTTATCTTTGGCAATGTGGTTAAAATTTTTCCTGCTTACTTCCTGATAGTGCTTTCACTTTTCTGTGCAGTGTACCAATTTCACCCTTCCTATGTAAACTTTCCATCTCCTAGCACTGCATCTTATACTACACTCTTTTGCCCTATTTGTTTCACACCTCAATATTATTTATATCTTATACTTTTATCTACCTAATTTTGTGTTTACATTCTTCCATATTATTCTCTTATCCTATCCCTCCTATCTTCCTCATCTCATATCTCTCCATGGTTTCCTTTGTCCTTTTTCTATTTACTGTAAAAGGAGGAGTATTTTCCCTTGAAATTAAAATCTGTCATTACAATTACTTGATAAGCATAACAGTTTCAGGTTTAACTTTGTGGAATTCCTTCATGATGAGGGTAAGAAAGAAACTTGACACTTCCACAATAAAGATTTAATATTTCACGACCATGATTTCGATGCTACACCTCATCATCATGGTCGTGAAATATTAAAGCTTTATTGTGTAAGTGTAAAGTTTCTTTTTTACCCTCATTACAATTACTGTTACAAAAGGAAAGTTTTACTGAGGTGTGCACATGTTTCAGTTATCTCTAGCAATGTTTTTCAATCAGTGCTAGGACAAGAGGATCCTTGTTTGATATGTCTTTTACATTGCACACCAGGAATAATTCTTCAAAATAAAATTCTATATTGTTTTTTATTCATTATTTAGGTTATTAACTGGTGAAATTATCTTTAAAAGTCATGACTGAAACAATTTATGGTACATGAAAAAGAATGAAAATGGGTAATATGGGTAATGGTCCACAGAAGAATGTGTACTTCATTAATACATAACACATATGAATTCAAAGAATTGAATACATATGAATTCAAAGAATTTTGCATGTATTTTCCTTTTATTCCAACCTAGAAAAATGTATTTTGCATGCTGAATCCAATCAATGAAAAGTCTGAAGGAAGTTTACCAATGGAAGATAATATTAATAAACTCCAAACATACAATTGACTGGGAAACACAATCTAAGACCTAGATAGACAAAAATGTCTAAAATAGAAAGAGTAAAAATTTTAGATTGGTGTTCATAGTTAATGTATTACATGTGTTTATCACTTATACATCCCTCAAAATATGGATCTGCCCTCTAGGCACCATAATGCTGCTATTAAATGAAAATATTTCACTTTTTTTAACTTTCCCCTCTGATAAATTAAGGATATACTTTAAAAAAATGTGCATATTTGCTACTGCTCAGGAAAACTCTGCATGAAAGTTATGTGGAAAATTGAGCTTGTGGAGTAACTGCATTAAATTTCATACTTTTTTATACCGTTGCAGCCAGCATCAATGGAGAAATGATTGCTTCCATAATGTCATGAATGAAGTCTACACTATATGCCTGTTATCTTTCCCTGTTTATGTAGCTCTAAAAAACACTTACATTTTCATGTCTCCTGAACCAGTAATGATATGACTGTCATCCAGGAATCTGCAAGAGGAAAGAAACCCTTCATATCCTGCCAATTCTCGCACAATCTTGGCTGCTCCAGTATTGTCACGGTTATTTAGATCATATACTGTGCACATATTGTCCATTCCACCGCAAGCTAAAATGAAAACAAGAAATATCAGTGCAATGCCAAATTTGGAGAAATAATCCTTGAATTTTGGTAGTAGACTTTTATTGTTCATAATTTCATGAGTTTGGCCACAGGGCTCCTTTAATCTTTACTAGGGATTGAGTTGATTTTTATATTAATAATATTTTCACTACAAACATGACAATTTAATTGAATCTTAATTACCTTAATCAAATTAGTACACAGGATTTTTATATGCATAGGTATGAAAAAGCTATTGCTGGATCAAAATACAAGGTTTGTATAAGAAGAATTGGGAAATGTTTTGGAAAAATAGATTAATTTTTAATATTACTACAATGCCTCATAATTCTTCAAAGTACATCCCTTGAACGTCAACATGCTTTTGTTAGCAGTTTTTCCATGACTTGAAGGGTCCTTGGCAGGTGGATTCAGGAAGACCCTTCAGGGCATGCATGCAAGCTTCTTTGATGGCACTTAGGGCCCCATGCTGGTGTCTTTTGAGGGAGGATTTCATTTTTGGGAATAGGAAATAATCTACAGGTGCCAAGTTGGGACTTTCCAAAAAGTTGGGGTCTTCTTCAATGCATCACAGAAGGTCTTCGCAAGCAGACTCAACTCTGCTTGGTCATCTGTAATGGTGAGTTTAGCACAGATCTTTTACATTGCCAAATTTTCAGTGATAATGGTGTGTACTGTCATCTTAACAATTCAAATACGATCGGCAATCATGTGCACACTTAACTGATGGTCTGAATTCAGCATTTCATGCACATGTTACACATTGTCATTGGTTCTTGATGTTGATGGCTGTCCAGCACAGGGCTCATCCTCCACACTCTCTCAGCTATCTTTGAAGAGCTTGTGCCTCTTAAAACTGCAGTTTGTGAAATGCATTCATCCTTGGACACTTTGCGAATCATGTCAAATGTCTCCATACCTGATTTTCCCAGTCCAACACAAAATAAAATGGCTTACTGCTTTTCAATTCTGTACTGAATTTTGTGCTTGCACTGAGTCACTTGACAGGGGTCCATTAAAAAAACAATCTAGCCTGAACAAGCACTTTCAGGTGATTAGTGCTTGGTGCATGTTGAAGGTTAGACCTCCCACTACCAATCCTGTGGGGTGCAAGCACGCTGCGATGTACGGTCAAGTCAGGAAAAAATTATTCCCGATAATTGTTATACCAACCTTGTATCAATTGTCATACCAAAAATAATTATTACAAATTCACAGTTGGACTAGGATAACATTATTCAGTTTAATTAAAATGAATTCATGTGAAAATTAACTCTTCATATTCAAGTTCAACACTCATTGAAAAATTAATCAAGATAACTAAACAGCTTATTGAGTTTGTCTTTTTACAACCAATTTGACCCTGACAACATTATTTAGGTTTTGATGTTATCTGGTGGCGTATTTATAAGACCACCATTTTGCATAGCTTATTTAATGCTAAATTCAACTTTGTACTAATGTTGACGAGGAAGATTGTCACATCTAGTTAATTTTAGTGGGTATTCGATTCCTATTATAAATATTAAACTCTTATTTTTTCACAAATAATGTTTAGGCAGCCATGGAACAAATACATTGGATAGTTTTTAAAAGATGGATTTGCATGATGATCTGTTTGGTACTTGAGCTATGGTGCATTAGAAATTTGTGGTGCATTTAAAAATTGCTTCTCTTATGAAAATCACTCAATCTGCAGAACTAAGTGATTTAATCTAAGTGTATATATTGTTTCATGCTGCATGTGTATGTTGTTAATGATTTACAATCTGCATTACATCTATCAATGATTTCCTTATATTAAGGATAGTTTTTCTGTTAAGACTCTCTTTTGTGTTTTCATGAACTATGTAACCAAACTCTTCTAATTGTGAATTTTAAATAAGCTGACTCTTTACTTAAGTAATATCATAGAAGCATATAAGTCAGTGTAACTAAGATCAAAGGTTAAATCAATATATTTTAAATAATAATATTTAATTTAATGTGCATGGGAACTTACTCTATTACATACATTTTAGGAAAATTTTGCTGCATGAAATACCTAACCATGGCAATCACTAATATCTTGAGTCCCAATTGAATGAAAATCCACCAAGCCACGCAATATAGGCCAGGTTAGATAATGTGATTGAGCCCTCATCTTAAATCTAAATTCTGCTGCACAATATATAATGCATTCAGGTTAAAGAGCTAGCTGTTAATTGGCTGTAAATTAGGTATCCATATTTTAATAATACTTGCATGATACTTTCCAGACAATAGCAAAATTCTTTCTGTAGGTTATACAAATGGGAGCTTTACAGAAATATATGCATTAATAAAATTATTTGTTAGCTCTGAAATACTTACCTACAAAATTCCCAGATGGAGAAAAAGCGACACTCATGACCCAGGAGGATCGTAGAGGAATAACTTGCACCTTATTTCCAGTCCATGTATCCCATATAATTAGTTTTCCATCCAATGACCCCGTGACACAGTGCCTATGGAAAGAAGTTCACATTACCTAATATCCAACTGTCCCAAAATGTTTCCTTGACCTTCAAATTTTGCTTGAATTTGGCTTTTAAAATAATGAAAACTTGGCATTGGGGGATTTTATTTAGAACAGGATTAAAAAATTCTTAGGCCAATTAGGTAGTATGGACAGTGTTACCAAAATGCTCTTGCTTTGGCAATTCTGCACTCTGAGGTACCTATGATTATTTTCTAAATTAGGCACT
Organism: Hetaerina americana; assembly: GCF_022747635.1. NCBI lineage: Eukaryota > Metazoa > Arthropoda > Insecta > Odonata > Calopterygidae > Hetaerina > Hetaerina americana. Next base: position 1,892,016 of record NW_027287096.1, on the reverse strand, counting down.
GTAGTCAAATGGCATTCCAATGGCGCAATAGCACTAATCAGAGTTCATTGTTCTTTGATTCAAAGTTCATTGATGAAGAACATGGTGCAAAAGTGGTTCCTGCTACAAGATATTTCTATTTCAGGTATGCCCCTTAGAACATGAAAGCATCATGGAAAATAATTGTTTCACGTCAATGTCATTGACATTGACTATTTGTACACTTGATGTTGTTAGCCAGTAAGAGTATTCTAAAGAATCTTATTTTTGAGGGTAGTTGCATAATCTTCCCTTGTTTAACGTGATTCCCTCATTACCTGAAAGATAGGCAACACAGGGCATAATTCGGTGTTGTTTTGGTATGAAGAATCCTAAATATTAGTCAGTATTGTCTGTGGAACTTTTTCATAGGGAAGAATGAATTTCCAGGTTATGAGATGGGGAAACTTGCAGCCTGAGAACTTACAGAAACACTAAAGCATGGTACCATGGTTATTTTCATAGTCAAGGTGGAATAGATAATCAGAATTAAAGCTATTTAAATGGCAAATTGTATCCAAAAGTGGAACAATCCTAATACTTTTACCTATTTAAATAACTCTGGTTGTATATTATCCTAAGATTCCTTTCATTCATCATTAATGAAACCAGGAATAAACTTAGAAGAGGAGGTACCTGCTCTTGATACTCATCTCGCTGAGTAATTTATTTTTCATTTAGACAGGTGATTATTCAGGATGGTAAGCATGTTTTCAACCATTGGGGGTGCAATAGAATGATAGGTTATTTCAAAACTGATTTTTAAAAAATATTTATTTTATTCATTAAAAAATCATTTATCTGACTATTTCAATATTTTTTGCCATCTTTTATGGTTGAATTTACTATATCTGTCTGCAAAATAAGGTTTTTTGGGAAAGCATTTGATGTTGACCATTAAGTTGTGGATGCCAGGATTGCATCAAAAAGGGTTAAAAATGTTGACTTAATTAAAATATATCATTGAACACAATATTTTTTATATTTGGGTATTAAGGACTTCTTTCCTACTCTTCTTTTTCTTTCTATAGATCCATGATGAATCTTCGGTAGCAGATTAAAATGGTTTTTTGAAATGGTCTGGTAATTCATTGAAAGTCTAATCTACTTTCTTGAAGCTGCTAGTTTTACAGAACCTTTCTGGGAGACCTCTTCCAACATGGATGGGAAATTTTTGACATACAAACTAAACTAATATTATTTTATTGGTACTGCAAATATAAATATCACAATTTGTACAAACCTGCTATCTCCACTGAAGTGTACCGAGTTCACCTTATTGATGTGTCCTTTTAGCAGTTTTTTGGTTACCAAGCGGACTTTGGGAACATCCCCCATGCTCCCACATGTTTCCTCCAGCTTTGCATCAGCTGCCTTCTTTTGCATGTCCTAAGGTGGAATTAAACACTGGGTAAGAATTATTTCTGTAAGAGCTGGGAGGGATAACTATTGTTTATTGAGGAAATGAGTGTCATTATTTTAAGGTTATATTATTATGTTTCTAATCATTTGCAATAACTTCTTTCCAGTGAATAGGTAGTTGCTGAAAACTGCACATATGTTTGTCTATCAGAATTGTAGGAGTATTGTAATTGGTTCCAAATCAACTGCTTATGAACCTTGAGAGTTGTCTCAATACATTGTTGGAGACTTTTGGCAGTGTATTCTTGTATTTGCTTCACAATCAGCATTGAATGTAAGTCATCTATTTTACTCTCAATCAGATTTACTCTCTGTAATAGGATGTAGTCACATGTGTATCATTTCATTCAATAAGCATAGATAACCTTTAAACCTTAGGGTTCATTAAAAGAGCTTTCCGTTTCCACTCATTTTTAATTGGTGATTCAACTGCAAACTTAGTGAATAATATACAGTATTCTGATTAAATGGTTGACTACCATTCACCTTGATAGTCAACCCAGAGGTTGGTTTGATTACACAGGGTAGTGATCACCTCCTAATGGATACTAGCTTGTGCAAAAATGTACAAATCAGTTTCTTTCCCAATGTCTCCTTTAGTTTACCGAGGCATTACCCAAATTAAAACCTAGGGCCTTTTGATTAATGGCTGAATGTTCTATTCATTCAACTATAGCAATAGAATTCCACGAAGCACAGTAGTATTTAAGCCACCTGTAGTTTTTGTTTTTGTGGATAGCATTTTAGGAATATTGAGGAATGAAACCACAGGGATTGGAAAGGGGTTATTTTAAAGAGTTAAAAAATACATTTGTTTGCTGGAGGTCATTTTATTGAGTCATTCCATGATCGCTTAAGCTATAGGAAAGTGTGGGATGGGAGTATTATTTTATCTTGCCAATTATGTATTTTCAATGGTGGACAACTTTAGGCAGCAGGAATACTAAGCCCTTCTAGTCGACCCGCCAGAGAGACAAATGTGCTGAGCTTCTCATTATTGAGAATCTGAGGGGTTCTTGTTAGCTCTGTTTGTTAAATTAAAAGTGATCTTTTCATGTAACTCTTCAATCATTATTTCTCTCTATTAACCTTTCAACTAAATTCACTCATTTTATCATAAATATGTCAAAAGTTGGCACATTGAAATTTAATTTGTCAAGCAAAAGGAGATTCTCACAAGAATAATTTTGTTTTGGAACCAACGTAAAGCAAATTGCAGGAGAGAATGAGATGTACTCAACGAGGCACTTCTACCACATTTGAAGAATTGTACATTTGTAGAATCTGTAATGAATCATTTTTTTCTTTGAGAAATGGAAAAGATTTATGAGTTTTTGTGTGAGTCAATATATTTTTGTCTCAACAAAATTGACTGTAGAAGCCTTGACTTTAACTTTAACCTTAACCTTTAACCTTTAACTCAAGCCTTAACTTTAACTGAAATCAATTTTATCAGGCCTCAAATTTTTACTTAACTCTGTTAAAAATATATTGCATTTCACTTAACCAATTTTTACAGTGAACTTCTTCAAGTCTGACTGATTCTTTCAAACACTGCCCCACAAAGGCATGAGTGTAGTCTCATTTTGCATGCGCCACTGTCCTATCTTGGTGTGAATCCATAGGTTCGAGCAAAAAATAAAAAAGACTCCTCTTGGGAATATTCAGTGTTTTACTTTTCACTTTGAGTAGACCCGTTTCGCTTGAGTGCAGAAGAGATCCTTGGTACACTTATTTTTGATCATTGCAGTGCCACTTTTTCGTGTATACAAATATGATATGTATGCCAATGCAGAGCATGCGACATGCATTTTAGCATATACCAGTATTATTTACTTAAGACCAAATTAGGCCCAGAAAGATTTGCATTTTTCCAATGGAGTTAGTTTGAATAAAAATTAACAGATGGGTTTGAATTTATCGGCCGTGGTGTAGAACTGGTGGTGTTGGCGCCAATATTGAATTTATTTTGCCAGAGCAAACATTGATTCGCGTAAGCAGGAGTGTTACGGACTAGATTGAAATTTACCGCGACATAGGAAGAAAAAATATTGTAAGCGAATCCGGCGCTGGCATCTCTGTTAATCAGGGAGCGGATAAGAAAATACACGTGGGCATCCTAGGCATTCCATTCGCTAACTTCCTTCAGGAGTCCTTCGCACAAAGTGATTAATTGAGAAATCGCCGATTAACGATCTTTCACAGACAGCTATTTATCATAAAATTGGGTGTGAAGGCGTGCTTATCAAAGCAAGATACGCACCAACCGACTCATTATCTACCGCTTTTAGAATGTACACGGACGAAATTGCTTCACTTCACTTACTATTGTTCTAGGTCTAACCTTTTTTGCATGTGCATAAAATTTCTATTTTTTCAACCGTGTAACGGCAAGTATACGTCTTTGATTTTACATTTTGTAAAACGAAAGTCATCTGTGTTCGTTAACATTGATATCACGCCATGTTCTGCATTCCCCGAGTTTCTGAAGGAGGACGTTAACTTTTTGGAAGCTCGTGGCTCGGGTCATAAGGTGCCTGCATCAGCATAAGGGATAAACAGAAGGGGACTGAGGCATGGTGAATATGCGCAAGGCCATTGGGAAGAGAGGAATGTTGGGAATGGATTTGAGAAGGAAGCCATCCTCCCTGAAGCCTTAATTGAATCGAGTTTTTAACGGAAAATATATTTTCTTTGGCTTCTCCCTTGGATGGGATTCTAGTCATGGAAAAGTTTTTTTTTGTGAACGTCAGTGTACATGGGAAAGAGCGCCTCCGGGTTAAGTGCATTTCGTTGAAGTTCGTACATCGCCATTTCAAATCCAATTTCTCAGTGCGGATTAATCGTTTGATTTGTCGTACGATCACACCAAAATTATATTTTCCGTGTAGATGAATCCTAATCATTTATGCTCTCATTAATAGTCCGTATCGCATACTATCAGCATCTGGAATTAGCCTACGGTTGTGTTTACCGTTAGGAGACTCCTCAAATAATTGGTGATAATCGGCAATGTTTCTTTGTAAAATTTACCTAGTGTATTGAACATGATTGAGAACAGAGTACTTAATCGTATTTTAATAACGTGACGCAACTTAAAGAATTAAGGGAAATGATCTAGTCACCTTTGGTATCTACTACGCCGTAGTCAATGGTGAGTTTTTCTAGTTTATCGGTTCACATACCTTCGTGTATTAACTGAGATTTCGAAACAGTTTCGCGTAATTCCGATTTATATTGCCGAAAATAATATCTAGATGACCCAGGCAGGTGTTTTAACGCGTAACTCTGGTAACACGTCCTTGATGGTTGCAATGCATAAATTAAAGTTTCAGGTGTGGTGGGCTGGAACCGTTCCATGATAAAAGAAACGAAAACTCTTTCAATTTTGCTCTTGATAAAGATTAATTGTAGGCTAGTTTCGATGTTCTGCATAATTTTAAAGTTTTGACTTGAAAGTATTACACCGAAACTAGTCGAATATAAATCTTTATTAAGTGGAAAATTGTAAGTTTTCGTCTCTGTTGCACTTAAATGACTATATGGTTTGATGCACGTAACCCCCAGTCTTTTACTCTCAAACTAAATTTGGCTTATACGTGGCGTTGGTCGCTGTTTTCTTTAGGTGACAATTTAAATTTTTCTTGAACTTCCGCTTGTCATATACCTCTCCGTTTCACTGAAAATTTCCTGAATATTTCTTAGTCATCCCTTAATTTCTCCTCGTCTTTTTAGTGGCCTCATTCACTGTCAGCTCTTTGAGGTGTTTTGGATGGAAGGGGAGTGGATTTTTTTGTTGGTCGATGGCAGAATGGTCCTGTTCTTTGATTATTTAGCGGGTGAATAACGCGGACATCCGTTTTGGTGCCAAATCTCAGCCAATTAATGTGCTAAACTGTTTTGCAAAGATGACTTCTTAGAATAAATGCAAATTGATAACAATAGAATGTAGGTTGTCCATGAATACCTGTAACCCTTTTTGATTTAATTGTATAGTAGGCCTTTACGTATGTTACGCTGACGAAGGATTTGTGGACTCGAAGTGCTTGTTGGTCGATGAAGTTCTGCTGACCATAAATCGAGGGAATATGCAAAATTCCTCAGAGGTAATCGTTTCCGAGAACTAAGCAGGACCATGGCTCGTCGGGTATCAAGGGTAGTATGCAATCCAGGATAAAACACACTATGGAAATTGAGTTCGGCGATTTTGGGCAAAGAAATTTACCATCATGCCGCACAAAGAATATATTTATGTGTGAAAATACGCCATTTTTGGTTCGTCTTGAAATTTGTTTCGGAATATCCACGTAAATAATCTATGAAGATGAGATCTGAGTAATCAACATGTTTATGAATAAATGAAGAGTGAATTATTTAGAAAGTTAAACACAATATGCATCTTCCTAGAAATCAAATCAATGAAAACCTTCCCGGGGGAAAGATTGAATTAGAGTTCTTCAGATTTGCAGTCGGGTGCCCATTGGTGCACCACATGTGCGCTTCCAACCTGCGGACGGACTGCCCTCGACTAATGTTTTTAATGCTCCTTCAGTGCCGCAACTTATTTTTTCCATTTCCATTTTTGTACGTCAGTCGAGCTTCGGGGCAGTGAATAAATTATGATATTCAATACTCAATTGATCAATTTTATCTAGTTACTGTTGTTAAAATGTCTCAATTTTTCCTCAAATTGTTTCCATCATTTTGATGGCCCGCTGTATTTTCCGTAACGTTCGCATTGGCTCTAGCTCGTTCCCCTCTCGAGCCTGTAATCTAAATAGGACGTTCCCCGCAAGTATCCAGGTAGATATGTGAAGAGATTCTTTGTAGGCATTAAATATAGGATACTGGGGAATGAAGAAGTGTTTTGACAGCGGTTAATCTACGATGCAAAGGAATTCCTATCAAAAGTGCTGCGGTATTAATTTCTGTCGGCGTGTGAATTTATATCCCTTATTCATCCGACTTGCCTGTGGTGCGGAATTGTGGTAGTCTCAACAATACCCTCGCCGTCTAAAGTTGACTTCAGGGCCTGTTATCGTTCTAGGACTAGAGTATGCAATGTCACATGGCACTGAAGGTTAACTTTAACCAATGGTCAAGGTCAAAACTCAGGTTTTTGACCACTAATTAAGTTGAAAACCGACAGTTTAAATGCTCAATAACTGAGAGGCTACGGTTACAGTATTCACATTTACAGATGAGCAATCTCATTTGTTTATAAAATCCGATTTATCTTTAATCTCAAAGTAAACGTTCACATTAATTAAAGATTAAATTTTACGAGACACTACTTGTATGAAACCAGATCTAAGATTGTTAAGGTAGTGTCCGCGCCCCTCTGTTGCGTTCAATATATGATTTAGGGAGAGAAAAGATAAGCCATTTTTACTCTAAATGTTACCAGTTCTTTTCCATTATCAAGGTTGCTCCTTATTTGAGATGAAAATAGAGGAATTTTCATCGTCAGGTGACGGACTCGATGTTTCGTCCTTCCTAATTCTTCACTTCTGAAAATATGATCGATTCGCCACGGGAATGGGGAGTGATGGAGCGGTGGTCAATGTACTGGCTCCACACCCCCAGGGTCCGGGTTAGAATCCCAGGTGGCAGGTTTTTATCAGTGATCCTGATCCTTACTTGGGGTGCTATGTGGTGGACACTTCAAATGGTCGTCCGTCGGATGAGAATTTAAACTTCGAACCCCTTGGCGCCTATTTTTAAGAGCAGGACTAATACCGACGCCGGTTTTCTTTCAACTCTTCTTCCACTCCCAGAACATTCGATCCGTACCGCATTACTTACCTAATATTATTGGCGCAACTGGCCTTAGATGTTGGTCACCTAATAACATCTACTACAAAGCGGCGGTAAACCCGGAAAAAGTTAAATAGCAAACACCAATCACTTTGATACGAAAACTTTAAAGCAAATAAATATAATTCTATTGTAACAATAGTGACGATGGCATTGGATATGTATCGTTTTAGGAGTGAAAAGGGAAAACGGTTAAAAGACGTATTGCCAAGAATATTTTTAAGGCGTTATTTTGTTGAGTTAAGCATTTAAAATGTGATATTTAGTGTCAGAAGTAATTTATGATACGTATTAATGTATTGAAATTTAAGAGTGCATGCGCTAGTATCCTTTTAATAATGCCTCATTAATGGCATCCTCGTCCATTTAAGAACTCCCGCTTAATTCTGAAAGAACTTAAATATGGTGCCGATCAAAAATTGAATGGGTTAACTGACTTGGATTTGTCCTTGAATATTTTTGTGATACTTGTTTGCAGCAATTATTTCACAATGTTTCCCACGAAAACCACCATGAAGTTGTGCTGTGGATCCCTGTTTTTACTCTGCACATAAAGGGTTTTATTTCTTTGGAGCCATATCTTAACTAGAGAATAAGGTGGTGCCTTTCTTAAATGTCTATAGAAGTATAATATTTTTTTAAATTCACTCATCTCTTTTCTGTTGGACGCTGCTGTTTGTAAACTTCAGCTGAGTCCGGTTAGGAGTAATTGGATCGATTCCGTGGAAATCCCTTGGGAATTAATGTCGCTTCCGCATCAAAGAGGTTTTCGTGAGTGACACTCCAGCGGCTCCCTGCACGCCACTCACAAACTATGCACCCTTTTTTCTCTCCCCTGCACTTTGTCGTAATTGGGAATCAGGGTTTTTAACGATGATGTGCATCGTTGGTAAGAATATTGAAGGCACAGTTTAACGAGCTAGCTGTCATACGGGTTTTACCGGTGAAGGCTAATTTTTAACGTTCGATCGACCAGAATGATTTCTAAGCTTCCATTCAGGCACTTCCTCTCGGAAAATAAGCAAGAACTGCATTATATTGGGATAATGTAATGTCATTCCATGAATTTTAAAAATTATCTTCAGCCATATTTGGATAAATTCCTCGTTTTCTGATCTATATTTGAAATGGATGGAGAGTTGAATTCAACTTAGTTAATTCGCCGAATTCACTTCGGCTATCAGAAATATTATTGTAAGAAAAGGTAATTTCATTTGAGATTCAACAACATCGTCCGTCCCTGCATTGGAATAAGGGGCACTTTTACTCTATCGTCTATCAATATTTCTGCCATGATCACGGACTGGATTAAAAACTAAAATCTTTAAAGTAAATTTTTGGCAGGACACTATTTTTTCCTGTCGTGGGTAAAAATTTGTTATTCGAATATTTTAGGTGATTTTTCAATATTTTCCTTCGCAAAGAAAACTGGAGCAAGGTCTTCATGTCTTTCTGCGCTGTTTTCTTTGAGGAGCATTTCAGTGGAATTGCGTCATTTTCTCTGTCTGACATTTTAACATTATTAAGTACAAATCTTGCCTTGAGTAATGTCAGCGATAATTAAATGAGAAGTTTGCATGCAAGCGAATGTGGTATGTATGTAAGCGGCTTATTGATCGCACAGGATAGTCTATGTATACTTAATGAGAAGGTCGACTAGTACGCTTATGGTTTCTTTCAGGAGTAAGGAGAATAAAAAAGCAATATGAAATATACATGTAGAGAATAGTTGAGGAGATAAATTTAAAATTTTTTTCGTTCTGTTCAGATTTTAACCAAAATAGTCTGATAAATAAATTGAATAATAATATGTCAGTAAGTGGTCTGTTAAAGTTTTCTGGCAGTTCCCTTTTATTTTTCAATTGTTTTGACCCCATATCCATTTACCATAGCCAAAGAATCACTTAGAGGTTTATAATTTTAAAAGTTTATATGGCACTCAACAATACGCCTCCAACTTCAACACCGGAAGCAAACACTTTCATCCGTCGAAATGCATTACCTCTGAGGAATCTGGAATGGCTCTGCACATGCCACCTTGATATTCTATCCCTCCTTGAGACAGCTGGCGTAATGATTCATGATAATCTTTAGCAATCACTTTTGTACTCCCGTTGTTCGAATGGGGTTGAATTGTGCGATAAAATGACAATAGTCGGTATAGTTACGGATCAAATGAAAATACGTTTTATTTTAAGATCCTGATCCCTCGAAAAATCCAATCATGCCTCAAATTTAAAAATAGGTTTATATTTGGAAATACAGCGAAAGTAATATCTGTCTTCCTTGATGACTGATTCTTAACGTCTTAACGTCATTTTTAAACATCCCACCACCAGCCTCCTCCCTGACTCTCGCCGTGCTAAGGACGTAGCATGGACTTCCTATCGGCAGGAGACTTTCTCCTATCTTTCGAACTGCACCGGGCCCTACACTGGCAAGAATAGTTAAGTACTCGTAATGCAAAGTGCGGGCTAGGAGGTCAAGGGTATACAAACGCCCTTATATCACGTCAAGATTGTATTTCGGGGAAGTAACTGCATCGCTCCGGGACAGATAACTTATTTTTTTAAACGCTTTTCTTGCTATTAAATATTTACACGTTGAGGAAGAGATCTTTTTATGAAAGGAAAAGAGCTCCTTCTTCCATTCTGAGGTTCAATTTTAAAAGACTCTTTATACCTCAAAGCAAATCACGTGGTAGTGCACTCCCTGGCTCCAGGCTGCGTCTGTGTGTTTCTCATTAGCCTTGAGTGATATTTTCGGTTCGTTGGGTACTTCGGTACGAAGTGACCTCGGAGCCGGAAAGAATCCAATCACTCACCGGGTACATGTTCTATTATCACTGTGCCCTTCCCTTCATTCACTATGACCACTCACTTCACAGAAAGGCTGGCGTAAATTATATATTTTCTAAACCATGGTGGTGACTAAATTGAGAAGTCTTTCTAAGACATTTGTTTTTCCGAAGATAATACGTTTTAATTATTATTCCAACAATAGGTAAATTTATAATAAAGAGCTTACGATTGGCTTTCTTTGACTTTCGGTACCTACAAATACGGTGACTAAAGACGAAAGTTCTCCTAAAACATTGTATTTGTTAACGGAAGGTAGCTAAAAGGAAAATGTCATTTGCTTACGAAATAATTTAAATTCATGTTTGTTGTTATAGTTCTAAAAATAAGAGCTCCAAATAGGCGGTTGCATTGGAATTAAAGAAAAATAGTATTTTAAATGTTATAGCCCACTGTTGATAGTTTATTAGTGTGTAGAGGCAAGGTCAGTGTCATAATTACGCTGTATTTTACTTACCTAATGTCCGGATCAACGTTTCAGATCAGGTGATCAGATGAGATCAGATCAGATGATTCAATGATCAGGTGTTTTCGGGGATATTTTTATGCCCGTATACAGTTGACCGTATTGTGATAATTAAATGACGATTTGTAAGCGTTTCATAGCATTCGCCTCACAAACCTTTATTTGTTTTTAAAGTAGAGGATTGATGTATCATATTAACACAGTTTGGTTTTTAATAAGTCTCTTAAATTAAAATTATTTTCATTCATAAAGTATGCTTAATAAATGTTGCGGCTATTTCGAAACTCTTTTTCATTTTAGCATCCGACAAAGGCTAGCCCAAATGAATATCTCAAATTAGTAAATATGCTATATTGTGTTGCTTTATAGTTAGTTCAAGAAGAAAGATGTCGGGCAACATTTTTTAGTTCATATTTTTTCTATTTTGTTATTTTTATCATGTAAATAGTCTTTCGGGGAAACGCATAACTTCCTAGAGAACGGTACACTTAAAATCCAAATATCACCGTTTGATACTTGGTCGTATCTAACGGCATCAGAATGGCGAGGCGGTTCAAGGAAAATGACTTGAATTGCTATCCAAATCTTTGAGATGTGAAATTAACCATGAGTTTTCAGATGCATTGACAGATTTTTAGAGGAAACATTCCATTTTACCTTGGGCTGAAGGGTACTTAAAAACTGTTGGCCCTGAGAGCACTTTGAATCTGTTAGTGTCAATGTTACCATACTCTCCTTTTTCCAGCATCCCATTAACGCTCTACTTGTGAAAATCACCTCTATTTACGGCGTCTAGTGTAATAATCTTCGTAATTGTCGCTTTTTCTCCTGTCAGATTTGCCATCGCTTTAGGTCTAGTTCGTTGCATAGAAAGTAATAACGAACTGAGCTTCCGGAAAAAGCCCGCAGGGTTATCTTCCTGTCTTATGGTCCCTCTCCTTTTGCTGTTGAATATAGTATAGTGTCATTTGTAGCAGGGGCATTCATCTAGTTAACCAGGAATGTGCTTTAATTCAAGTAATTTCTATTACATTATTAAACTACAGCGGAATACATATTGATTTTAAGATGAAAAAATTTAGTAGTTTCAGGGCACTGATGAAGTGATGTGTATTAAAAGAAGTAACAGGCATACAAAGTCTATCGCAAAATTTGTATGGTATTTTTTCCCGGGTAGACGGACGGACGGACGGCGATTTCAGGGCACTGAGTTCGAGGGAGGGGAGTCTCAGGAAAGGCTGGAGGCCGGTGGCAGCTGACTCCCAACCTTTGCGGAGTACGGATTGCTCGTTTGCGAAACCTCTATAACGTGACCTCGTTACGACCCGTCCTGAACCTGTTATTGGAACAGCGCTACTCCATCAAATTTTGGTTGAAACTGGGCAAAACCGGAGAAGAGACTCATAACATGCTGAAGGCAGCTTATGATGATAACGCCATGGGTAGACCGAGTATTTTTGAGCGGCACAAGTTGTTTCGGGAAGGTTGAAAAGACGTTCAAGACGCCGAACGTTCAGGACGCCCTTCGACCTCAAAAAGGGACGCTAGTCTTGCAAGAGTGAAGGTTTTGTTGGACAGGGATCGCAGATTAAATGTTCGCATGGTTTCAGGTAAGCTTGGTATACCTAAAAGTGCTGTGCATCAACTTTTGACTGACAGCATGGGCATGAGAATGGTGTGCGCGAAGTTGGTGTCGCGAGTGTTCTCGAATGAACCAAAGGGAACTCGCACGTGGATCTGCAAAGAGCTTCTCGACCATGCCTCAGCCACCATATGGACCTGACGTTGCCCAACGAGACTTCTTCCTCTTGCCCCGCCTCAAATCCGTGCTGAAAGGACGTCACCACGGCTTGGTGGAAGCGTTACAACAGACCGTGACGAGGGAGCTTAGCAGCATTACGGGCACCGCCTTCCAGAAGGCTAACGAGGCGTGGAAAATCTACTGGTAGTGGTGTGTGGATGCACAAGGGTGATAATTCGAAGAATTTTCAGGGAATGTATCAATTCTGGCAATGAATATTTTTTTAATCGACTTAGGCCTACTACTTTTGGGACACACCTTGTAGTGCCCACACCGAGTAGTTTTTCCCAACTTTTATTTGGACAAATGCGACCAGTTTCACTCTAATAATGCACACTATGGCTAGAAGATGCCTTTTTAATGTAAACCCGGTCACATTTGTTCAAGTAAAATATCACTTCTTTGAGTAAAAGTGTTTTATCGTAATTTTCAGTCGAGTCTTGAAGAGTTGTCTGGCGGTACGCCAGCGCCTCGAAATAATGATGGTAGACGTTAGTCTCGAACTCAAGACTGTTGCTGACTTCATAAAATCCAGTTTTGGTGATGAATGCAACCCCCTCCATCGAATCCATTGCGATCGATCTTTGCCGTCGATGTTAGAGCTGGGCTTGTTTGATGGCATGTGGGTTACCTACTTCCGAGGATGAATTTCAAGCCTGATGATTTTTTAACAATTTAGCGCAGTCGCGCAACGAATTAGGCGGACTTCATCAGTTAATATAAATTCGAGTGACGTCTATTGCGGCTACTAAATGCATATGAACCCTTTGGAGAGGAATTGTGGCCGCTACAACAACTGAGCACTTGCCTGCACTTGAGCTATGAGGTCTTGAAGCTCCTTCTGCAGCTGAACGGTCTCATCGTCTTTCGGCATGGTGGCGGCTGTGCTGTTTCACTCGGTGAGCGAAATCGGAATGAAAATTCTCCGCAACGTTACGTAACAGCTTTCCTCCTCCTCCTCCTCCTTTTCACGTCTGGAATCTTCTTTCTGCGTGAACAGTTATATAACATCATTCTGTAAAATATACTTTATCGAAAATTTCCAAATCAGCTAGCTACACACAACTAATTCCGAGAGAATCTCTTACATTCTTTTTTTAGTTTTGACATTAAAAGTCAACTTTAATTTCCTGAGAAAAATCTGTTACGCATATACTGTTTATTGATGTTGCTTTCGGTATGGTAAGTTTCGCTAAATGTTTCGGAAAATTAATCGGGATTCAAATCATTTTTCTATTTAAAAAATCAAATTTGTTTTTAAAAATCAAAAAGTTTTAGTTTTATATTACATCCGGTGAGATACTGCAAATGCTCAAGATGTCATGGAAGATATGCATATTTTGGTTTTTATAAATAATACAACATGGTATCTATTTTATCCAACTTTTATCCTAACTTTTTAAAATGTTCTCTTTTCGGCTGGCAGTGCAATTATGCACTTCATATGATCGGAAAAATGTTTAGTGTATTCCATCTCCTGAATATTTTTTATTGTCTCGCCATAAATGCTTCTTTAAATAATGATTGGAATGTCTTGCAGGCACTTTCTCCGGCCATTTCTCAGGGCAGTGCCTTAATCACTGTATCAAGTTCGTTCATCGCAGTGTTAATTAAAGCTCTGTGAAATCAATTTTTTCTTTGCCCTGTTGCAAAAGGAAATTCATAATTCATTTAATTACTTTTCTCTAAATTGTTACCAAGACCCACCATATCTCGGAGGAGTTGAAAGTTATTAATATTAATATTATTTGGCTAGCTAAATTTAAAACTAGTAATTTATTTCGGTTTTTGTTGTTTAGATTGTATTCAAGAAATTACAGTTTTCAACGAGAAAATAATTAATTTAGGTACTCAGATGGATCAATGATAGATAAGAAATAGAAGATTATGGCGGTCACAGCTGAGACGTCATCATCTTCCCTGTATGTGAATGATAATTCCCCTTATTATCTTGCTCTTGATTGGTGTGAATGTGCTGCAATTATTCTAAAAAGAGCCAATATCCTTTAATATAGAACATTAACAGTGGAAAACACTACAGATTTTCAAATTAGAATAATATTATCCCATGAATGTAGGACTGAAAGCTTCATCATGCCTTTTCCATGAGAGAAAAACATATTTCTGTATTTGAGCTCGCGAATCGAATAATATTTATGACCCGTAGTAAGGCAAACTTTGTAGAACAGTGAGCAGGTGACAACCGCTGTCAATATTTGCTTCAAATTTAGCATAATGAGATCAAAATCAGTCATGAATATAAATGCCTATAGAAACAAGCCCGTCATCAGCAGTTGAGTAAGTATTTTATTGCAATATTTTAAGAAATCATTTAGAATTGCTATTCAATCTGTCAATAATGACATTCATTTTTAATCACGCGTGTTTCTGCCTTTTGAAATTTCTTTTAGATTTTCAATATGAAATTTATTATTTTTAAGCGCATTTATCGGAAACCTTATCATGTTCGTAGCATTAAAATTTAGACTGCCCGCAGGTGGGTTACCCATCCTCGCGGTAGTAGTATTGGCTATCTAGTGTCAGTTGAAGGAGTATGACCCGAAGCGATCCCGTCTAAAAACCTTCTCTTGGTTTTACCAAATCTTCATCTTTTTGCAACGAAGCGGGCTACGTTTTTTTTATTTGCTAGCCAACTACCAACTCTACCAGCAGAAAAGAAGACCGGCGTACGGGGAGGACGGAATGGGTACACACACGTTTTGCTATTTTCCGCCGACTTTCACAGCCTCCGGTGCTTCATTCAACAGGAACTGCTCGCGTTCGCCCGCTGAGCCGGAAATGATCCTCAAGCCGATGGACAGAATCCTCCGGATCGGGACTGTCCACTTCCTCCGGAGATCGCTGAGGCTCTTCTCTTCAGTGCGCTGGTCTTTCCGCTCGCTCGCCTGGACAGTCCCTCCCCGGTGCCTCAGTGGCCGCTTAATTTTCTCGCTCCTTTATCTCCGGGTCGCTATGGCGTCCTGCCTACGCCGCCCTAACCTTATCAGCATCGCCGATTAGAGTGAGAGCGCGGCTTTCCTCCGTCTTCTCTCCCTCAACTTTCGACGGGAACCACCACTCCGTGCAGCGTCCAACCCAGTTCTCAGCGGCGCGGACACATCGGTCATCCCACGGCGAAGGCACCCCTCCTCGGCGCATGGACGGCGACGGAAGGTAAAGGGGCGGAGGGAACGCGGGCGGGGGTGGAGGAGAGGCTAGAGGAGAAGGGAATGGGGAAGCAATTAGGTTTCCATCACGTGGGCGAAGGAGCGCATGGTGGCTTGAGAGGGCGGCCTGGGAAAGGGGTGCGCTGGTGGCCTTCTGTGTGGACGTTGGAATTAGTATGATATTCGCGTGGGGAAGAGGGTAAGGGCGTCCTTCGTAATCGGGCTGGGCTGGGGGGGGGATGGTTTGTCGAGGGGAAGGGGAAAAATGCTGGAGGAGAAAAGTCAGTTATCGCATTGAGGGTTGGAA
The DNA here is from genome assembly GCF_022747635.1 of Hetaerina americana. Taxonomy (NCBI): domain Eukaryota; kingdom Metazoa; phylum Arthropoda; class Insecta; order Odonata; family Calopterygidae; genus Hetaerina; species Hetaerina americana. The sequence continues at coordinate 1,876,160 of NW_027287096.1, read as the reverse complement.
ATCGTGTTCCTATTTATATTTCTCTCTTTCTCGCCTCTAACAAGGTGGGTGTAGAATAACAATTCTGAAGTTGTACGAGCGTAATCCGGGGGAGAATTTAAATGATGACTTATCGCTTATACCCTTTTCTCAAACATCCAGGTTTCCTCAAAGAATTTGAAGACGCCATTTCGTACCTCACCAATCGTTTTAGTCTCGTGCCGACAATCAGAGCCATAACGCAGTCAAAGAGGCAGTGGCGTAGATTCGGTTTATATCCGGACAAAAAATACGGCGTCAGTGTCTTGTTAATGTCAAATTTGACTGGGAAATAGTCACAAATTAATTAGATTTTTTTCCAGTGTTGTTAGCCATCGGTGGGTAAACTACGGACCTCCAGGCGTTTTTATTCGAGCGGTTAAGATATCATTAAATTGCTTGCGACGAATAATTTTACGGAGCCGTCAGAGAGCATGCTTCCCTCACTACACCTGGCCTGCATAATTATTTTGATATCTACAAAATGATCCCCTCATTCCTTTTACCAAAATGTCTCCTATCATGAGTTCTTGATATTTCAGACATTGTTTATTTATTTTCTTTTCAAATGAAGGTCAGGCGATCCAAGTTATTCAATAATAATTTAGGTGAATAATTAATACGCGTCGAAATGAAATGATTGAGAGAATTTTATTACGATCCAATGAATGGTTAACTACACTAATTCCTTAAAATAGCGAAAAATTAGATTGATTATGTTATAAATAGTTCTTGGTTAATGACACTAACTACATTAAAACTGCTGAAGCGTTTAACTTCTGAGGAGTACCACACGCTATTAGGCGTGCTTCAAAATGGTTTTGAAAAATAAACATAGAAAGCATTTCTTCCTTTCTCAAAAGATAAAATATGAGCGTTGTTTGAAAATATAAATGTAAAAAATAGGCTCTTAATGCGTTTATTAAACAGATGTTAGAGAGATACGGTGGAATGGTAGGAAATGGCGTCTATTGTTTTCGCGTTTCTTCGTAAACATTGATCCACTGCTGGATCCAAATACTTAGGACAAAACAGGATACTTAACTTAGAACTTAGGACACGAATTTTCATTCAAAACATAGAAGTGAAATAGTTCTGTATTGGATATCCTAAACGTTTCGATTCTAAAAGGCTCATAAATTGAGGGTTCAAATTCCACCACAGTAATAGATACTGAGTGAATGGATTTTATTGAGTCATGTATGCGATAGAAAATAACCTTACCCTTCGGAAAACCTTGAAACCTAACTAATGCCTACGCTTCGAAATAAGGTAATTCTTCCATCCACCAGGCAACTCGGTGGGTACATTTGATTGATGGGTGGAATATTTTTTCAACTGGATTATAAGGTATATCGGATTATTTTATGTACATGAAAACTGGCTCGTATTTTATTTCCAATTCAAGCTAATTAATTAGATAAATCGAATACAATGCAATTATGGCAATAATAGGCAAAAAAGTGTGTGAACTGTTGAAGAGCCTAATACTGAGCAAAATTTTGGTTTAACCGGGGATGTTACCTATTTCACTTTTCATAGACTGTGTGGACAGTGATTTAATTTTCTGCTTACGATGGTTCTGGTTAGTCGCAACTATTGTACGCTGAATGCATCTACGTAAATAATACTTGATAATTATTAAACTACCTAATTACGAAACTTATATCCTGCCTGACTTCTACCTTTTAATGAATAGCAAACATTAGACGATAAAATATTTATATGCTAACATGTCTTAGGGAATTATAAAAACAATATAAATCTTCATCAATAATGGAATTTTAGGAGTATTTCTTCACTTCATTAGTACGTACACTGAATAAAATATGTGCTCCATAAGAATGCGAATGTGGAAAAGATTACGACTATGTCTCCATGTAAAAGAGCAACTTCTATTCCCAGAAGGACACAAGCCCAGGGACAATGCCCCTCAGATGACTATTTCTTGACAAGCTATGATTTCCCACATCTGTAGCCACTGTTGGTCAACTACCAGTAAACTCATTATCGGTAATTCTGAGGCTGAATTAGAACATATAATATTAATGTGGGATTGAAATATTGAATGATTGATTTTTTGGTCACCTCGCTTTGAGAGCAGGTTAAGGATAATTCCGAGTAAGCTTTCCTTTTTGTCGCCCTTTTAAGAATTTAGCTCCACTGGACTTCTATCCTAAATTATGAAAGACAAAAGGAAATCCCCGCACCGTGTAGTTATTGCGAGTATCATGCTGATTCTCTTGATCCAGTTGAAGAGCAACCCAGAAAATCAACTGGAAGGTTTTGAATGGTAATTCTTCCAAGGAATGCTGATTTTTTTGCTATCCTCAGCTAATTGTTTGTCATTTAAACAAAGGGACGCTTTTCTAAATGCTGCACAATCATCAAACATTGAAATAGCCGATAATCTGTATATCGTAGTCGAGATAATTTGAAGTAACCTTGGGAAAATATCCCTGAAAATTAACGTATATGTTTAAATTACTACTAAAAACGCAGAATTACATAAAACAAGAGTGACTTAAATACGAGTGTAGTGTGGAAGGGGGATCGGGATGGTGCGGTGGCTAACATACCGAGTCCCCACACAACATTCCCACCGAGCGGGTCCGGGTTCGAATCCTGGAGACGGCAGATATTTGTCTGTGGAATCCCGATCTCTACTTGAGGTGCTTTGTGTTGGAGAGCACTTTGAGTGAGTACGCCGTCTGTCGGATGGGACGCTAAACTGTGGACTCCTTGGTGCCATCCTTTATTAGGCTAATACCAACATCGGGTATCTCTCCACACTTCCTCCATTCCCATCCATCCCCAATGGTGGAAATGACCTCACCTATCGGTCGCCTCACCTTATAACTATTCTTGTGAAAGTTTCTCGGAGACTCTCTCGGCGCTACTGCAACGAGTTTCCCGCATAATGGCAGGTAATCCTTTATGAGTAAACACGTAACGTGTCAGTGCTCTAGGAAGAGATCTGTGGTGCATACGCCCTTCTGTTGTTCCCATGTATGTGTATGAGGAAAAAATTGACATTCGAGATTCTTCGTAATATGAAAGCAAAGAAAATTCATACCGACTTTCAGTACTATCTGGAGGGCTCTGTTCCTTTATATGCAACTGCTCATGGGTGGAGAAACGCGTTTATATTAGGCCGGGATAGCTTAGATGATTATCACCGTAGTGGTCGGCCAAAATGTGCCATTACCACCGGTATTACTGCAAAAGTGAAGAAAATGGTCATGAAAGATCGCTGACTGAATGTGCGAGAAAGCGCTGAAGCTGTAGGGAAAGTCATCTGAACGGGCAAATCACATTTTAGTGTTGGAATTGAATGTGGGTAAATTATCTGCTAGATGGGTGTCGCGACTTTTGACGCAGCATCACTAACGCATCAGAATGGAAATTTTCGGACGACGTTTGACCCGTTTTAAGAGCAACCAACAAGATTTTCTGCGCCGGTTTGTGACCACAGATAAAACTTGAGTCCACTACTGTACACCAGAGACAAAACAGTGGTGAAATCAGTGGAAACATGTTAATTCACTTCCACCAAAGAGAGCAAAGGCAATACAGTCGGCCGGAAAAGTGATGGCTTCAGTTTTCTGGAATTCGAAATGGATTCTGCTGATAGATTATCCTCCCACCGTTCATACAATTATTGGACAACGCTGCGCTAACTTCATGGGCCAACTTCATCAAAAGCTAAACGAAAAAAAGGTCAGGTTTTTGCGAGGCAGAAAGTGATCTTTCATCAAGAAAATGCACGCCCACAAGCGTGTGGTTGTCATGGCAAAAATACGTGAACAAAGATACAAATTGTTGCCACACCCACCTTATTCGCCTGATTTGACTCCATCAGATTCCCATCTCTTCTCCAAGCTTAAAATTTTCCTCAGTGGACGGAGATCCACTGCAAACAAAGAACTAACAGCCGAGGTAGAAGGGTATTTTGCAGGTCTGAACGAATCTAATTTTCGGAATGGGATCAAGACATTGGAACATCGCTGGACCAAATGTATTGGTGTACAGGGAGATAACATTGAAAAAAACCTTCACTGAGGTTAGTTGTTTATGTCTATTCAATTCCAAGAACTTTTAAAATTACCCACGTATTTATAGAACTAGGAATGCATTCACAGCGTCATGATTTCAACCACCATTAATCATCCATTCAGAATAAGCGGTCCTTTGGCATATTCATTAACATCTTCGAGGTTTTCACTAAATTTTACGCATGAACTTCGTAACTCTTTCGTGCCCACTGCTCTGGGAATCGATTATGTGGGTATGAAATACTTTGATATATGTCTAACAGTCGCTAATCCCTAAAGTTTGAGCATATGTAATTGCTCCCTCAATGACTTCTTTTCCCCGAAGATATGGGGATCAATTGTTTGGCCTTACCCGCCAATGCTATCTTTTTTATATGATCTTCCTTTGATTTTTATTAGTTTATGATTTTATCTTTGTTCTTTTTTTCCGAAACCTCTAAAGACCATACTTAATTCATATTTCAATGCTTAGCTTGTTTGGTTAACTCTACTGGTGAACATCTCACGGGTAACAATCTGCTCGACAATTTTGTTAGGATTTTGTGAAGATGTAAATAGTCTAAGTCTTATTAAAGGTTACTACGATATTAGGACCTCAATTTATAAACCCAGAGAGAAAACTCAGTCTATTATAATTGGTTCGGCTAAATATGCACGTGCTCTATAAAAGGGATCATTACTCAAACTCTTTGGCCTTGGTGAGAGCATAGATTTCTCCACATCAGCAAATAACCCAAGAAATCAAATCAACAAAATCTTTACTTGGTATGCCTCATTTTAGTCGTATCTAATAAGGTCATAGAATATTTCGTAAAAATTAAAACATTCAGACAGCACATTCCAATATTCGTGTGCTAAAGCTGATGCAATCCCTAATTTTTCCGTCATACTGACTACTGCGCAGTCATCACTGTACCACCTAAAAATCAAATGATTCAAAATAATACTAAACTTCGGGACCATATTTTCATTTAAAATAATAACTACCAAATCTCTCACATGTTTTTTTTTGGAAATTTAATGTGTAACACTGTTTAAACTCGTCCTGTAAGATAAATGGCAGAGCACTTTACTCCGCATTTACGAATTGCAGTGGTCCAAGGGTCATTTCGTGAGCCCTCTTCTGATCTGTGGAATTCATTACCGTCTAATATTGAAAATTCTCGTAGCATAAATCACCTTAAGGGTAATGTGTATCTTTATTCGTACAATAAATGCCTGTTATTTATTTTCGTGGCGAAGACATACTGTAAAAGGCATAACTGTCATTATTATATCTGTACTCATATTATTATTGTGGCGTATATGTGCCCATGACTATGCAAAATGAGACATTATACAACGCGATAAAAATTTGCATGTTTTTACTGTGGTCTAAAGGGCTTATTGTCGCTGGCAAAGTCAGTATCTTTGTTCTTATTCTTAGGGAAGGTCATTTTATACGAAGGCCGCATTTATCGCGTAGAAGTGTTTGGTACGGTCCATGACCACCTAATCGATTTTTAGCATATCTGTAATGAAGTATTACCGAGAGTTCTTAGTGATTAAAAAATCAATTGGTAACGCCAGGTGCGTAACCACCCTATCTACAGTTTCTGCCACATCTGCTTCTTATGTTTATATTTATAGAATAAAAATAATAACAAACAAAAGAATAATGCACTTGAAAAAGATGGACCAATTTCGATTCAGTAAATTTGTCGATAGCATTAGTCAGTACTTAGTGGAAATTCATTTTTGGACTACGAAAGCACTCAGTTTTCGCAGATTTTCATTTTCACATTTTTCGACACATGGCGCCAGATTCATGATGGACTTAGTCACTTCATTTGCTTCGAAGTGAATTTTTTCACTGAATATTTTTATTGCTACTCAGGAAAAATAAATTGCCTGCTATATGTTAAAACAAGCTGCTTAGAGCTTCATTTGCAAATAAACACTTGCATTGTCGACGGCATTTGATAAAATGATTGCATTTTATTTATTACTTTTCACTAATGTCGTTGACTATTGCATCATGTTAAGTGCACGCGCACACTAAGTAGAAAAACGTCTCCGGTCTCTTAACTATCAACGTTTTCTGGTATCTGAATGCATTGTGACAAAAATGTGGCCGATAAGCGGACTTAGATGAGGAACCCGTCGCTTGTCACGTCTTGCGTTCGGTGAAACTCTTCCAGTGTCACGTAGCTCCAATTTCTCCCAGAACTTCCTCTTAAAATACCCATTGAAATACTTTAAGTAAAAAGCCCAGAGAGTCAGAACAAATCTTCCTGCGCCTGATTCATAAGGCTAAGCAAATTTTGAGGAAAGATGTGAGCTGGTCTACCTTGTTATTTTCCTCATCTTATCTGAGAGAAAGTGTGTTTACCGAAACAATTTCTGGATGGACTATGTTTAAACATTGTTGTAAATTTTTCTCAAACTTAATATGAGGCCGGCACTCTGGTGCGAACGATAAATACATTTTTTCTTCTCCCTTTACTCTTGATGATGGACACTTAGAATTTTGTCTAAATTTGGCCCCCTCGCCAAACCATCTATCGTAAGTCGCCTAGACCAAGGGCCCTACTTAACGTACATAAGAAACGGTTCATGAAAAATGTCCTCAAGGCTACTTTCAATGCCAAAGACCGATAAAAACGAAAATCGTCAACCGCAATTGCTCCATAGAGTTATTTCAACTTAAAAAATCTAACGTGGAATACGTAAATCGACTATTTGCGGGCCAGTATCTTCGGAAAATTAAATATTTTTAGATTACAGGAAAGTTCATCTTGTGGTGAAGACGTGGACAAAAGGAAGGTAATGAAGATGACAGTATTTTTAACGTTAGTCGTTGCACAGCCATAAGAACGCGAAATTGCGATCCTTCAGTGAAATGGCGCCAAAAATAATAATTAGTGATACTCGTAGATCCGTCAATAGTAGTGCAATGAAGTGTAATAAACGAAAGTTAAGCTATTCGTCTAGCAAAAAGGTAGCCCGGCCCTATCAAGATACCTTAAGAGTTAATTTTCTTATACTTCTGCGTGGCGGATTATTTGGTAGAAAATATTCGGCGAATATAAACTTGTAAATATCATTAACGCGATATTTTTGTTTCCTCAGCAGAACCAATCGGCGAGAAGAATTGCAAATCGATGCGCAAACTAATCTTATCTCTCGTGTTCCTTCCTCTGTTCTGATATGATGTCTGAAAGACCCAATTAACAATGACTATCAGCAATTTCTACACTCATCCCAAATGCTCCATTTTCCCCTCACGAATCACGAGAGAGAGAAAATGAGAGGCGTATCCTCATCTATTTCTTCACTTTCATTACAATCGGAGAGAAACTACTCAGTGCAGATTTTGCGCAAATCAGCGGAGCCGGCTCCACACGCCATTATACTCCGACCCACTCTTTATACCCTTTTCTCCATTATTGGAGCGTATTTATTTTTCTCTAGACCACTCATGCTTCGACAACTTACTACCATACATTTGGGAAGAGCCAGACTTTTGCACATTGAACACGGCCACTACAAGCGTAGGGGTAAGGGCGGATACAACTGCATAATTGTGTGTAAATATAGCTCGCTCGTAATGGGATGATGAGATGGGGAATGCCTCCGGCTTCCTTCTCTGCCTTCGCTGAATTTTTGCTTCCTATGTCGGAATGGAACGCGGTCGCTCCGTGTTCACTTTCCAGTCTCTTATTCCATCGAGTTCGGGTCAGGTATTTCTATTGAAATGATTGCCCTCGTATTGCAGCATTTATAGGTCTCACAGTAATGTCGATAGTTGGGATATACGTGTTTAACCTTCCTAAACAGCGTTGACACACACCCCCGGAATATTCGAATAAATACATGGAAAATAAAGGGAAATTTAAATTGTAGTATTTTAAAAAAGTCTCTGTTGAGGGAATTTAACGGAACCATCTATAAAACATCAAATTTTATCGATTGATACCATTAAAATTACGGAATTATCGTGATGATTTTATGGTATTCATTGTCTGTATGGCGAAAAAAATCAAGAGAAAACGAAGGAGCATGTAACTATGAAAAATATCCAGGCATAATTCCAAAAATATGACGTTGATCCAGTGGTTTCATCGCTAAGGCTTTATGGCAATAATGACTTGATTTCGTAAACCATAGGATTGTTATTTCGGCCCTGGAAAACTTGGGTGAGGAGGTAAGGTTCACGAGTTCAGACCTCCAGCAACCCAACGAGCCATACCTCAGTCCCCTCCTCTCACGTCATCCATTCCCTCGAGTGTATTCTTCAAACGCGAAGAGAAGTCTTGAAATTGGTATGGCGTCGTCTCCACTGCGAGGCGAAAGGACTGCCTTGGTTTTGGGGTAGTAGGGAAGGCGAGGATGACTTTAGATTCAGGAGTGCGCGAGTAGGAAACGGGAGGAGCGGTCGCTGGCGAGCAAGGGGGGAGAGATGCGGGTACGGGGGACGGAGGACGGAGGGCGTAATCCAATTTCTCCGGCCGGCTTATACCTCTTTTGATTTGTCGCTTCAGGGTGTAGGACATGACGGCGGGGTCTCTTGGGGTATTTATTCAATTTTCTCCCACTCGTCCGCCTCCCGTTAGCTCTCCTTCGCCCGTCTCCCGCTAACTCCGTCGCGTCCTCCTCGACCCGCAACCTTCCTCCCACCTTCCCGCCCGCCCTCCGATCTTCACGCCCCTCTCCCACCACGCATTCCCTTCACCTCACGGTTTTCAGTGCTGTTAACCAGTTGGCAGGCAGGGGCACTGCGAGCATGGTCTGTGTCAGTGATCGGAACGGTTTCACGTACGTTCCATGCTGACACCTCCCTCCTTCCTAAGGATCTGGAGGCGAGGGGAAAGTTCGGGGAGTGGATCTTTTCGCGTCAATAGGTCTTCTTTCCCCCCCGTCCTCCCTCTCGAGAGTCGGTCAGAGAACAAATGGGGAAAAAGTATGCGTTCTCGCTATTCTCTTCTTTCTACGAACTTCCATTTTTATTCACTCTCTCCGCGTCCTCGCAACATCGGGAGAAAGGAGAAAGTGAAATTTGGAAAAGTAGTAGGGAGTAGACTCATTCTCTTGTGTCATACTGATGTCGTGGATCGATCAATAGCAAGTTCTTTGTTGATCAAATTACCGCCAGAGGCCGTCACAACTAGGACAGGTTTGATGCATTTCTTCTTGCAATTCTCCGATCTTTTGACATCTTCATGCTCTCTATTTTTCTTTGCGTCAAGCCCCCGATTTTCTGTTTTGAGTACCGTATTTGATGGTATATGGGAAGCACCTTTTTTCCGAAATTATAGTTTAAAAAATCACCCGCATCTAATATGGGAAAGTTCCAACTCTATGGGTTAGCGTTCAATGCTGGAGTTTATTTTTACTCCAAATGGTCAGAACTACCTATTTTTACTCCATTATATTTATTTAAATATCATATTTATTATTCAATTGAAGAATGTTGTAGTTGAAATTGTTGTTATTAAGCTCATTGCTATCATGTGATGTGAATATCGTGTTGCTCACTTCTGTGATGTCAAAAGAGGTGCGAGTGAAATATCCAACGAACGTGATCGTTATTTATCACAACAGATCGTTATAAAACAGCGCATGCTCTTCTTACTGAGTGAAATTATTTATTTAAAAATACCCTAATAAATTACCCGCGAATCGCGCGAACTGTAGAAAGGTTTTCCTTGTGCGTACATGGTGAAATGAGTATGCGTCTTTTCTGCCAGGGTGCCTTAAATGCGTCAAATGCGGTACTTCCTTCGGGATCTTCCTTGACAGTTTTAGCCTATATCTTTTTCTTCCGCTGCCATGTCCGGTCACAACATACGAAGGAGTAAAGGTTGCAGTTTGCATTTAAGGTTTTGGGGAATTGGTACGCGGGGAATATTTTTCTAGCTAGACTTTGTAAATATTCCGCAAATACTCTGAGCAGAATCTATCACTACATAGGTGCAGAAAAATATCCTTGACTATGAAATGGTCAATGAAGGTCATTATTTACGTGGCACGAGGACATAGAGACTCTCTATATCGTAATCCTTAATATTTAAGAATAAATGGTAGTTTATACAAAATATTGAGACTAAGAGTAAAGGTTTCATAAAAATTCATCCATCAAATCCGTACAATTAATGCGGTTACAGAGAAATGTATTTATATTTGCTTCAGACCTTTGTAGTGAACAAGTTTATAATTCTACAGCATAGAGAAATAGTCATGACATATATATGAACTATACAATGAATACTTTGAAAGTGCTTATGGGTTAGACACTTTAACAAATTTAAAACGAAAAAAAAGAAACGAATAAATCTCTTCTATGTAAAAATTCGTTTCCTTTGTTAATTCATAAATAAATAAGGCTGTATGGATTTCAAGGGAAGATTTCAGACGTTTCTCTGGATTATATTTTATCGTTGAGCTCACCTAAAAATGTGATATTCACAAAGAGAATATTATTACTTGAGATATCAAATGCACATAATCAGTGGGAAAGGATTATCTCTTCTTTTGAACTTACTGTCTTTTGGAAATTTCTGGGCAGATAAAGTTAGTTTCTCTTTTCAATGAAAATTTCGTAGCTGAGCAAAAGCCGAGACATTCCATTACTGGAGGTTTACCTATATGGTTACTTTAGCCTTTATTATTGATTTTCCGACTCAGATCCACGTGCATGTTTCAACGATTTCATGCTAGGCTAAGCCTTCACTCGGAGTAAGTATGTACGGAGCTTTATGAATCTTACGTAACTCCGAGCCATATCACTGATGATTCAATAAAATGGCATACTATGAGTTAATAAAACGAGTTCCAGAAATACCATTACTTTCGAAGTTAAGAAATAAACAGAGAAATTTCAACTATATTGAGAATTGGAAGTGCATTGGTACCTCCTAAGCCAACGTTTCGTGTTGGCGAATTTCTCGCCGTGATCCTAACCCAAAATTCGCAATAATTTAATTCAATTTAATATATGCATTTAAAATTTAATGCGAAGCTATATCTATCTCATTTTACGCTATACTCCTTCCAGCATTCAAGACGCTAAATGATTGATCGGTGGACGTTGAGGACACGTACTCCGGCGTTGTCTACTATTTTTATCCCGTTTGCTCCTCCTAAGAGGATTAAATCACCTTGAGCCTTCCTGGTGTTCCTTCGGAGTTCTATTACGTAGGTTTTTCTTATATTTTGACTTATAAACCACCGACCATAGACGTCAACCCGAGGGTTGGTGTGATAGATGATAGAGCACGACAAGCCCTATGGTGCGTGATAAGTCACTCATTTGGGGTAAGAGGGAAGGGAGAGAAAGGAAGGGGACTTTCATAGAAAGTTATGGTACCTAAATCACACCGTTTACCTTTAACTGGTGGTAACAGAGGGCATCATCCGGGATCCTCCAGTTAGTAGCCGTGCTCTCCAACTAGAAGTCACGTTATTAAATCTTGTTGCCTAAACTGTAAAATTCAACTGCAGTAAATGATTTTATTCCTGCAAACCACTCGAAAAATAAAGAATAATTTCAATTAGGTATACCTGCTGTTAAATTTTATGGCTCATACTTTTCCCTTGATTGTCTATCTATATTCATGAGAGAAATTTCTAGAAAAGCTTTTAAAGTTACGTTTGATAGCATCTTAACTACTTGGCATCGGTGCGAAATAAAACGAAAGCGCATGTGGAAACGGAAGTTGAGAACACTCGCGAAAAATCGTTTCGTCATCTCATGTACTCGGACTTTCGGTTTAATTGTAATTAACGTCCCTGTTCCGTGAAGGACGCCTGATTTTTTTTTGTTTCGAGACAAGGTCTCATCGATCCTCGGCTGTCCAGAGTCCAGGCACGGATAGATATTCTGTGGCTCACGCGTGAGCGCGTCGTTTCGATTCATTTAGCTTCGGGGGAGAGGGATTTTGAGGGGGCATCGAGGGACGTTTTTGCGATGCGTGCATAAGAATCAGAGCACGACGACGCGGGGGGCATGCGGATCGCGGTCGAACGGGAAGTGTGATTAGGCTCGCTCCCACCCTTCGTTTATGTCTACTGCGCCCCTCCGACGCGTGAAATTGTTCGCGTGCTTAGGAGGAGACGATGTCCGTCCCGATCGCACGCACACGAGGAGCTTCCCGCAGATTCCTGGCCGGCGTGCGCGGTCAACCGAAGCGTTTCCCCCGTCGTCTCCTTCCCCCGTCGTCTCCGTGCCCTCTGCGTCGCTGTTTTTTCGATGGTTGGCATTATTCTGGGTCAGGAGTCCAAAACGCGCGCTGCGTCACGGGACTGTTCGCTTCGGCTGCTCTGATTGTGCGCGTCGGGTTTGCGTTATTTACTTATTTGGAGTCGTCGATCAAAATTCGCTCAGACAGCGGCGATAGCCACTAGCACACAATGTTATTCACCTATATCACGGCACGAGTTGGCACGGCTACCGGTATTATTTGAGCTGAATGGTTGATGATTATTATTATTATTGGTATTCTACCGGTTTGGGTAGGTTTTGGACCGACACTTCCTAAACAATTGTACAAAAATATAGTTCATTCCTACATGCCTCTTCTAATAAAAAGTGCAAAAATGGTTGAGTTTCGATAAATATTTTAGCCTTATCACTAGGAGCACTGTTTCAACGATATCCAGAGAAATCAACTGCGATTCAACCGCAGGTTGGTGCGATATGACCACAGATAATACTGCAATACTTTAAAAACTCGTTCTTTTTGCTTCTTTTTTTTTGAAGGATCAGTAGCCAATCACTTCGTAGCTGTAGAATAATTTCTAATAAAATGTAGTGTTTGGGAATACTTTGGTAATATGGAGATAGCTTCAGGCGTCACTTTGTGGAAACGATACATATTGCAAAGGAAACACTTGGTTTTTCCACATAAAATATTTATTCACGACCTAGGTTTCGACGCTCAGCGTCATCTTCAGGTGAAATACAGGCCAAAATCTTTCTTTATATAACAGAAGGAATGGGGAGGTGGGGGGGGGGGTGTATGGATGTAATTCTCCTCTTCTGTAATTCTCCTCTTCCTTTCTTACATCCATACACCCCCCCCCCCCACCTCCCCATTCCTTCTGTTATATAAAGAAAGATTTTGGCCTGTATTTCACCTGAAGATGACGCTGAGCGTCGAAACCTAGGTCGTGAATAAATATTTTATGTGGAAAAACCAAGTGTTTCCTTTGCAATTTGGTAATATGGTTTCCTTATAAATGTCAGAAATGATTGATATTTACTTTTGTTGGTCATCGCTGAAAGTACAAGATTATGCATTGGCTCTTTGTGCATTGTGTAAATAGCTTAGAATGCAACAACTATCAAAGTGTAAAAATCATTCGCCTTTACCGGGATCCCAGTCAAGGCGAACGTGTTTTGCACTTTGAAAATTGTGATGTGCATTGTAATGCGCATTAGCAAAAGACTCAGTTAAAAGTTGCTTTTGCGGCATGCCCCGAAGTTCCTTTGAATTTGGAAATAGGTACAACACCACCTCTTGACAATTTTGATAATACTCTGGGTTTTAACCGGAACCTTAGTGTGAGATATCTGTCTATCGCTACATCAGTAAATCTCTGATTGTTACTAATCATAAGGGGTTCAATGGATGAGGGATAGTGGTAGTTATGAAATTTAAATGAATATAAACAAATTCATTGTGAACTCAAGAATTAGATGCCAAAAATAATAATGCAAATTTCCACCTAAGAATGTCACATTATTTCATGATATTTTATCATTTATTCGACTAAGATTCATTATCTAACTGCACCATTTCATGTAGCACCAGCGTTTTGATAAAAATTATCAATAAATATGAAAATAAAAATAGTTGCTAGAGGATTCTCGCAATGTAATTGGCTAATATTAGTGAATATGATAAATGCAATTTGCAAAAATATGCTTAGATGCACGGGCATGTTTTTAAATAAATTTCAACGCATTTAAAACTACAAATTCCACGCTTGCGATTTTATTCACTAATATATTGGAGGATGCTAACAATAAAACGGAAGCTTTACAATTGAAGTCAGGGAGTTGTGGAAGGAAATTTATATGTGCAAAGAGGGATAAGAGACTGAAATACTGTTCAGTGGAAAGTAATTAACCTGCGCCTAATTGGAAGCACCAAGGAGCCCCCACTCCTTTAATGGACCGTATGTCCATGATTATCACCCTCCACAAGCATACATGCACTTCATGGGATGCTGCAGAAAGGAATCCTTCCCTGGCAATCATACAGAAATAGTCCGCAGTACTAGACATGTCATTTAGCCATTTAATAATTTCCATCATTGCACATTCCGAATCCATTGCCATTTTTTCAAATGTTATACCAGTTGAGAGAGGTGACCGCCAATTAATGCATGCGTGTGTACACGAGCATCAGCGTTCAGTGTGAATACACCGACGATCGAGTTGCACGCGCACTCAAGGGTGGAGCCCTACCAAGGTCGACTTCAAGCACTAATTCCTGTTGATAATGAAGTGGCGTTTTGCATACTGCTTCAAACGAACCGTATAATTAGCTACCCTTTTCTTCAGGAAGTCTAAACTAGTGACTTCCAACCTTTGTTGGCTTAGATTCAAACCGGATGATGACGTACCTGAGGTCAAGGCCCACGCGAACAAACACATTCTTCTCTGCAAGAATAAGCATCGACTCGAAAGTCGGAAGACAGAAATTTTATGACCCGCTCTTGAGTTTTTCTCTTCTTCTGGATTTGCGTCACCTCTACCCATTTCAATGTAAGATACTATATACAGTATTTTCACTACGTTCATTCATCAAGCTTTTGTTTTGTTTGCCGACATCTTCCAAATGTCCGTGGGTGTTTGTAATCCATTTTTACGTTGTGCTGGAGGACTGAAACATCAGAGTTTACACATTGCGTTAGGATTCGCCGTCAGATGCTTTCTCCACCAAATTAAACTTGGTCGTTATTATTGATTCGTTGTTTTTTCAGTGTAAAAGCTGGAAATTGTATCCCTCACATATTTTTTATTCCGTTTAAATTAATTTACCCTCTGGTAAATAGTCCCTCTTTCCTTCCCGATCATTTAAGTAGGTACCCATAAATTTCTCCCCGGATCTTCCCCTCTTGGGTTTTCTATCAATTTTTCTTCCATGAAACTTCTTCTAGTGAATTAACTCCGCTTCCTCGAATACGTTCATTCATTTCTGCATGGCACTTCATAGTATATTTTCCTATTCTGTGGGATTTGTTTGGTGACGACAATGATGTAGTGCGACATGTTTAGCGTAGTTTTGATGGATATTTGCCTATCAATCAAAAGAAAAATTTGGAATGCTTAATTCATATATGTAAAGTCACGGGATCGGCGTGGATGAAGCGTTTTAATGCACGATAGTTAATCCGTGAAAGCTTTATAACTTCATATAGTACCCATGATTCGGAAAGACTCTAAGAAATAGAGAAAACATACTTTCCTCTTCATACATTCGTTTACCCTCGATAAAGAACTTTCATGGGTATGAAGACCCTTGCGAATGACAATCATGTTCATTGAAACATTGTTGACTGTTGATCATTCAAAATTCGGCCATTTTCCGAAAGCAATACACAAAAATCAAGATTGGTGTTTAAGACCTTGAAGCTGGGCATGGTGCCTCACTGCCGGATGAAATTTCTTTTTTTTTATGTTATCACACGATTACGTCTTTGCGAGAAAGGACTTGGACTGAGCAGATTGGCCTTCCGGCAGTATTTCGCAAGAAATGATTTTCGTTAACGTCTAGCTCTTAATGGCACGAGGTCGATTTCTGGAAGGGAGCCATTCGGGGGAGTCAGCCGATGATTACTCCGTAGCGAAGTTAGGATTAAATACAAGGAGTACGGAAGGGATCGATAAATTTGGGGACGATATAGAGTGCCTATGATGCCTATTAATCTTAATTAGACATTGTGAATGTGCTCACATTTAGTGTACGGTTAAAACCCTTCATTCGGATACAATCATTCATTAATGCCAATATGAAGCTCCTTTTTTGAAATTGAGTAATTTTTACATTCTGAATTGAGAACAGCAATACCAAGGGACAACGCTCTAGATCTATCTCCTTTTAACACGTCTGCTCATAAGTTTACATAGATTTAATGAATATCATTAAAGAATACGTTCATACAGAAAATGAAAAAGATTAGGTTTTTTTCAATTCACCACGGTATTGTTTTTCAAAAAAGTATGGTGAATGAACCAATACTAGTCTTCTTTATGTTTTTAATAAACATAGAAACCATATACCATGTAAACCCAATGCATTGGCTATAGATTAGAGATACTTTGTAGCTGTGGGGCTTTTAGCAGACTAAATAAAATATTTGGATGGAGTGGAAGGCAAAAGACGCAGTGTTACTAATTGTGGGTGCTTGGCGAATTTTCAAAAATGTGTGAAGGAAAGAAAAGAGGGTAGAAGAGGAGTATGGATTCATAAACATTTCCTTTTCTCGTGATGATATCGTGAGGCAGTTGGATTTTTGAAATCCATGATGGAAGAATGTTTAGATGAGTTTTGAAGAAGGAGGAAAAGTATAGATGACATAAAGACTGGTATTAATTATGAAGAGTTGAATAATAACTATAAAGTACGAACTAGAATGTATGTTAGAAACCCCGTGGCGATATTTCATCGATGCTAGGAATCGTCCAAAACCTATCGCTAATTCTTAAAAAATACCTTGCTTGGAGGAAATTACGAATCTTGGTAGATATAGTTAAATTCACGTAAGCCTAGTCCAGTGTGGGTATGTGAAATGGTTACCAGTATTTATTACGACCGCAACATGATAGTAATGTGGCCAAGGCGTAACTGAGAAAGTGCTCTTTTTTGCTACATTATTTTGAAAGATGCATAAAACAGTGGCTAATTAGCTATTATTAGCACTTTTAAGAAATAGTAAATCTCATTATTAAAATGATCAATTATTTTCCTTAGTTGGAAGATTAGATATTCGTCTATTCCGATATATTTGGGGGAAAATTATATGAATAAGATGGTGAAACGGAATTTAATAAACTAAATGAAATAAATAAAAACCGTTACTCTTATTTGGGATAAGAGGCAAAAACAATCAAATTAAAATAATGCACGTTATAATGACTGACGAAAAGGCCCAGAGTTAACATTGAACTTACTCTTTTTAATGAAGTAACTTGAATAAGTTTTTATCATTTTTCATGACCTTTGGATTTGTATACATTTTAGTAAATTATTTATTTTGGATTGCTTTACCTCCTTTTTATATTTATCCCTCAGACACTCCTCTTTTTTCAGAACTGCTCAATTATTTTTAGATTCCGAATTAAAGTCATTCTGAACCTGTGATGTGTAGAGGTTGGTGCGTATCAACCTCATACCCTTCGTAATGCACCTGTAATTTACATATACTGAACAGGTAAGACGAACACTTTTCTTAAACTTCACTTGAAATGTTAGTCCTTAAAATTGATAAAGGCGATCAAATACCCGGTCGTATATTTAAGGATTTAGCGTCGAAAATTGCACCTTATCTAGAAATCATATTCAAGAGGTACGAGTAGCTAGTAGAACAAGGTTCCCCGGCATTGGAAAACTGCTCACTTGACATTGATATTTAAAAACGGAGACAAGGAGGAACCGAACAATTACATACCTATTTCCCTCACATCCATTTCGTGCATGGTTAGAGAAAATATAGCTGTTAGTTCGATCGATTCGGTTTTTCTAGATTTTAAGAATACCTTCGGCAAAGTACTTGATAGTAAACTACTCGCAAATCTAGAAGCTTATGGCCTATATAAAAATATACTAGCTTGAATTAAAACCTTTTTGAATGGTCGGGTACATAGAGGTAGTCATAGATGGAGCAAGCTCAAATGTAGTAGAAGTTACTTCAGGTGTTCTCCAGGGAAGCGTTATTGGACCTCCTCTATTCCTACTTAACATTAACGAAATTAACTCCGTAGTTACTGGTAAGATACGTTTATTTGCCGACGATAGTGGTTTACCGTGATATCCGCGATCCTAAGAACGCAGTAGCTTTATCAGAAGACTTTAATGCTATACAACGCTGGTGGGACACTCGGCGATTAGAGTTAAACCTAAAAAAGGAATTAGTCTGGTGTGTAATAACACCTGCCGCACATCCTAGCGATGGCTTGCAGGATACTAAAATATCTATCTAGTCGTTAGCATATCTAAATTTTTAGTTTTTTCTATGAATTCAGTGACTTCAAATGCATGGCCTAAAAGTAGCCCCTCGCTCGGGGAGTAAGTTTGGCTTTGATAAAATCGAAAGTGACTATTATTCATGTGCCCGGACTCTACTTTTGGATACCTTCTGTTCCCCGAGCATTAAATTAACTACTGCAGGGTGCATTTAGGTGTCTATACTAGTGCGATTATTTTCAAATTTAACTTGATTTTCAACTTTCACATATGAGAGGTTTTCTAGATTCGCAGCTGAGTGAGTTGAACACCCATCAAAAGAGGAAGAGATTGAGGGCGACATGGCTCATTTAGACAAATCCACAAAGCTTCGGGAGATGTGGCGGAAGTAATTTTTAACGTAATCATCCGCTAATATGCATTAAAATGCAGAAGTTTCAGAGTGTAAAAATCATTCGCCTCGGCCGAGATTTGAACTCGTATCCCCCGATGTCCGGCCGAGTGCTTTAGCCATTTAAGCTACCGAGGCATCTTAACTAGCTTAAGTACTCGCCCGGACATCGAGGGATTCGGGTGAGAGGCGAATTATTTATACACCCTGAAAATTCTGCACGGCTCATTTAATTCACTAGCACCTGCGTAATGGGAATCCTGTAATGTGGACCGCGTAGGATTCTATTTTTTTATTTTTTCACGAACTTTTACGGATATTTCGTTTTGAAAAATATATTTTTATTGCCTTTTGCATGCACCCCTTCCCGTTTTTACGCGAAGAGCTTCCCTCCCTATATCGATGGTCTGAGTAAGCTGTCGGTTTCTGGGAAACGCGAGCGATCATGCAATGTTCAACGCTTACCATCGCGATCCCTCGCAGTTGAGGAGGGTGGCTCATTCGATTGTCGATTTGTAACCCGCTTATCATTTCACCTTCCGGGGGGCGATGCATTAAGATTAGCGCGGTAGGTCGAGAGATCTTTCTCTCAGGGGTGGGGACGTGAGAGGCTTGAGAGAGGGGTGGAAGGAGAGGGATACGATACGGGATCGCCGAGTTCCGCTGTTTTGAGAAAGAGAAAGGGTTTCCGGACCGACGGCAAAAGAAAATCAAAATCTCCGGCGGCGCTTGGAACCGTCCAATTCACCAAAGTGTCATCTTTTTTTCTGTACTTTGGCCTCAGCTAGTTTCGCGGAGACGCTTTTTCTGTGTTTTATTGAGTTGCGGGGCTGGAGAGAGAACTGTCTTTCTCTTTCTCTCCTCAAGATTGCCCGTCCCTGCTGGTGGTTGGCACCGTCACACCTCTGCACATGGACTGTATGTGAGGCAACGGGCGTCTTCAAGGAGGGAGGCGGAGGGATCCTTTTCTCTTTTCACTTGCGGCGAGCGAAAACTCCCCTCCCCCCTTCCGCATCCTCCATGCCCGCGCTCATTCCATCATCCTCTCCGACCCTTCCGGCACCACTTTCTTCGCTCCCCCTTCGTCTACCCCCACTTCCCCCGGCTACTGTGAGGAGAATTCGCGGCGAAAAAAAACCATCATCGGGGTCCGAGCGAGACAAAGCAAGAAGGTAGAGGCGAAGGGGAAGCCCCCGTCGACGCTGGGAAGGCGAAATGTTTCTGAAAAGACCGTCCCTTATGATCTTTCCATTTAGTTGGTGCCGAGGATCTGTGGCCGGTGGCAAGCTTGGGTCGTCCAAGTCTCCAGCGTCCACCCAAGTCTCTCCAGGGGTTACAGCTATCGTTATGTTCGCTTGAGGGACGCCACCTCAGTTTTCGGTTGGCTCCGCGTGTTAACTTCTTTTTCCATCGGAAGACATCCCATTGACATTATGCCTCGTCGTTTCCTGGGATGGTTCTGCTTCGCTGCAATCGGAGTGTCCCTTTTAGGTAAGTGGGAGCATAAATGGCGCTCAGACGCGCTTCCTCCAGATTTTTTCTTCTCTGCATACTTCGAAACATACTGTCGCATCAGGTACCATCATTCTCAAATGTGAAAATAATCGTTATATCGGTAAATGAAGGCTGGGCAGGTAGTCAGAGCGAAGGAAAACTATCGCAGCCCAAGTGCCCGCCAACATTTTCACCTTTCCACATTCCTAGGGGTCTCGTTGATTGCCTACAGACTTTTGGAAATTACTCTATACAATGTGTCCGCACAGGTGTTGAAATCCCCGTCGTTCAACAAGTGGACGCTATGGTCTGTGTTGCATTGCATTACATACCGACGGCTGCAGTTATTTGCACCAAAAGAGATAGGGGGATAATTTGGTAGAGGTAGGATGCTCAGGGTGGAGAGAAACCCGGTGTCAGAATTAGTATGTTCTTAACGAATAGCGCAAAGAAATCCCACCCGAAGGGTGGCATACTCATCTTGACGTGCTCTCCACAGAGCGGCACCCAAATAGGGATCGAAGTACTATTGAAGAATTCTGCCACCGCCGGGATTAGAATCCGATTTATCGGGATAGGAAGCCGGTATGCCAGCCATCGCACTTATCTGAACCCCCTTTGTTCGCTCTTTCTAATTTCATTGTGTTCTCTAAACCGAAGACTTCGTGATTGTCTTCAAGTGGAGCGTGAATGTTCTCATGTTTCGTTTTTAAAAGCATAGTTCACACGACTGCATACATGAATTTCGCTTTGTTTTATGGAATTCATCAAACACGCTAAACGTATTTGAAAACCACGAGATCCATGATCCGGAGGCGTTCCTAAGAATGTCATGAAAGTAATGTTGGCCCAAGAGGGTACGATACAAGTTAGATTGATATATTGTAGTTCTGTTCCGTATGAGCAGGTCGGACCTAGTCGAAAATTTGGAGCCCTTCATTTGGTTTTCAATTAGGGATAAAGCATTATACAAAAATTCCTAAGACCAGGTTAACTTAACATCAGACTTCACCTTTTTCTCCATCTGGATCTTCTTACTTGACTTCCGCATTCCGATACTCCTTTTATTGTGTTTTTCATTCAAGCCTCTGCCTTCCTTTGCATTTTTCACTCTCACTTATCCTCATTTGAAGCCTTCTGTAATTCTTCACCCTTCTTGTCCTGGGAGTTCATCATTTCTTTGCCAAGTTTTTGACGTAGCTACGCTCGTGTATTCTTACACTTGCCGCCAGACTTCATTCTCATTACCAGCCATTCGGTTTGGTCCTCATCACTCGACTAGAATATATTTTTTTATTTATTCTTACAATCTTCTTTGAATACACATAACTATGCCATTCAGCTATTTGAATAATACTCTCTAATATGTATTTTGATAGATTTGCATTAAAGTTTTAACCAGTAGACCAAAGTGCAATAGCGGCTCTAGAAAACCTCTGAGAAGTGGGGGGGGGGGCACATATGAACAAAAATAATTCAATGGTCTTTTTTTCAACCTATGTATCCAAAAAAACGGTTAATTTGAAGCTTATCGCACCTCAGAGATCACACCCTGCGGTAAATACTTTAGGCTTTGAATACAAAAGGCATTCAAAACTGTGTTGGGAAAATAAGCAATATTAATTTGGAATTTTATTGAACCCAGAAATAGCTCTCAGGAGGGAAATTTGGTTCATGTATATAACTGAGCTGCATGCCTGCATATTGTGGTGATATCATTAAGATTTAACAATTGGTTGATAATAATTAAATTTGGTAAAATTTGTAATACCTCATCTTCTTTCTGTCCAAAAAATTAACTCAGCTCTTCAATTGAATGGCATTAAGTACTTTGTGAGCGTGTTTACTATCATTATTTTTATTGCCAAAAATGGTGGTGTCTTAGCAGTTTAAAACTGCAGTATTCTTATTTAGTTTGATCATGCATGCAAATTACTCAATGCTTAATCACAACAAGTTTCCTACACCACACATCTCCTGGATGGAATAGTTTGCTTTTGGCACAATTGTAATCAGTAATATTTTCACTAAACCCCCTGAAGATTAATGGAATGAGGAAACAGCTTTTGCATCTTCCACAAAAACATTTTAATTTTGATTGGCTATCAGTATAATAGGAATATAAAGTATGATCTTAACCTAAATTGATATGCTTACAAAGTAGGTATAAGCATCATAGTATCAGAGTCAAAAACTTCCAATTCGTTTATATCAATTGAGAATTTTTCACGTCAAGTCTCTTTACATGTTTTTTATTAATCTGAGATAGGGGTTTTGAAAAATGAGCCATCATTCAGAAATTAATGGATTCAAATAATAAAAACTTTCACATTAAAACCTGAGAGCATCAGGGAAACATTGTACGGGCAATTCAATCTTTTTCAATAGAAGATTTTTATATGGTTTTTTGTTACCTACATATATTCTCTTTAATTAAGTTCTAATACTATAGAGGATATTAAACCCATGCAATTAATTTCTGGAGCTACACTGATGACTTCCATTCAATGTCAACCTTTGAAATTCCTAAAAAAGTTATAAGATTTAGGGAAGATGGAAAAATGAAATAGATAATTTTGTGATGAAGGATCAAACCAATTAACTAAGAATAGACATAGAATGGGAAGGAAGCATGAGTGAGAATGGCTCTGGTCTTGCATTACTAGATAGAGTCATAGAAAAATTACTAAAAGTTTGAGCAAAGTGGTTGGAATAAATAACATCCTTGTGGTTATTCAAGGCATTAGGGAAAATGAAAATAAGGGAATTAAACTTACTAGAGGAAGAAATAGGTACAGAAGCTTAATATGACAGTTTTATCTCCATCTTTAAGAAGAAAAAAGTGGTAAAATGAAGTATTATTATTATTGGTAATCTACCATTAAAGATGAATTTTGGATGGACACAACAATCACATATTTCTCCTTTCTCCCCTTACAAAAACAATGCCCAATATCCTATTCCACAACGAAGTCCTTCTTCACCTCTGTATACTTCCTTCCTCCCTTTATTCTATCCAACATCTCTATCCTATGTCTGCAACTTTCTTGTTTGCTTAATATTCTCCCTTCTATCACAGTCTTTGTCATCCCACTTCAGATCAATATGGTTTTCATCCATTTTTCTTGTCTCCTTATGATTTCTCCAAACCATCCCCTCTCCTCCCACACCATTCCCAGTACTACCTCATTTGTTTTTCGTAATGTCCACTCGAATTTCTCCATCCTTCTCCTCACCAACATTTCAAAAGCCTCCAATCCATGTTTTTCCTCCTGCTTCAGTTACCATGTTTCCTTGTTGTATATAACTACAATCCATATCAAAGTTTTACCGAGTTTTTTCTTAACATCCTTAATCAATATCCCTATCATCAATTCTCTCCTCATAGGATGATAAATTATATTTTACACAAAAGAACGTTTGGTAGTACTAAGATTAAATATTTAAAAAATTGGCTAATAGGGGAAATAGGAAAAAAATTAAAACTGCAATTTTTTTAATATTTGTGCTGCACTTAAAAGGAAAAGGATATTTGCAGAACAGAGGAACAAGTAGCATAGAACTGGTTACTATACATGTATGCTTGTAGTAGTTTCGACTTCAGGGTAAGGACTATGAAATCAAAAGAAGAATATAAAAAAAGGACTTGTTGATAGACATACTGAATAAAAACCTATAAGAAGATGGAATGAAATATGAAGCATTGTATAGGTCTGAAACTTGACATTCAAAGAAAGATGATGGACAGTAATTAGAAGCTTTGAAGATAAGAATGCGGAGAAGAATGGAGAGAATAGTTTGATTGAGAAAAAGATAAAATGGTGGAATGTCTCTTTTGGTGAGAAAAAGGGGAAGTTTTTGCTTAAATTCAAAGAGATAAGAAAGAGTGGTTACAGAAACCATTGAGTGGGAGGGGTATATTGAGATTCATGATAGAATGGAGAACTGTGGGACATCAGAGAAGAGAAAGGAAGTGAATAGGTACTTGAGGTGATATGAATTGGACCAGAAATTATAAAAAAAATATTAAAAGAGCGTTTGAATTATTCTAGGAGGAAGATCTTTGGAGGTTCATGACAGTTGTTGATAGTTTTCAGAGATCATTGAAGACCAAAATGTAATACTAAGTACTACCTATGGTTACCTATCCCCTTACTTACTGTAACTACTTATGCTTCACCTGACTCAATTATTATTATAAGATAAGAGTATTTCCCTTTTTTGTTATATTATAGTAATTTAAACCCATTATCAAAGTAGTTAGGAGTGTGCAAACTTAATTGGAGGAGTGTTCGGTTGGTGGCTTAAATACCTGGGTTTGTACCTGGTTGACTTTGTGTATCCTCAGTGTTACCCAAGCTTAGTGATTATTCAGGTGCTGTCTCTCTGGGAAACCTCCGGCAGAGCAGAGGAGACCGGATACTGCTCTATTGTGTGAATTCATCTGCAGTAGGTTTTTGCTGAGTGTGATCATTATCCTCACCCAGTTACCAAACCAGCATTCAGCTTTATGAAGTCTTCTTTGGTTTTCCATCAGGTCAGGTATTTCACTGCTGGTTTTTCATAGACTAATTCTGCATTATCCTCAATGCTTTGGGGATGCCCTGAGATGATGACAGAGTTATTCTTTGAAATTTTAGCAGAAAAATAGCTGATCTGATGGAAAATTAGGGATACTTTATAAACTCCATACACCAGAAAAATTATAAATCGATCAACATTCAGTTATTTTACTGTGGTTGGTGGTTTAATGGAATTTTGAGATATTTTATATTTCCAAAACTTATACATTTGATCATTAAACACAATCGTAATATATTTACCATGAAACATCTGAACATGTCTCTTATTTTCTGTGGGAAAACCATGAATTTAAAAGCTCCCATTCCATTTACCCAAATGCTATGAAATTTCAATTATTCTCATTTGGCACTACCTTGAATGAGCCATTTATTACAAAGAAATGGATTCCTTTACTAATGTTTTTCATGCATAGTTATAGAGTTGAATAATTTTAAACATGGCACAGTTTATGTGGAAAAACATTTATTTTTTTTTGCATGTGAAGTTGCTGATGATACTTCTGAGACATCGACTGAATGCACCTCAAAATCAACTACTGCTGCTACTGACTGTGGCATCTGCACTGATACGAAGGGTTCAAGAAGAGCCTTCAAGTATGAACTCCAAAAGAATGGTGAACATGGCACTATCACTCCCATAGGTAAGTGTTATTACTTTGTCGTTGTTAAATTACTATTACTTGTCTATGAAACATAGGTCACTTCTCTTACTTGTGAATCTGTTTGTCATACCCAAATAAAAATTTTGATTGCCATTGAGAGTACTATATGATATACCTGTAGTTTCCTCAGAAGATAGGAGTAGAGTACAAAATGAAGGTTGGCTCATGACATTTCACTTAAAAAGGAAGGGCTTTCATATTCTTAGGTTTCAGGTATGTCAGAAGATTAAGGTGCCAAAAATCAGATACCATTGATTGAAATATAATGAGATGATTCCAGGGATAAACTTTTTATTTACAATCAAAACAAATCATTTTTGTACGTTGTTTGGCTTGAAAAGACACTAATACCTACTCGCTATACTATTTTTTTAAATCAATTGAATGAATTAATTTTCCTTGATATATAAAGAAATTGTCATGTTAGGACTGCAATAGCATAAAAAATGCTTTAATACTGTGTCTTGATGCTAGAAGTTGGTAATATGGATGTAGCATTTAGATCCTAATTTTATCTGAATAAAAATTACATCAGAATCCTCCTTCGATGATTGTTTTTTTATGCAAAATATATGTTAGTAATTAGCAACGTGATCATTTAATGTGGAGAAAAATAAAGAAATTACATCGGAAAAAATATCTCAGAACAGGTCGGAACAGGAGAATTATTAGATTGGAGGAGTCTTACTATTCCTTACTCTATGTTTCAGAGTAAAGGCATCCTAATTTTGATCATTATAAGGCAAAAGATTCCTTTTAACTTATAGTACATGCACAGATAATAGATTTCATGTATAATACCTTAGAAATGTTGACTGCATTTGGCCACCGTGGTTCAATTTTATATATAGTGCTCATTTTTTGTCTGAAGAGTTACGTACCATTTACTCAAATAAATATTTTACAATGATATTGAGATTTGAATATCAGTGGAGCGTAATGGACGTTTCCACTGTGGGAAATGTAGAAATGTGAATGAGGTATAATGATTGAATTGAAAATAAGGGATGACGAAGGAAGGAGATAAGTTCTATGAATACTAATGTATAGTAATCAGTAGAGTAACAAATTCCAAAGAAACTGCGGGAGATGCCGCAACAGTAACTTTTAACGGAGTCATCCGCTAATGTGCATTTCAATGCAACAGTTTCAGAGTGTAAAAATCATTCGCCTTGACTGGGATCCCAGTCAAGGCGAATGATTTTTACACTCTGAAACAGTAGAGTAACAATTGATTTAATTTTATCATTCGCCTTGACTGGGATCCCAGTCAAGGCGAATGATTTTTACACTCTGAAACAGTAGAGTAACAATTGATTTAATTTTGTACTCTTCTCCTATAGGCACTGAGAATTACCTTGATCTCCCAAAGCCTATACAAGTTAAGCCACTCTCGGGAGCCATAAACACATGTATATAGTATTAATTGTGAAAAATTTGGTTTCGAAATAAATTCCAAATTCAAAGAATAGGAATCAATTAAATATATTTTGGGAGTATTTTATTCCCAATAACAGTCATATTTTATCCTCAGTAATTGAATTAGAGAAAAAGATTTCTCAAACTTATTCATTACTGATTACTGCAATATTTCGATGCCAAAAGTATTTATAGATACCAGCCAAATGATGTATCAGGTACCTTACGATTCCAAATTACCGCTCAGAATATTTCTAAATATTTGACATCTCGGTCGTAGATAGCAGCACTTGATACAAGAGGCGTTTCATTTGTAAGTGGTTCACATGTTGACCGCCAGGTGTTTGAATGTTTTTACGAAGAAAATCATTTGCAAATAAGGCCTGGTGTAGAGTGTGTGAATGTGTACATCTTGTATTAGATGAGATGATGTGGTTGAGGGTTGCTTTACTGTTATTTCTGCTTTATTTCGCCACATTATTCGATGGGGCATCGTTAAAAGATAGGAAGAACAAAAAAGGTAAGGATTACATTTTTATACTTTTATGGAAGTTTTCATCTCCTCGAATGAGATTAAGGATGCTGTAAGCAGCATAATAGTGTATCCTGAATTGCTTCCAAAGCTTGTAATCTAAAACTATGCAAACTGAAGACATTTATTGTGAACTGCGGTGAAGTTTATTGTGTACAGAGTTTACTTGTAATCACTTTCTTTGAAATAATTTGTCTAATTTGAATTTAGTATCGATTTATTGTTATAGACCATATGTATAGAATTTAAATTGCCTATTATTTTTAACCTTAATCATTTCTGTTATAATTTAATGATTCGGGAGAACGTAGCGCGGGATTACATGCCTATATCCAGAACGCCGAGTAAACCCCTGCCTCTGCGCTCACCCTTGCCTGTTTAAACCACAAATGTTGATAATTGATACGATTAAGACCAGCTGCAGACATTTTTCAATTATATACTTGTTTAATTATGTCAACCATTTCATATCCAATAAATCCAACTTGCAGTGCAGATGCACAACCCTTTGACAGCCTTGTAAGTTAAGTTGACGCCGTAAAGGAGCGCAGTGCAATTTCCATGCTATTTTGATTTTTCATCCCAATGGTGGTAGTGGTTGAAAAGTCCAAAATCGGACACCGTACGAAATATGTTTCACAATCCCAAATCGAGTAGAATGAAGACTTGAGAGCCCGGGGGATAGATGATATGCAATTGATGCATCAAGTTTTTATTCTGGATTCAAAATTTAACAAAATCCTAGTGACTCCAGTATCTCAGATATATATATCTCTGCGTGGCCCTGGATTCTAGAAAAAATATCAATGACCCGCGTCGCAAAGAGGTCGCGTCAACGACCGGCTGACTGCATATGCGTTTAGATTAATGATTTCATTCATGCGGTCGTGTTGTCTCTTTCCGTAAGGAAGGAAGATTAGCTGGTTTTTCTAGACCAGCTTCTTTATTTTTTTATTACTAGGACTTGGGGTGGTAGATACTGAGGTGCTGGAGCGGGCGTGGGATTCATCCTCCTCCGGTCATGTGACGCAGTATTCTTTTTATTTCTTCTCTCTGGCGAAAGATGATAACCTTCTTGCAGACTCCTCCGACTTGTGCCTTGGCAGGGCGAATGGGAGGAGAATTTTGGGGAAAGTTCCTTCCCCTTTTGCAACTCTATTGTTCGAATGCTCTCCTTATGAGTTTGAAACATTCTTCCGGAAACAGCACTGTTAAAATTTTTGGTACAATAAATGTAGACACTACAAATAATTTTTAACGCCAAATAATTTGGTTAAAAACCATTCCGAATTTTGGCGGTTCTAAATGGAGTATGTGCACTACTATTGATCATTTTAAAGAAACTGTATTTCCAGATTACTTTGCATTGTTCCCCGTGAATACGTAAGCATTTAATACCGCTGTACCGTGGGTATCACTCGCGTTATAATTTTTAAATAAATAAATACTGGTCATGTTAGAGGAAAGTAACCATAATTTGGAGTAATTTAGTTTCGTTGTTCCAGACGTTATTATATGCAATGGAATGCCCATATTTGTTGGACAGTTAAAAGATTATTCCACCTACAGTGAAGGAATACTTTTTCCTTGATGTTGAAAACTTTTGTTTAAACTCAATGTAGTTTGAGAAGAATTTATTTCATATTATAAATTGCTAATGGCACAGTTATTTGGTCTTCATGCTCTCCCGTAGTCTCAACTGAATGAGAATGTAGCTATGCCGGATCGGACTCATCTTTTGTAAGTGATGTCATGAGTTATATGTGTTATGTCGTGGATTATCTCATTGGTACACAATCCGCGGCATGCTGCTGCTTTTAGTGCGAGCGCTGGCGTAAGAAAAAACTATTCGGAAGTTCACATATTTCTTTATTTTCCATTAATCGTAATGGTTGGTTTTGTTTTAGAAAAGGGGATACTAAGAAGGTCTTGTCACCGTATATAATACTCGCCTAATTGTTTGAGATCAATGACATTGTGCCAATTCAGTTTGATGCAATGTCCTTCAAATCTTGTATTTCGTTGTGAATTTAGATAAATAATGGTGAAATAAAATTATTCATACGCCAGAAGTAGTTTCTATACAAATATTTGCAATTTTCCTGTTGCCACCCGAAGCCCGGAACATATGTTGTGAAGGCCGTTGACCGACAGATGTTGTGAATCACTAGTTAAGTTAATTAAGAAGATAATTAATATTTTGTAAATCTGTGTTTTAGCTAGCGTTTTGAACTCTTCTATTGATAGTTTTACGTGTTGTTAATCCTTGTTAACGTAACCAAATAATTAGTTACGGGGAAGGGGAGATTTTCATATCGTCATTTTTTCACATTTTTTTGGAGGCCTCTTGGTGTATTTTAACGGAGTGTGTCGTGAAATCCTTTTCCCGATTTTATGTAATAACGGGAAACAATGGCCGTGACATAATCTGTGATGGAATGATCTCGATCACGCGAAGGCCATCTCGCCAAATGTCCCAAATTTCCCAGAATTCTATTCTGATGGAAAGAACTCTCACGAGGAATGATTTCATTACTGTGACTTCGCTTCCAACACGTGTGAAACAGACCAGCTTCTTCCTTTAAGGGAGTCTTTGAGTGACGGGCATGCTGGAAACAACTGCCCTTGCCTTGTGATCGGTTGATTTTTCATTCATTTTTTGTTTCCTCTCCCCCCTCTCTTCTCCCAGCACAACTGTTGGCGAAGGGTAATGGACTTTAATCGCATTCTTGACCATGATTTAATTCCGCTCGTGAACGAATCGTAATAACACATGGGGAAGGCGGGAAGAATGTAGGACCACTTCCTACGATGCATGAAGGACGGTACGACTGGAGCGTCACGTAACCACGGCGACCGACGCTGTGTACACGCCCCTGCTCCTTTCCCCCTCTTCTTCCCTCCTCCGCTTCCTCGATCCAAGAGTTTTTTATATCTCTTTCGACCCGCCTCCGCTTAGTCGCTCGCCTGCGGCCCTTCTTCCACAGTCTTCCTTCGTTCTTGCCAGTTGAATAGTTTGTTTGCGTCTCCGCCCGTCTACCCCTTCTTCTCATTTATTCCTCTCCTTTTTTTCGTGCATGGTGTCTTTTCAGTCCCCCACACACAATCTCGGCATCTCTTTACGACAAGCTCTCTTAGTCGTCGTCGGGGCTATACTCTGTGCTTCATATGAGCGAGGAAGTGGTTATCTTGCGAAAGATAATCCCGGCTTATGATAGCTCACTCGGGTACATGCTATACGTGATTCCCCTCAAAAACTTCGCTCTCGCCGTGAGGTAAACAAGGGCCTTTCATAGGAGTGTTTTATTTTACTAGAATTCTACTTGCTTGGGGCTCTTGGAGAAAATAAATGCTCCATTTTGCTCTAAGTTGAAATATATTTGGATTAACAATTATTGAATGTATGTTGCTTCTATTTTTGATCACCTTGCTGTTACTCCTTCCATTACTTGCACGGACTGTTTTAATGCGGAAGGTTAAGTATTGACTTAATTAATATTTAGGTTTCTTAATATTTTAAAAAAGAAAAACTTTTCTAGCTTTTTGCCAACAAATACTTGTCATTCTGATACGGTGGTGTTTTCCTTTAATTTTCGAATACTCTGGTGAAGCTTTAAAATAAATTATATTTCTAAAAAAACTAATGGTATATTATTACTAGGGTAGTTCAGTGGGTAAAAATAAATTATACTTTAAATAAATTATGGTATTTCATTGCCAGTGGTTAGAAAACTCAGCTGCTCGTTCCGTGAGTTCTAGGGCAAAAGCAAATGACTTTGGAAAAATTCCACTAAAATTCAAGTGGTGTGATGCTGTGAATTCCACTATTTCTGGGAAACCACAGATGCCTCAGCCAAAGAATAGCTCCCAATGCTCTTAGTGTATTAATTTTCTCACGCGTAGTGAGTATGCTGAAGCCTTCCCTGTTAAAAGCGGTCTTTTGGTTGTTGTTAATAGCAGTTTAAATATTATTAAAGTTCATGTCTGCGTTTTACTAATTCCAGGTTTATAATAAATTGAGTAGCTTCAGGCGTGTTGTGGTGGAAGTCGAACATAATGAATAACTGATTGAAGCACTTTTCCACTTGATATCAAGTGGAAAAGTGCTTCAATCAGTTATTCCAGGTTTATGGAGCGATAAAAAATGTTGCAATCAGGAACATGTGTTTTTCTTTAGTGAAATCTAGTAACAATTTCGAGATCCCACCATTGCGGCATTTGCACGTTTATGCAAGAAAATAACATAACCGAAATATAGAGTTTGCATTGATTTTGGATGGCAGAAAGGAAAGACACATCGTAAAATTCCCGAAAATGTTGAGATTTTATTGCCGATGCTCCTCAGTTACCGTATTTTTAGTGTTTTAGTGTTTAATTATGGTATGGTTGGAAAATATATTTGAAATATCATAATATCATGGTATATTTCATTTTGACCACAGATTGAGGCTTATTTCCTGGCAAACTAATTGGGCATGCTTCTTATCTGGAAATTATTTGTTGACTAAATGTTTTAATAGTGCGTATGGGAATACGAGTATGGAAATCACGCTTCAGGATGAGGGAGAGGATATAAGTGGGTTTCTTAGTATTTATGTGTGTACGAGTGGATATATGGATTGCGGTAGTCCAGGGGGTAGAGCGTTGGACTACTGACCGTAGGATCCCGGGTACGAATCCCGGGCAAGGTGGCCTGGGCAAATGCAAGGACACACAAGCTATGTGATTTTCGGGTTTCAGATCTCCTGGCTAAACATAACCGGCACAGGAAAAAGAAATTGGCTTTACTACGCTGATGTGTGAATTTCACACGCCGATGGACTTAGTACTGGGTGAACTCTACCAGGTTGATTACTGTGTTTAAGGTTTTTTATGTTTGGATATATACGAGTATCGTATATATATACCTAATGGCATAGGGGATTAGCAAGCGAGTCACATTCATGCAAACTTGATTGCATCCGAATTCATACGCCCGAGGAAATTAGTGATTAGGGTAATTACGGAATTGATTTGATATATTGTCATACACGAAAGTGTTTACTAGTTACCAAGATAATTGACGATTTCAAATACTTAGAACATATCAATTCAAAGATCGCTCTCCATTACTTAATGTAAACCCTGTCCGACTTGAAAGTACGTTCACCACAAAAGTAATTAAAAACCGCCGCGTAATTGTAATAGTTAGCGAATTATTTAAGTGAAAAAGTCATAAAATTTTACTTCGAAAATGTGTTCAAAACGAGAAGGCTCTAAGGAAATGGGCAAATGTACGTGAAGTCGGATCCTTACGGAGGAGTCATCCTGAAAATGGTCGTATCAAATGCTCTTTTGTTCATATTTTACACAGAATATTGCAAACAACTTGCATATTATAACGTGATTATTGCCACCATTTGTACTACTTTCACCTTAAAAATATAGTATATGTCCCAAGTTCATAGTGACATTTTAACAAGTACAAATCATCCTCTTAATTTTTGTGGAAACTTTGAGAACACTGCATAAATTCCACTCTCCTCGTATATTCATTCATATCCCCTTATCTTGTGTCATTTTTGCATGACCTCTATACACACATGTTTTTGTTTTACCGATGTTTTTGTCCACCGATTTCTGGTTGTTTGCCCTGTATTTATGGATACACAGTTGAATACTAGGGTAAATATTAAACTATGAAATCATCTTTTTAAATTGACAGTAAATTGAATTGATTTTTCATGTCTTAGTAGCTATTGCTGTCATTTGACATAGGCGCTTATTATTTAGGATACTATAGCATGGATGGAAATCTGAATGCCTGAAATATCCATTCGTAAAAGATTGAAATAGCAAATTTTATAGTTATTATATTTTAGCAAATCATGCCATGACAAATGAATGATTTAATGGCAGGCATCAGATGCAAAGTGCCTAATTTACCATTGAATCAAGTAATCATACTACTAACTTTGTGAATTTATATTCTGGGTTACATGAAGACAAAGAGAATGCGACAATATTCATAGTTATCAGCAGCTATTTTATTATTTAGTCATCTAATTAAAATTAAATCTCAGAACACTAGTAACAGTCAAATCGGAACTTTTGAGAAGCTCCACCAAAGTACCCTCTTCATTCAATATGAATTATTGCTGCCATTATTTGGAGTATCTCACGTAACATTTAATGGTAGTTTGATTATCAGCGTATTTGTTCAGTACTGCCACACTGCAGTACCTTTTGCTGGTTTTACTTTTCACCCTGCTACTTTAAGAATGATCAAAAACTTTCAGTTACTTAATTACCGAAAGAAACCCAGGATTCATTTATATCATACCATATTGTTATTTCATGTCCCTATTGTTGTATCTAATGTCTCTCTAGTCCACAAAGACTGCTGGTAATCTAATACAAAATGTTGTGCAATTTGTACATGCCTCTGGAAACCCCCAGATCTTCCTGGGAAACTACAAGTAATACAGGGATAGAAATTGGTCCCCCTCCATAATGTGTGAATTTCACATGCAAGAGGGATATGTACAAGTTGAGCTTTACCCTCATCTATGAAAAATATACATTTGGGTTGTCTGATATAGTTTTGAATTTAATCATTTATGCTTATTTGTGATTTAATTACAGCTTCTATGTTTCTGTAATATTTTACTTTCACAATTAATTTTCTGTGAATTTATTGCCTTATCAACAAAATACATTTAACAGGCTAATTATATTTTTAGCTTTATTTCATAATAATAATAAATAATTAAATGCATAATTAATTATTATATTAATAATAATAAATAAATAATTGATAAATTCATTCTTTCAATTCTGTAATAATAATGTTCTACATAGTTGGTTGCTTACTTGTCAAACCCAGAAATACTTGTCCCAATCATATGACATAATGACCTGTCATTTTGAAATGAATTACTGGACTTGCTATTGCAGTCAGGCATTTGAATTTCAGTAACTTGACATAGGTACTGAAATAGAGCTTAATTACTCTTATTTTTATTCAATTTCCAGATTTTCTTCTTGTAACTGTTGCTTCAAATAGGACTGAAGGGTATAAAAGATTCATCAGATCTGCAAAATTTTACAATGTCCCTGTTAAAGTGAGTATATGTGATGTTGAAAAATTGCATTCTTTTATAAAAATTATATTCATTCCATTTATATATGGTATCGAATGCAAAATAGATTTTGTCATTGGATACTTATTACCATTCAGGTACCAATTCAGGTTCATTTGTTTGGAGGTGCACATTTTTGCCACATATAAATGAATTTATATCAATTAAACATTAAACATCTAAATAAATTTGCTTTCAATGCATTGATGAAAACATTTGACATAAAGAACACATCGTTTTTCTCAAGTTGCTTTAGCGGGCCTTCCCATTTTTCTCATTGAATGAATCAAAGAATAAATTATTCTTCTATTGAGATAATTGGGCCATATCAAAAATAGTTCTTTTTAGGAATTTACTTGTTCCATCCATATTGTCATATTTTTGGGTGTTCATGTTCCTTTTTATTTGTGTGTTATAAATTACCTCGTATTTTAATGTAAACATCATGCTGCAAATAAAAGTAACTCCAGTTGTAACCACGAAGTACTTAAATGGTCACATATAAATAATTTTTTTGTACTTTGTCTGGTTACAAAAATATTTTCAAAGCATCAAATCCATCTTTGGGGGTGACTACAAAGATGGTAATTCTTCATGGGCTCATAGGTTAATAGCTACTTTAATTCCTCTGAGGTTTCTGTATAATATTCTTAACCCTTAAAATTTTATATTATGCAAAATAGAATCATTATCTCCTCTTTTTCCTGTTAATACACATACACACAGGGATTTCAATTCAAAACGAAGGACTAAATTCATGTTTGTAATTCATCCCATGCTGTAAGAGCATGGATGAGCAGAGCCTAATACATTTACCATTGTCCTAAAACTATGAATTCACCTTACAGATTAAATCAAAATGCTCTTGTTTTTTTCAAATGCTCTCCCAATCAACCAGGTATTCTCTAAATTATTTAGGAGATGTCCACTCATCTCTTTTTACTTTACTTCCTCCCTAAAACTTCGTCGACTCTAAAATTTACTATAAACTAAACAAGCTTAATAACACATATGTTCCTAAGCCACCAGCATGTGCAAAAATACAATGTATCATCTCGCTGACATACTTTCCCCTGTATTTAATCTGGAGAAATACACTGCAAATATATTTATCAGAATCAAAAGTCATTTTATAACTAAATATCACATTATCCATCTTCAAAGTCCAGAAACACATGCTTCAACATGCCAAACAAATCTCACCCATCCCGCCTCATTTACTGAACCTCTCATTGTTTCTGCATCCATCCTTCACTCCCTTTGAGGTCAAGGTTTCATTAAAATAAATTAAAATCAGAAAAAATATCCCAATTGGCCCATCCCTGCCTTTTGCATTGAACCCATTCAGTCACTTTTTGTCCATTTATTGCCTTGAGTAATTTATTGAATTAATTTTTATTGGAGAAACAAAATCAAAATATGATGCCATAGTACAAGTATGTTTGGGCAGTGAGAACATGAACGGTGATAAAGTAATCTTAGATATTGGTAGCTACCATGTAAATTTTACTTTGTCCGCTGGACATTAACAAATACATCTTATTTTCTTGGCGAGGTCCTGGAGATCAATTAGTAGTTTCCCAAATCAGGGGAATCAATGAGGGTGCATGAAATTACTTTTTAAATTTGATGGCTAGGGGAAAATAAGTGTTTGACCGTTGAATAACTCATCATTGTTAACTTTTATTATATGATGATGAAAAATTTTCAATAATACAGGTTTATTAATATATATATTTTCAGGTTCTTGGAATGGGAGAAAAATGGCTTGGCGGTGACATGAATTCTGTTGGAGGTGGATACAAGGTGAATCTTCTTCAGAAGGAGCTTAAGAAATACAAGGACTCTAAAGACAAGATCATTATGTTTACAGACAGGTAAGAGGCTCATTTCAATTCGAATTCCTTATCTGTTGACGTGAATACTTTTATCATCATTGTCATGAGTTATTAATCTTGAGGATTGCTTTGTAGCAAGCATTTGATATTCAAGAAATATCAGCAGCTCTCGTAGCTATCCTGTTACCTGCCAATATCTTCATTATTTTGTAGTTCCTTGAACTCAGATCTTCAATGCTCATGTCTTGTAATTAATTCAGCCTTGACAATGTTCCCCCGTGTGTTTCCTTCAGTGATGGTGTTCAGACTACTAACATGTCTCTAATATATATCGAATTAATTCTCCTCTTCTTGTAAAAGTCTTTCTTTTCTTTGAAGTATTTAATCAATCGTTACTGAGTTGATCTCTTATTTTCATCATTTTTCTGAGTCAATAATATCTCAACCATAGAAAATTAAACTCCATGCATAAATTTTAATGAAATGCTTCTTTATGTCTAGACTGTTACTATAAGCCATAGTAATTGTTCTTTTTCCATCCCTATCCTGCTTACTGTACCCTAGTTACTTATTTCATCGCTACTAGCGTAATTACTGCAGAAGTAGCGAAATTCTTTGGCTTGTTACAGAGTGCCTTTATATCCTCTTATTTTAAGGCTATCTTCTTTATATTTCCTGTCGATGACTGCCTTGGTTTTTATTTTATCTATCTTGAGGTTGTACTTGTTAATTCCCTTCTCTTTAATGGCTGGCATCCTTGTTAGGGCTCCTTTCTTTTCTACAAATACAGATTAATTAGCTGCCAATTTAATCTTGTCGATCCTTATCCATGTATATTCATGTATTCATACACCGCCTTTTCTTTTCCTCTCATTAATTGCCTTCTCAATATAGACATTTATAGCAAACAATGCTGTATAACTCCTTTTTGCTGCTTCTCTGCTTTCATAATGTCTGTATGTTAATGACAGCTCTCTATTTACAGTATTTATCAATCATGTTGTTGTAGCTCATTCCATTTTCCTTTAGGTTTTAGATCATTTAATCCTGTAAACTCTATCTTTCTCTAGATCGATGAGCACAGAGATGGTCAGTTGCTCCTACTTTATGCTCTTCTCAATGATTAGTTATAGAACAAAAATAGCTTTTCTTGTTCCTCTGTTTCTTCTACATGGTTGTATAAAAAGTATCGGGAAAAATAGATATATAAATAGAAAAATAGATAGATAGTTTCAGATATTGCTACAATGCCTCAAAATTCTTCAAGGTGCATCCCTTGAGCATCGATGCACTTTTGCCATTGGCTTTTCCACGACTCCAAGGCTCCCTGGTAGGTGGATTCCAGAAGACCCTAAAGGGTATGCATACAAGCTTCTTTGATGGCACTTATCATCGTGGTGCCTTTTGAGGGAGAATTTCACTTTTTGGAATAGGAATTAATTTTCTGGTGCCAAGTTGGGACTGTCCAAAAAGTTGGGGTCTTCTTCAACGTGTTGCAGAGTCTTCGCAATTAGACACTTGACTCTGCTTTTTGTCATCCGTGTAGACCTGGACAAGTTTTGGGCAGATCTTTTACATCCCCAAATTTTCAGTGATTATGGGATGCACTGTCATCTTATCAATGCCAATATGATCTGTGATCATGCACGCACTTAATCGACAGTCTGACTTCAGCACTTCACAAACATGCCAGGTAAAAATTGTTGCCAGTATTTTTTATACAAACCTTGTAAATCCTAATTAGTCATCAATTTTTCTTCCACTTTCCAATCCTCTCTTCAAAGGGAATTTATCCCTCCGCAAAGTCCACCAGTATCTGTCCTTTCATATCACTGATTAGATTTTATAGATGTACATATTAAAGTTATCAATGTAATTTTTTTATTGGTTCTCTTTAGATTTCATTAATCCCTAATGCCCTGACCACCTCTAAACCCTTATTGCTACATCAAATTCAGGTCTGAGAGTGTGGTGTTCACTTTCATAATCATCAGTAGAATTGTCTTCTTCATGTATTCTGGGGTGCATGTCTTTCCTGTCTTAAATGTTCTCCAAATACTCTTCTTATCACCTCGTCTCTGTTCTCTTGAATGGCTTAACTGTGATTACATTAAAGTGATGTTTCATGGTTTTGTGAGTAGCTCCAACTTTTTCTCAAAGAAAGTTATGATGCAAGTCCTAACATAGGCTTATTATCCATTCTTCCCTTAAATTTAGTCACCTTTTGGTTAATTTCATTTGTTAACTTTTTTGACTAAATTTCACTTCCTCAGTTCTTAAATTTTTTTACTTTCATCTTTCTAAGACACAATAGATTCTCTTTAAGCCCAGTACTTCATCTTTAATCCGTGGTTTCCTATGGCCGACAGTTAATTTCATGGCCTTCTATGATCCAATCTTTACATCTTACCATCGGTCTTCAATCATAAGTGTGCACTTCATTTTTCCATTTCTTTTTCTGTGCCTACTGCAATGCCATTCATGGAACAGTTTCATTTAGTTTTTCTGACTGCCTTTGGTTCTTCATGATTTATTGAGATTCTTGAATTACTCGTAAAGATGGTGCATTCATATCTTACGTCTCTGGTTGCCTCCGAAGTATATCACCTGCATGAACGTTTTTGAAATAGTCTTTCCACTACTAATTTCAATTTTTGACTAATTTGTAATGTTTCTAGAGCTCCAAAAGCCTTTTAACTCTTTCATTTCTCTTATCCATTTCTTACTGCTATTTTATCTTCTGTGACGAAATGTCTTTCTTTCTTTGTGCTCTAAAATATCTCCTAAGTTTCTTTTTATGAATGATATTTAGTCTAAAATTGTTTGATTATAATCAGTAAAATATTTATTTAATAGTTTTTCCATTAAAACTTTCTTGCATTAAAACTCAAAAATAATATGCCAAACCCTCAATTTTTGTGAGTAGGCTTTTCCTAAGATTTATTGTATGATAGTTTGTATTGTATGATGTGTATGATAGTTTTAATGAGCAATCCTAGTATTTTAAGCAGATATGGTGTTGAGAAGGTGTTAGAAAGTTAGTTTAAAATATAATTTATGAAATCATTTTTACATCCTCAGTTTTTGTTATTAATTTTGGTCGCCGGCCCCGGTGGCGGCGGGGTAACGTCCTCGTCTGCCATTCCAAGGGTCGTGGGTTCGATTCGCGCCTGGGTGAGTTTCGCTCCATCTAGGGCTTGGGTGTTTGTAAAATATGACCATTGTTATCGTTGTTAATAGTTCGATGTAAAGGCCAAAATGTGCTGTTTTCGGACTTATACTGAATAAATAAATAAATAAATAAATAAATTAATTAATTTAACACATTGGTTATTGTATGACGAATATTGGAGGGAGAAAATACTGAAGAGACAATTGTTTTCATTCAACCCTCTGAAGGAGCATCATGTTGCATATTTATGAACAGTACATTACAGTCATTCCTTTTATAAAATTATGCAAACTGTTTAATGAGAATGGTGACATGAATGGAAATCATGTACTATTACTGTCTCCTTGGTGTGCACTATGTTTTTAAAGTTTTGATACAGAAGTTTATCTACTACAATATTTCATAATATCCTTAGCTTGTTTTTTCTGCATTTTGCGTTCTTTGGTCTGTACTGCATGCTATGATTACAATACTACAGAACTTAAGTGCCCTGTTGACTAATGAAAACAGAATTGTGTATTTGTGCGAATTCATTCTCTTTGCTTGTAATACATAGTTACATCATAGCATGTGGTTATTGGACACAGGTTTATTTTTGTTTTATGGATGAAGTTATGGAGTTCTTTCATTTTTCATCATTAATTTTCGAAGATTACTCCATTATTCTATGTCCTACTTCTAGTTTTACCTCCTTTTGTGTTCCAGTACAGATATCAAAACTGCTTATTTATAATATGTGAACCTGTGTCTGGATATTGTTGTTTGTCAGTTAATTTTGTTTACCAATCTTTACTATTTTCTTTTCTCTCATATCATGGAATTCATCAAGGTACAGGTAAGTAAATTATCACCAGAAATTGTTTTTATAGATATTCATAAAGGTCTAGGCATGCTATTTATAATAATAAAGGTCGCATACTTACTCATAGATGTATGGGATGGCTTTTTGTGTAACCCCTTATTAATTCAATTTATTTTATAAATTTTTCTTTTGCCACTCTCAGTCACAAGTCATTGGTAATTAGAGATTTTGGGTAACTGATTAAGAGGCCACCATAATTACAATTTTCTTAATTATGGGGGCAAGTGTTCATTGAAAGTAATGTGTGAACATACCAAATTTGTTGTATAGGTATCCTATAGGTGCTCCTATTTACAAGATGCAAGTGATATTGTTTGTTCATTACAGCTATGATGTGGTTTTGACTGCTGGGTCTGATAGAATTATTGAACAGTTTGAAAATTTTGGTGCTCGTGTGTTGTTTTCTGCCGAACGAAGCTGTTGGCCTGATGGGTCGCTTGCCAGTCAGTATCCAACTATATCAAGAGGAAAACGTTTTCTCAACTCCGGGGGTAAGAGTCCGCACATCTCATATTGTACATTTCCTCAAAACTTCATCAAATCCCCTTTTAACATGAACACACACTAGTGTGGCATGATGCAAATTGAAACAATAAGACATAAAATTACAATTTTAAAATGATAAAATGGCTCCTGAGTCTTGCTGTTACTCAGTAATATTGAATATGCTCCCTGAAATTATAATACGTGAACATCTTATTGGGTATCTAATTATAAATTATGTTTTGCAATGAACAATAGCATCTAGACAACTTTTCAGTCATAACCATAGAAGTAAAGTAAGAGATGAAATTTTGCTAATATCCCTAATATAAAAGTTTCATTCTATCATATCAATGTCTCTAAAATAATTTTTGCTAAAATAACAAAAAAGGTTTTATTTCTCACTAATTAGTGGCTGAATTATTCTGACTAGCATAACTGCTAACCCAAAGATCATTGGTTCAAGTCTCAATTTTGGCATCGACACTCCATAGGGTAGAAACTTGATTACAAGGCAGAAGTGGAATATTGAAAGCTTACAAGCACACATCAATGTAGAGGTCTGGTGGGGCAAAAAGTCATTAACAGGTGTTTTTATGTGTATTAAAATATTCATCTTTCTTTCTCATCATAGGTTTTATTGGCTATGCTAATGACCTTTATGCGGTTGTGTCATCTTCACAAATCAAGAATTCAGATGATGATCAACTGTTTTACACCAAAGTATATCTTAATACAGAAATGAGGGAAAAGCATAAAATTCAATTGGATCACAAATCGGAAATATTTCAAAATCTTAATGGCGCTATATGTAAGTGTCTTGTTCAATTTTCAATTTTTGACTTAAAAAGTGTTGCATGTTAAGTTTTTAATGAATATGCAAAATACAAATGCACATACAAGGGGGACCCAAAAGTAATGGGAATTGACCTGTGGTGGGGAGTGAGAGTGGGGGAAGCCTTTGTTCAGCCGGTCGTACGTCAGGCTCACGCCACCTGCGTCAGTATGTGCAGTACCATTGCTGTGACTGGATTGGTCCATCCGTGAGAGCTGTTTCAGTGAAACAACTTTTTTCATTTCGGCAAAAAACGTGATAGCAGATTATCAAGAGCAACACGCTGCAGTGAAATTTTGTTTCCTGTTGGGGAAATCGGCCGGGGAAACTATTGTATTGCTCAAGACTGCTCATGGGGAAGCTGCCCTAAGCAAAACCAGAATCTACGAGTGGTTTACACGTTTTAAAAATGGTGAAATGTCAATTGAAGACCAACCCCGTTCAGGCTGCCCTTTAACATCAAGAACTGACGAAAACCTCGACAAAATCAGTGCCCTAATTCGTGAAGACCATCGCAGAACCATTGATCAACTCTGTGAGATGTCTGGAGTGTCATGGAGTTCAATTCAGAGGATACTATCTGGAGATTTGCATATGAAAAGGGTTGCAGCCAAATTTTTCACTCGCCATCTCACTAATGAGCAAAGGGAGCATCGAGTTCAAGCATGTTTTGTGCTTCAAAATCAGCTCAAAGAGGACCCTGATTTTTTTTCCAAGATGATTACTCGTAATGAATCATGGTGCTATGGATACGACCCTGAAACGAAGCAGCAATCAAGCCAATGGTAGACAACTGGCTCTCCTCGTCCTTAAAAAGCTCGCCAAGTGAAATAAAAAATCAAGACTATGATCATTTTTTTCTTCAATTGTGGAGGTATTGCCCTCTCCGTGATGCAGTTTTTGACAAAAAACAGCGTGACATCGATTGTCCACCCCCTCTACTCACTGAATTTAGCTCTCTGTGACTTCTTTTTGTTCCCCAGGCTCAAAAGGGACATGAAAGTAAAGCGTTTTGACACTGTGGAGGAGGTAAAACAAAAATCGCGTGAAGGCCTAAAGGGCATCCCGATACATGAATTTCAGAAATGTTTTGAACAATGGGAGCATTGTTTGGAGAAGTGCATTGTGGTCAATGTGGAATATTTTGATGGTGAACAAAATGTAATGTAATTATATTGAGAACTAAAGAATCTATGACAACATTCCTGTTATTTTTGGTTCCCCCCTCGTGTGTGAGTGTGTGTGTGTGTGTGTGTATATATATATATATATATATATATATATATATATATATATATATATATATATATATATATATATATATATATATATATGTATATATATGTATATAATAATGATTATCATCAAAGGGGCATTTGAAAATGGCAGATTGCAATATTCATGTAATTTAAATTTCATATCTGAATGTTCAATCATAAGATTCATCTCAATGCCAGCAATTGTTTTATGCATGTGTGAAAATAGTGATATTTGTGAAATTATTACCAGTTTCCTGAATGATGAATTAATATGTGTAACTTGCTCTTTCAGTGGAGGTTGAGCTAAGGTTTAGAGGAAAGGAGGCATATCTACAGAATACAGCATATGGAACGGTGCCATTAGTAATCCATGGAAATGGACTTAGCAAATTAATTTTCAACACTTTGGGAAATTATTTAGCCAATGCCTGGAACCCACAGGATGGTTGTGTTGCATGTTTGGAAGAAACTCTACCTCCTTTGTTTGAATCCAATGTGAGTGCTCCCTTTGGCTTGTGTGTGGATATCAGTGATGAAATTTTCATGT
This sequence comes from Hetaerina americana, assembly GCF_022747635.1. NCBI lineage: Eukaryota > Metazoa > Arthropoda > Insecta > Odonata > Calopterygidae > Hetaerina > Hetaerina americana. Next base: position 1,832,715 of record NW_027287096.1, on the reverse strand, counting down.
AAGAATGCGAATGAGATATTTTGTTAATTTAAAATGTAAGTTTTGTAATCTGATCAAAATGAAGGGATCGCCTTTTGAACTTTTGAATCTTTAAGAGTTATTTTGGTCTTAATGGTCCAATTAGCCTGTCCACACCTTTACACTACTCATAGAGGCACACATAGCTTTATACTGAACATGAATACATATGTACATTCAAATGCACATTCCATAGAAATAGTGAGGTTTTGTTCAGTTGATGTTCGTAGTCAAAAAAGTGGACTCCATCACTTGAAGTTCATGAAAATATGAATTTTGTTTGTGTATGTTGTTCATGGAATAGCATCTTGCAAAACACTGACAAAAGGTGTATGAATCAACCCCTAATGGACCTTTGAGTTACCCTTCTCCAGAGGATAGAAAACATTAACAATCATATGTTCTCTGAACTTTATTCAACCAGTGGTGTTTTCGCTGGTTGAGTTGATTTCACGGAACAAATGATTGAGATTTAACATAAGCATCCCTCGTAAATAAACCAGTGGTGTTAAGAGAGCCTCATTTTGGCTTTTAATTAAGCAACTCAGGAAAAAGTAATACCAGCTCTTAATGTTACATCATCATTAGTAATTTGCTTGTGCAGGTATAAGGTGTCTTTCATATAGTTTTCTCTCTCTTCTGCCCTTCTCTTCATCTCTCTATACTCTTCTCCAATCTTCAATCAATCTATCATTTTCACCCTTCTGTGTCCTCTCTCATCACTCTTCCTTGTTGCTTGTATTCTATATCATAGCCCTCAGGTATGTTCCCTCTTTGGACATGGCCTATCCAGTATTTTTTTCTTTTGTTAATGAAGCTAATCAGCATATTTTTTCATTTATCCTCTTCAATCTTCTCATTTTTTATTTTATGTTTACTAAATTTTTTTGGTGGGATTAAATTTGAATGTACGATTATGTGGCATGGTGAGTTATGCATTCATTATGCTAGGGGCATTGTTTCATAGTCCAGACCCGTTATGAATGGAAAAAATACCAATAATATATGCAGGCCAATAGAGCTACAAAAATATGTTAAGTATATGTATATTTTATGATTTATTCCTTTACAGTTAAAGGAAGGAAGCTATCCTACAGTATTACTTGCCATTTTTATTGAGCAAGCTACTCCATTTTTAGAAGAATTCTTTCAGAAATTGGAAAAACAAGAGTATCCAAAGAAAAGGATTCATATATTTATTCACAACATTGTGAGTAACTTCTTTCAATTTCATATATCCTTTGCATATTTTTTTATGCTGGCAGAATTAAACTGGAACTCGACTTATTGCAGGAAGAATACCATACCAAAGATGTAAAACATTTTGTCGAAGGTGTTGAGAAAGAATATGCTAGTATTAAACAAATTACCCCAGAAGATAATATAAAGGAATGGCATGCACGCAACTTGGCTATGTAAGTAATATCATTAGCGCTGTTTACATTTAAGTGTTCATGATAGTGATTGAATAGAGTTAATTATTGTTTGGTATTTATAACCAATAAAGTTGGATTTTTATGACATCTTTGTCATAGGGAAGTACTGGGTTGCACAATGTTCAACCAACCGATATGAACTCTCTGTAAACTTATCATTATACTCCATCTATTATTTGTATGTAAGCAAAAAAAATGAACATCATGCATTTACATAAAGTCTCCTTTCTCAAAGCTACAAGTGTTTAATAGATCCTCGTAATTTGTATGTAGTGTAGTCTACTGATGGTAATAAATTCTGGGCCCGTGCAATAAGTATCATGACTGGTTCGCTGTAGCCTCAAGTAAGGTGGATGAGGGTCCAACCGGTCGTCTCGGTAGAGGGGTCCCCCACCACTCAGGTGCACTTTAGTTCAGTTGCCTCCGGGCATGCATTCAGACAGGAGGTGGAGTTTTGTGATGTGTGATTGTTTGTGGTGTCGTCGTGCCAGCATGGAGTGCACCGTCGAGCAATGCTACGCTTTGAAGTTTTGCGTTAAAGATGGGAAATCTGCATTGGAGACCCTTGAACTCATTAGACAGGCTTATGGGGATGATGCCTTAAGCTGCTCAAGAGTTTTTGAGCGGCACAAAATGTTTAAGGAAGGCTGGGAGCTTGTCGAAGACGAGCACCGCGTTGGACACCTGATGACTGCTCAAAGCGATGCTCAGGTGGCCAAAGTGAAACAAATTTTGGACTCTGACAGGCGTTTAACCATCGCCCTTATCAGTGAGGAGACCGGCCTTTCAGTCGGAACCATCCACACTCTTGTAACAGAGGATCTTGCGATGAGGAAAGTGTGCGCGAAGCTGTTGCCGAAAGTCTTGAGCGAGGAACAAAAACAGACAGCAGCTGCTGACAATATTCAGCGTGGCAACCTTGCCTCACCCCCTTTACAGCCTTGACTTGGCTCCACCTGACTTTTTCTTGTTTCCCCGAATAAAATGGGAGCTCAAAGGATATCGGTTTGACTCCATCAAGGCGGTTTAAGCAGTGGCGACGTAGGCTCTCAACAGTATTCTGGAAACTGACTTCCAGCAGGCTTTTGGCATGTGGCAGATGTACCAAACTATGTGTATCAATGCAGGTGGAATGTATTTTGAAGATTATTAAGTAATTGTAATGATAACTGCAATAAATTTTGATTTTTGGAACCATTCCCGATACTTATTGTAAGGACCCTGTAGTGCAGCACTTGTTCCTTGCCCACATTATGCTGTATGCAAATGTGGAAGTTTTGTATTTGATTTAAGGCTGTTTTCAGAAGGCGTGTGAATCAACTTTGAGGAATGGGTTTTGAGATCTTGAAAATACTTATAAAGATACTATTTTTGAACTTAAGAGCCTAAAATTCTGCTGGACAATAGTGTCTTGATTCCTTTAATTTTTTTGTTCCATATTATGCCAATTACAGGAATAGTAAGAAAAGTGATACTCCTTCCATTCAACTTTTGGACATTATATAACAGCAAGACTAATTTGTTCTTTTTTACTGCAGTTGATGAAGATTATATATTCATAGAACATTAGTTTAGTCAATGCTGGTAATCAACTAATTGACTGCTATGAATGTTGACTTGAAAGAGTATTAAAGACAAACAATTCAACTGATTTATGAAGTTTCTACATATGTATTTATAAAATGTAAAGATCATCACATTTTTTTCATTTCTGCCTTCATATTTATTTAATGCACTTTGTATGAATTGTTTGGGCATACTTATTAATAATCTAAGTAATATTTTCTATCGTTCTCATGTGTACATACTTGTGCATTAAAAATGCAGCTGGTTTACATTTGAATTCATACTTTTGGTGTGATTCATTGGATAAAATTTTTATTTCAGAAATCACTGCAACACTATTAGCTGTGATTATTTTTTCAATGTTGATGCTGTTGCACATTTGGATAATCCAATAGCATTAATTCATCTAATTGAACAAAATAGGTAAGTGTTTTCCGTTAGTGATATTTGTGGAGTTATTAATAACCTTAGATTTACAAATCTTGATTTTTATTTAAATAATTTTAGGAGTATTGTTGGACCAATGCTTACAAGACCCCAAAAGGCTTGGTCTAATTTCTGGGGTGCTTTGACTTCCGATGGATTTTATGCTCGGTCCATGGACTATATGGAAATTGTGCAAAATGAAAGAAGGTATGTGGAAGTTTTTTAAAATATTTTTATTTTTCCTGGAAATGACTACTATAAATTAGTATTTTGGAAAATGTTTGCTAAGTTTGGTATTTCATTTGGTAGAGACATATTGAATAACTGATCGTAGCACTTTTCCACTTGATAAAAATATTTTTATCAAGTGGAAAAATGCTACGATCAGTTATTCATTATGTTCGACTTCCACCACATCACGCCTGAAGCTACTCAATTTATTCTTAACGGTAGAGACATATGTCCTTACTAAGGTATATGCCAAACGTTAAATTGTGAGGAAATACCATTATGCAGCGCACACACACACATATACATATGTGTGTCTGTGTGTGTGTGTGTTATGCTTACAATAGTCAGTGAGATAATTTTGGTGCATACCTACTAGAATGCTGTTCCCGAGAAAGGTGAATTGTTGACGATTTATGAACCTGCTTCAGTTTTGAACATACTCACCAATACAGAGTGCCTACAGATAATTTTTATTCAACAAAAGTCGAAAGTATTTTATATTAACATAGGTGTGTGTGTTGAACTCTTCATACTTTCTATATTTTTCCTCTTATTTTCCCTGATGTCTTTGTTGAATGATTGATTATCGAGCATGCAATATATTATCATTGTTTCCATGACTTCAGTCATCGTGCAGAATTTAAATGCTCTTCATTCGCTATCACTACTGCTCTAATCCTTTAACTGACTTGAGCTGTGATGATATATATGGACAGACTAGCACATTACCAAAGGCACTTACATGTTTGTTATGTATATCCTTTTGTATACTGCGTATACTTCCTTAATTTTTAGTCTGAAGTGTGGATGTGGTCTAAATTTAACTTTATTTAGTACAAGAACATTCCAATCAACCAGAACCATTTGAAGAACCATAAAGATAAACTCTAGGTGTTGCAATTCTATTTATCATATGAAGAATTAAAGAGTAATTAAAAGCATAATATGCTTCCCTTTTGGGTGTGTAAAATTAATTTTATGAAATGAGATCAACCTTTAGCGGAAGTAGAGGCTGAATCACCATATATTTTTTTTGTTTTATGAGAATAGTAACTTAGCATACGTAATTGTTTAGACTGATAAATTCACAGAAATATATCGATATAAAAAGAATTGTATGCAGAAAATGTAATTCAATTTATTTATCTATCACTGAGCAATTCCACTTAACCTTGCAACTGTTTCTCTGTACATATTTTATTTTTTCTCTCAGTAACTGTAATTTTAAATTAATATATTGACTTAATTAGTTATGATAATTAGGTGCAATAATAATACATGTTGCATTAATCTGTTAGCCAAAAATGATGTATCTCTATTGCTGTACCTGGTATTTTAAGGATATCATCAGGCTAGTAAATGTTTGCTAAGTTTGGTATTTGATTTCCCCATTAGTTTTGGTATGATGAATCCTTGATTATGCTACTCAGTGTTAATATAGACAATAAAGCCTGTGTACTCCTCCTTGAGCCTAATTACGATGGCAATTCCTAATGCATGCAAATTGATAATTAGTAAAACTATTGCTTGAATGATAGCGTCGATTTCATCAACTGCTAATCAAATGTCAGTGACTATTAACTCTTAAGGGTGCAGGCCTGAAGGTTGTATCACATTCAGAGCATCATATCAAGGTTCTGGAGAAACAGGAAATGATCTATTAAGGGACCTATACACAATAGGCATTCACACCCAAAACACTCACACTCATAACATTGCTGTGTAAAGTGTAGCTTCGTTAGAATTTTGCAAATTTATGCAGCCTAGTATATTTACTTAACCATATACTTTTTAAATATGCCTACTATTATGTTCTGTGTATGCTTTGATTCTAAGGTATGATAATTAAATTAAATTCATTTGCTCATTTTTTTCATAATGCATCAGCAGTTGCATGGCAGGGTTCTAGTATAACAATGTTATGATTAAAATTTATTCTGGTATTTTCCATAGTTTAATTAGCTTTCTTTTAAAATTAAATGAAAGGTAAATCATGTTTGAAAATGAACATCATTCTTTGTGCAGATCAGTGAATGTGCTTACTTTCCCATGTTCTTTTAAAAATTATTTCAAAGTATCAAAACCTGTCTTGTTGATGAAATCATTGCCATTTGAGATTTTTCTCATCTTTGAAATGATAATCAGTAAAACTATTGCTTGAGTGTAAGTGAAGTGAAGTAAATTGGTCTGTATAGAGATAGATGTTTGAAAATTGACATAGTAATTTTTGTAAATTACTATGACCTCCACATGTGACATTTTTCTCATTGAGAAATCATATTTGATACCAATTGTACTTTTCATGCAAGCTCTTTTTAACATTTTTTATGTACAGTTTTTCACATATCATAGCAGATATAAGAAATTAATTCAGGAAATCCTTTCAGGAGATAAATGGTGTTGTTTGTAGTTATCAAATGAAACGAACAAAATGAATTGAGGGACATATTTTGATGTATGTGTGGATGAGAAATGCAGCCTTTCAATTTTTGCTCTTAAGTGCATGAAATTAATGTGCATATGAAACAGCATTTAATTTACTTTACTGTAGTAAGATTACACTTTCTATAAAAAGGCAAATAAGGTATTTTCTGTTTAATTAATTCTGGTTTGCTTTTGATTTGTTCTCTGACAGCTTTAATAGTTGTCTTCTCATTTGCAAAGACAATTGTCATTTATGAAGCGCAATTATATATTTCTCATTAGAAAGCCAAATTGTATATTGCTCCCATGTTTGTTTTAACGCAAGGTTTTAAATAATTTTTGTGAATATCACTGTCGTGGTTTGGATGGATTAAAGTATTTTTGTACCCTTACTTAAATCCTGACTCTTCTGTAGCTGGTTCATTTCTATTGTTATTATTTGGTAATCTTATTTTGGTAGATTTTTGATGGGTGCAAACTGGACACCTCTACACTTATAAGCCTGGCTTAACATGGCACCACATAGCACACCACACTATGAAAAACCCTTCTTAACTTCCTCATGAATCCTATCTCTTTTCATTCCATCCAACATGCCTATCATTTTCCTCCCCTTGCCTTGCCGGCCTAACGTCCTCCCCTCTATCACTGTGTTCAAGATTCTTTCACCTGTTCAAATGCTCTGCATCCATCTTTCCTTCCTTCTTTAAATATCTCCCAACAACCCTCTCTCCATCTCTACCATGCCTAGTGCTTCTATGTTTGTTTTCTTTTCCTTCCAGCTTGCCTTTTCCATGCCCTCATTTCAAAACCCTCCAATCTGCACCTTAAATATTGCTTGAACGACCGACCAGTTTTGTGCATCATACAAAACCACTCACCATGTCAGTTTTCAATAGTAATTTTTTAGTATCCATAATAAACATCCTTGCCATCAAGCTTCTCTGCTTCGTAACTATTACACTACTGTTAAAACTTAAAACTATGGTAATTTCTAAGTTTACCATGATGTGTACTGGTTACATACCTGAAATGAAGCTTATGGTAACATACCCATCTCTTAGTCTCTATCTGAGATTTTATGAACCATCCACCCAGAGCAGAACGAACTTGTAACTGATTGTCATTGCTAAACAAGAATTCACCATCTCTGTAATTAACACCATGAAAAAACTGATTATAGATCAGGACAATCTCCCTAAATGCCGTTACATTTTGAGCTGCCCAAATTTTACTTTGTGATGACTAATTATTTCTTGATATAAATATTCAATTGAAGAAGTGGTAGTAATAATGTTCAATTATCACTAGTATTTGTGCTCCTCAGTAAAGTCATAGCCAAATTTTGTGATTAGACGCATTTAATTTAATTGTCTTGCAGTGTGTAATTTTTTGGTAGCTCTTTCAATTGTTGAGTAATCCTTTGAATTTTTGAATAAAATATTAATTTATTTAAGTATGCATTACAAAAAGCAAAAACAGATTATAATATTTTGTAATTGCTTGTTTCTGTTTGGTTATATTTGAATACTGCATTGCAATTTGATCAAATATTATTATTGCTGTTAGTATATAAACATCAGTAATGGATTTATTCTGCTCTTCCATAGGACTACTACAAATAATTAAATCAGCACAATAAAACACTTTATCACTAATAAAAAGTGGAAGAATTTGGTCATAAATAATTTCAATTTGTTACTTATTATTTTTACACCATTGGTCTTAACTGTTTTTCTTATGAAAATCTATGCATTGACACACAGATAAACTAAAGCATTTCAACATCAACAGATGTGCAACATATGACTGGAAGGCTGATACATCATAGGCAATAGATAGTACTGCTGAAGTTAATCAGCACGCACTAGTTGAAAGGAGCACTGTATTTTACTAAGGAAGCGGCAATGCTTAAAAAATTACATTTAATGAAGTCAAACTCGAGTTTTATCTGGAAAAATTTTGTAACTCATGTAGATAAGGGTTAGGAATTGAATAGAAATTTTTTGTGAGGAAAGTTTCATTGCTTTTAGAAGAAAATCAGCCACTGAAGTAATACCTGCATTTTAAAATTATCTTCTGATAAACTTCTGTGCACAGTAAATTTTTGAAGTTTGAAATTCATAATTTCAAACAAATGTATCAGTAAATCAGTCAAAGTTGATGCTGAAGTCAGTCTTGAAGCTTCTGCGGTCTATTGAATACATGTTATCTGCATAGCACTCATAAACACCAGCATCCATTTGGGTGGCTGGGTCGATTTCCAGCTTCGACTTGAGGCGATCCTTCCCCATCCTCCATTCGTGAACCTAGGGAGAGTTAAAAATACGTTTTTCAGAGTTTACTTTAAAATAATAAATGATTTTGAGCTTTGTTGCATTTTCCTGCTGGTATTCTTGGTTTAAAATGCAATAGTTTTCAATTTCCTTTCCTGTATGCATTATTTCATTTTCAGTGTTGATATGAAATCATTCAAATAAGCCAAGCATTAAATCATTCAAGTCAAATATGCAGATATGTAAAACCGGAAAAATATATGCCTAGTGGTGCATCATGAATATTATTTGGTATTCACATTTCATAGGAGGTTAAATGAAAACACTGAAGTATGATTTCCATTGCTTTTTATGTATGCAATGCAATGTATGCATTTACAGTATGCAATGATTTAAAATAATAATAAGTTATTTATTAATTATTAATGATATTAATAATGAAAATAATTATTTATTATCATATAAAATATTAAATATTGTATATGTATGTACCCACTATCACATATAATGCTCTGGTACAATTTACCATTTACTAATTTTAATCTTTTAGCTTGATACCTGAAGTGAAAATGTAAAATTCATTGTTGCAAAATTCTCAATTAATTTAATATAATTTGGATATTTACTAATCACCATCATGGAAAAACATGTTTGATGGGAAGTCAACTTCTTACAAGACATACATATATTATTTGTAGTTACTGGATGGACCCTTGGATCTTAACTTGTGATTTCAATTGTTTTCTTGAGCAGTGCTTCGTCATATATTTTTGGCTGTGATCTGTTATTGAGATTTAATCAACTCCATTATGGATGTTGAGAATAATTTATTTTCCTCAGACTTTGATGAAGATAATTTTTTACTTGAATAGGGAAAGGAAACTGAAAACTTCAATTTTTCCTAGCATCATTAATTTCACTAAGAGAAAGATATAATACATTAATAAATAAGGATCAGTACATTAAGGCTAATTTTGACGCTCAATCAGGCAGTTTACTTGAAAAAATGGCTTTGCCTGACTGGAAATAAGTATATGACACATTTATGAAACATCCTAATTGTGGATGGATTTTTGGAAGAGAATATGTAAGATGGCCATGCAAATTTATGCTTAATATTGAAATTTATTTAATGTACAAAGGTACATAGTTAATGTATGTACATGTACGTTGTTTAATGATGCCTATGAGATGGACAACGAGGTGATATATGTAATATTTGTTCATTTGTTGACATTTTTATCCGTGGTTTGCTATTTTTCCCAAGTAATAGTTTATTTTTTTAAAGCATAAAGTGGCAGTATGATCCACCATGTGAACCTCTTTTCCAAAAATACGGCTAGTTGCAATTTTTAGTGTAATAATAGGTAGATCTTAAAATAATTGCTTTTGTAATGGAGGGTAGAATTGGTTTGAGTATGATATTTTAAAATCTTGAGGAATTTAAAAAGGCCTTTTGTGAATAAAATAACCGTAAACACTTACTTAATAAATAAATTCATTGAGTATTTGGATTGAAAATTCTTGGGGAGTGAAAAATTTTTTAGTTGGATTTATTACTGGTCATTTATTTAGGGGTTAGGTGGAAGAAGGGACTATCTAGTCTTAATCTTGCCCCAATAAAGATGTTTTATTATTATTAAATTTTTTGATTTGCTGTTTTTGGTTCCACAGCTGTGTTTCTTTTCCTAATTTACCCTTAGGGAAAATCAGAAAAAATTCACCCTAGGTAGTGATATAAATGTCATAAAATTACCAGTGAAAGTGTATTAACATTAACAAATAAAGTTTCAGCCCGGTAAATAGTAAATGAGTACCTAGACAGTAAAGTTCATGATTTTTTTCTTAAACACCAGAAACATGCTTCCTTTCAGAAAGTATTTCATACTATAATTAAGAACGCTTTTGATTCTACCTATGTATTTATTTATTATACAATGCAACAATCATTTCATTCTTGCGTCAAGTATGCTTGGGCATTAAAATTTGCTTTGGGCTGTACAAAGTGTACCCTTAGTTATAAAATGCTGTTCCACAGCATTATGTCTGAGATGATTGATAATAATCATAATTTTTTCTGTTGTTATTCATTTATGCTAAATTTTTCATGAGGTCTTGGAATTTGTGTGTCTCTGTTAATGTATATTTAAAGACAAGTATCCCCATTGCTCATATCATCAATGTTTTTTTTCTTTATGAAAAAGCTAATGCAATGATAATGTAGCCAGAAAAATCAATGATGGCCCATGTTATTTTTGTTAAGCATAAAATTTATTAGCAAAATTCTTTTTTAAATGCTTTTTTCTGGCTTAATTTTCCTAAACAGCTTGAAGGTAATGCATTTTGACAATAGTTTCCACTGTGAACAAATGGATACCCCTTTTGCCCTCCAAAATAGAAGTATTTGTTAGTTGAATTTTCAATGATAGCTGCTAATAAATATTTCGGCCCGTTTAAATGAATGAAGTCCAAATTTAATTGGCTATGTTTTCCAATTAAGTTACTCATAATTTATATGGTTTGACCTCTTTAACATGATAGGTCCTATATTTAATTCATTTAGTTCAATAATATAGGTATATAATGATTTGGTTGATGTTTAGAATAGAAAGAACCCTTTTACTAATATAAATGGAAGCTCTTTTATTGTAATTTTTCCATATACCTTTGCATTTAAAATGCCTTGGAATTATTTAAGGAATGCATGCCATGGAGAATAAGTATTTGGGCTAAAATGATGTGCGGCAATAATATTTTTCATGTTCATAACAAGTTATTTGATATACATATTATTTGTAGTTTAAGATGACCCTTTTAAAATGAAATATAATGATACATATTGCCTCTAATTATTTTGATAGGTTAATCAAGATACAAAAAATCATGCTAGGAGGTATAGCCATGTCAATAATGCATGCTTTAACTTTTCTTTGCCTCATTTACCATACTGTTTTTAGAAGACAAAAAGAATTATTTATCAACAAATTTTAGCCGTACAGAATTAATCATATGCATTTAATTTTTTCTTGTTTTATTTATGGAAGTGAAGATGATGGGTAAGCTTTCATGATGCTCTTTTTTCCTTGTAAATTGGGTGTTAGCTATGTTTTCAGCTAAATATTTAAAAGCCTCATTTTATACTTTCTCATCCACCCTACTCTTTATCTGATCAGCTGCCTTTCTAAAAATTAGGCATTCTACGATCAGCCGGATCATTCTTAGGATTTAAATTATTGATTACACTGACCGAACCATATTGATCTGTCGTCATTAAATTTATAAAGAGAATTGTTCATTCTATTCTCTTTAAGGTTATTGTCCTATATCAAATATCACTGTTGTTATCCTATTTTGTGTGTATCCTCTTTAATGATTTCGTACTTTTATAATGATCTGCTGATTTAATGATTGCATCACATAAATATCAGGCAGTAATATTATATTATTATGCTTGGTATTACTATTATTATTTCTTCAGAAATTCCTTAAAAAATAAATCAAGTACTTAATGAACACGAAAAAATAATTAACAAGCTATCTTATGATGTAAAAAAGCAAATTGGTCAAGAAGTAAGATCTGAAAAGATGGCGCAGAAAGAAAAAACGTAGAAGAATTGATAAAAATATAACCAAAATTATTGTTTTCTGAAGAATACATTGTCCAGTTGATTGGTTACCTTTGGAAACAGGATCAGGTAGGTTAATTAAGAAAGATATTTAAACAGAATAGGTGAGATAGAGGTTTATTTCACCAGAAGGAAAGTCTACTGACAGTTTGCAACACAAGCTTCAGAGTAAGATAATACCTCTTCAAAAAATCAAATATATGGAGCATTTTATTTTATGGTAGTGGTACATGGAAAATAATAGCAGCCATGATAAAAATTTGAGAGCAATGGGAATGTAATATTACCAAAGGGTGAAAAAGATAAATTTAATTAGGAAATATATAAAATAATTTCAGTAAGCTCAATGAAGTGTTCATTGAAAAAAGTTATAACTATGGTGAAAAGTAAAATTGGCGAACATTTAGGATGTACCCTAATGGAATAACAGCCTCTGAAAGACAATATTTACTTGAAGGATGGATGTAAAGAGTTACAGAAAAATGCCCCAAATAGTTAGGGCTAGAAGGAAACATTTTGAAAAAATGAAGAGCTAGCTGAGATGAGAATAGGGTTGGGAAATACTGAAAATTAATCTTTGGTTTGATAGTAAGAAATTTCATAATAGAAATAATTGAATATCACATTAAAATAACAAATTAGATGTATTATATTTGTTTTGCCATGTTCAATAATTCATTCATATTTCAAGAGGTAGAACGAACCTTAGATGATGGTGAAATGTATATGTCATTGAGATATGAAATATAGTAAGTCCAATGAAATGGGCAGCTAATCAGCAGTATTAAGTGAAAATTTTTGTAGCTATTATGATTATGGTCTAAATATAGAACTGAGATATGTAAATACAGGCTATGGCATACATGAACAAGATTACATGTCTTGGTTAATTTAATGATAGGCCCCCTAATTAAGATGGTAACTATTTTTAGTGCCAAGTGCGAATTCCACTGCATGTGAATTCAAGTGTGACTTTTTTAACCAAAATTATTATGAATTGTTGCATGAATGATAGAATCTATGACCTCCATGGATGCATAAAGTTTTCATGGAGGAATTCTGGAGTTTGTTTGTATTCTTATGGAAATATTTCTTTTCTGGTTGTTCATTTGAGGATTAGTAAAAAAGTCATCACATTAGAAGTATATTTTGTAGCAATCAGTTTTTTGAAATTGTGAAACTCATCTGGGTCAGTGATAATGATGACCATGCTTTGAGAGGTTGCAAAATTATTGTTGCTACTTTGGTAAAAGTGAAATGGAGTGCACCAAATTCCCTCCTTTCTATTTAACTAATGGGCTTCCCATGAATAATGCAAGTGCTATCATTTCATTTAACAAAACTGAGACAAATATTTTATTTATATTTTACAATGATCAACTGAACCTAGGTTGGATGATGAATGATCCAGAAGGACAGAAAACTGCTAGGTTTTCAAACTCATCAATGTGATATTACTTTCGGGGAGAATTAACTGTGCATTATCAGTGCTATTACTGTCCTGTATTATTTTTAGTGGATAAAAATGTAAAAAATGGAATTAATATCAGCAAATTTTTGGGATTTAACGTTAAAGTACTTGTGATTTAATTTTGGTGACATGTTATAACAAAGCCGTATGACTATTAATTGCTAGATAGAAGTTTTTATCCCTTCAGCTTTTATCTAATTGGAGACAGGTCAAAAATACTCGATCTTTCAATCCTCATATTGCGATAAAGTAAGGACAATAGGATAAACTGTTTTCATTGACAATGAAGTATTTCTGGAAGGTAATAGAAATTTTATAATTTTCATAGAAATGCAGTTAGTGTCTCTGTTAAACATTTTTTTCAATTCCTGAGATGCCTGAGAGTTTTCATTAGACACAATATTTGGAATTCCATTTTGTAATTTTAATTGATATTAAATGGCCTGATGATGAATTTTACTCTCTCTTGTCCTTTTCAAAATTAATTTAAATAAAATGACTATAGCTAAAAACAGCTATAGAACTTATTATATAATTCAGGGTACAGGAAGAATTTCATGACAAGGCTTTTAAAATAAGCCTAAATAGGTTTGTAGTTACCCACATTGCCCTTTAATCCTCATAAGGATCAATTTAATGCAAATGCCATGTTTATAATCCCAAGCCTTATGATAAATCCATTATCAATAAGGATGGAACAATATTTCTACAATTTCTGCCATCGCTAAGAAATTAATAGATTTAATAGCTTAATGAGATTAATCATGTTTTTGGGAAGCCTATAGTGTATTTTTGTTCACACATCAAAGTATGAGGTGTCAGATGCTATCTCAACTGTAAATTAGCTTAATACTAGAGACAGTGCTGCATACAATTTCTTACATAATGGAATTTTATCACTATCTGTATTGAATTAATTTGATATACTAACAATTATTTCATGGCACTTTGTAATATGTACTTACATGTAGATAGGAGTGAGCATACAGTTCTGTCCCATCCTTGAACCATGTTATGTGCGGACGAGGAGAACCTCTTGCTACACACAAGAAGGCAATCTTGTGCCCCAGAACATATTCGTAGTCGAAATGTGATGCTAGTATTATCTTTGCTCCCTAGGTGAAAAATATAGGAAATAATTAGTTTTGATGGGTGCCTGTGGTCAGGTTGTAAATATGACATTAGTATTTTTTTTAGGTGTTTTAGTACTCCGGTAAAATTTAGAAAAACACATTTGCCATTCATTATGAAAGTAGTTGCCAGCATTAGTTATTTGATACCATTTGTATGTTATTTTAATGTTGTGTAAGCCATTTTAATTGGTTTTTTCAGTATTAAGGAGTTAATTATAGGAAAGTTGCATTTAAGTTGATAAATAACCTTTGACTATTACCATAGGAACTGCATTGGTAGTAGCACATAATAGTTGCAATGATTTAAGCCATCACTTTAACCGGTTTTTTTGCATCAACTACTGGAAATTCTTGATTTTGCATATTAACAATATACCTTTCATTGTTATAAAAGCATGCTAGTGATGATGTTCTACTGCTAGAGTCATAGGTTAAAATTGTATTGCCATTTATATGAGAAGTAAATGACTCTATATTTACACTGATGCATAATGATTGAAAATCTTTCTTAAATTATTTTTTTCTTCACACACAAACAGTTGAATTGGGCAAAGCCAAGTGGTGGTATTGGTCATCATAATATTCCATTATTTCTATACAAACAAGCTAATGTGGCACAGTCATATTCAGATTAACCTTAAAAGGATGCAGAAAAAATTATATACACTTGCTTACATTGTTGTTGTTGTAGTACTGATCTGATTCCGGGTCCCGATACTTTCCTGTGATGGGTAAGCCAATCTGTACACGACTTTTGGACCTCCCACGGGCCCTTCCTCTTCTGGCTTCTGCTCCTGGAGGCCATCCCACCCCATCCCCAGGCCCCGAGTGTATTAGTAGGTAGACCACCATTGAGATCAGCAGGAGAAGCAGCTGGAGTCTGGCGAGGGTCAGGATCCCATTCCTTCCACTTCCTCTCCTTCCCCCTCCAGTTTTGATCGACGCACCCTGAGTGAGGACAAGGGGAGTGTCTGTCATGCTGGCCGTCAAAGTTCTGAACCCCCCTCTCCCTCCCCCAATAGTGCCCCTCCCACCCCTCCACTCTTGAACCCTTTTGACGACACCCCCTCTCCCTCCTTCTCTGGGTTCAACCCCACTCCGTCACTTAGTTCTCCACCTATGTGGGGGGTGGGGAGATGGCTTCCCTTTGTTTTCACTCGCAACACCTAGGAGAGAGTATCTCTCTCTCTCTCCGGCACCTCCGACTTCGTTTGTCGGAGGCCAAGTTTGATGTATGTAGGCTACCTCTCACTTGGAGGCTAGAGCACACTTATCTGGTGGGTCCAGTTAGTCTTGTCTACTTTCAACACTCTCTAGTGCAGGTTCACACCTTTTGCCTGCCCGACAAGTCGTGAGTTTGCTGTGGGGTCACTGGAGATCCATCTCCTATTTCCTCCCTGGGGTGACTGAATATGGCCTATCCTTTATCTCCCCTCCTCTCTCTCTCTCTCCCTCCCTCTCAAGTCTGCCCTGTTGAGTCCTGAGGTTTATTGAAGGGGGAGAGAGGCAATTGAGAGAGGCTGGGAGATGGGGGAGCTGTTATACAGTTGAGAGGGGGTTGGAGAGATCACAGTAGGGGGTGATGCCAGGACTGGTTCGTGCTATCATGAGCTCTCATTGTCTGGTCCCCTCCTCCATCTACTGGCACCAATCCCTCTCATACCTCCCCTCCTCATCCTCTAACACTCACTGATTTCTGCCTGTTCATTTCCTTTCCCAGCTACTTCCTGCCTTCCTCCCCTTCATTCACCCTCTACCTCTCCCCATGCCTGTCGTTGTTTTGTCCCCACTCCACTTTCCCCCCTTCTACCTTTACCAGCTTTCCCTTCCCTTTATTTTTTTCCTCTCCCTATCTTCCCAACTCCCAGTCACCTTCTGCCCCTCAATTCCCCTCGAACCCCCTTCCCTCCTTCTCTCCTACCTTGTATTCATTACTAAGCCAAGCGCCTCCCCTACTTTTCTCCTTTCTCTCCCCCATTTCCAGCAACTCCCTCCTGTTCTCTTCTCTTCATCCTCACTCATACCCAATGCCCCCACACTTCTCTATCCAATGTTACAGCTTGTTGATAATCCTCAGCTATCTCTTATCTCCCTTGTATGCTTTTCTTAATTATTTTTTAGATATTTTCCTCACGTTATCTTCTCTTCAAATCAAGTCTCAGTTGTATATTTTGTGCTGTTGAGCCATTATAAATTTTCAGCACTATCATCTATTTTCTATAGGGCTTGTAATATTTAAGTTATTGAATTTGTTTATAAAGTATCCTGTGTGAATCAGCAGCAATGAGAGCTCAATTTGCTGTCTACCCTCTCTCAGGATACTCTCCTGCTAGGCAGGAGTAGGTTCCTGTTCCATCTCAGGGTTGATTGTTATTCAGTGATTTATTTTTCCTCAAATTGTGACAATAGTTTAGAACAACCTTGTCCATCTGATAATGTAATTCCTGATCATTAATGCATATATGTATACATGTATAATCTCTTCATTTCAACCATTCTGACTTTGTTTAATCTCACTCCTTTCCTTTATATTCTAGCCTCTTTCCCTTCTACTTCGTTCTCTTATCTTTTCATTTAACTTGCCTTCCATGTGTCCTCTGAACCTCAACTGCTTTATCCTTCATGCCAGAGGACTCCTCCCCTACAGCCGCATCACTCACTTCTAGCCCTCCCCACCCGGTAGTCCTTCCATATATCCTTGCGAATTATCCTCTCACTCCCTTCCTTCCCACTGCTCTCCTTTCAGTAACTTCCCTCCGACACCTCCCCTGCTGCTGCTCTCTCATGAGCTCCTCCTCCCACAACTTCAGCTCCCCCGCACAACCCATTGCTGTAAATCAACATTTATTCTGGATTGATGGCTGTTTCCACAGTGGGTCTTTCAAGAGTCATTCAGGAATTGATTTTTTTCTTACGAACCCGGCGGCCTATCAAAAGATACAGTCCTATTACAGCTGTGTGTGTGTGAAAATGAAATGCTGGCTACTTGGATTCATGTACTGTTTTGAGTGGTGTAATTCATTGGCATTGCATATTTCTGAAGTAGTAATCTGGTGTTATTGCTGGAGCTTTATGCTTTGAAATTTTTTTTGCTCTTATTGTTATGAAGTTTCAAAAAATATTTGGAAGATACTACTTTATTTCTGTATGCTTGTCAACAATCTTCAAATGAAATATAATTGAGTATACACATGACTATCATTGATAGCTCACTTGGATCACAACCAATGAACTATTTTTGATGACATTTAACTTATTTTTAACAGTCATTTACTTGAATTTTACACATGAAAACACTCCACAATGCAAACTATAACAATCTTGCTTTAGCCACATTCAACCTAGCCATGTTGCAATTTCATAAAATGCCATTTTATTGATTAGAGGTTTCTTTTTATCACTTTAAACAGCAATAGAATCAGTAATCACTTATACACAGTTTGCATAATAGCACAAAGATAAATAAGAAAAAGGAAACAGTTGGTTTCTCTTTTATCTCTTTAACAAATTAGTTCATTATTCTTAATTATCATTTAAGCCACTACCATTTTAGTAAGAAATTCTATGTTGTATGATTCTGGGGTTATGGAATAGGTATTTAGACAGCTAGTTTAGTGCTCTGCTTATGCTGCTGAACTGTGTCTTGTTCAGCATAGTTTTTATTCTTAGTTCATGTGACCTCTTCCCTTGGCTTTTCTTATTTAATCTTCATTATCAAAAGTCAACTCAATTCCTTGAATCAACTCCATAGTTTAGGATGAATACTTATTGATTGATCCTTTTACCATTATAAAAAGATAGTGGGGCATACAAGCATTCATGCATGCATACTTCACCGGTAGCTCTTATGTGTCACCTATATCACTTATTAAAATTGTGAATTTATATTCTTTTATGCTTGATGACATTGAGTTGAAAGGAATGAAAAGAGACAGAATCAATGGGGATATATTAAGTTATCATCAAGTAGGAACTAAGTGTATTATAATAGGATGACATAAATATATTAGAAAATATTGAACAGTTTACATAATTCAGTGGAATTCTTAAAGAAAAATATGTAGCCAATGGCTTAAGCATTCTTTGATTTCTTTAAGATCTAGATTAGCTTGAAGGAATACTCCTGTCAGGTAGAATTTCAGTTATGATAATAATTAATCACATTTTAATTATATTCATTGTCATCATTGGATCAGATCTACATTATGAGATGATATGTTTGTTTGAATTTGAAGTATCTCTGCTCATCATAAAAAATCAGTAGTAATTCTGAGACATATTAGTACCATATTGAGGTATCGTAAAGGGATCTTTTCGGTCATGTAAATTCAATTTGTGATGATGTGTATGATATTGAATTGATTAGGTTTAAGGAAAGGTAAATTTTTACCAACAAGGAACTCAACTAAATTCTGTTATCTGCAATGGGAAAATAGACTGAGTGTATGTATATGATTTTTAATGATAATAGTTAGCTGACTAGCTAGTTGACTTTGATCTACAATCTCAAGTTAAATACAGCATCTTGTAATTCCTTTGTCTCAGTTGTTAGATGAATGGACTATCTTTTGGGAAAACTGCTAATCTACTGTTTAATTTTTAGAAAATAAATACACCTTAGATTAATTTCACTTTTCTTTGGTATTGCTCCCTGAATAAATGGTATTGTCCACCTTTTTACTAGCTTGTTTAATCCAGTAGCATTGGTTATATGTACTACATTCATGAAAATCACAGTTTGAGTCACTCCTGGGACAAATTTCATTTGGTTTAGCTGGGGATTTTCTTGAATTGTGACAGCAGTTCAAAATAACCTTGGCTATTGGTACGATGAACATGTCAGTCCATGTTAACGTGTTATCCTTCTAGGTAGGAATTACGGTTGCTATAAAGCAAGAGGCTCATCAAATTCTTTTTTAACTCGCCATTAATTAATTAAATTTCATTGAAATTGAGGAAATTCCAAAATACAGAGCTGTTTTACTGCAGTCATCCATAAAAAACTTCATAGAATTTCAATGTATGATTGCACATTTCTTCATAAAATATTTACAGTTTTAATCCAATGTAGCATCATCACTACATCCAATGTAACATCACTCATGTCTGTAACTTTTACGTTAATAATCAATGGAAAAGATAAATCAAGATCCTGTATCAATGGCGGTCTGAGTATTTTTATGACATATAATTCTCTGAAACCAATTGTAGAGATATGGCATAAAATATGTTTGGAAAGTTGAATCTTTTTTTGGTTGTGCCTTCATTATGATTATTTATGATTTAGCATGTCTTCTGTTCTGTAAGTTGGTGAAGTAAGGTACAATAATAAGATCAACATTTTAAGGCATGCCAAGAGCAACTCCAGTTATAGGTGTGAAATTCTGACCGTTTTGATGAAATTAATAAAATATTGAGTTTTAGAAATTTTGAATGTTCATAATAATACTGACAAGGTGTAATTTTTCTTGAAAATCATTTCCTGTTCTTAAATAATGCATCAGTTTGTTTGCACTAAGGAATGTCTACAATGTTTGAATGACCGAATCAAAGTAAATTAGTGAGTTTCCATATTATTATATATATTTTTTCTAAATATCTCCTTCAACTGTATAGTTTTTTTGTGTGCACCGGTTCTTTTAGTTTTAGCATGTCTTTAATTTTTTTCCACATGCATGCAAGGAAAGTGTGTGCCATTAAATTTGCCCAACCATTTCATTCCAATCTTGTTTTTGTCAAAATAATTGAGTGTTGACTTTTGTTGGATTCTAAATTGTCTAGAACCTATTCACGGAGCATTGTTTAGGTGCTATTAAAATTTGTCGTTTATTAATAGCTTTCTGTCCAAAACTATTTTATTTCTAATATCTTGGTAGGTATTTGGGATTCCAAAATA
Organism: Hetaerina americana; assembly: GCF_022747635.1. Taxonomy (NCBI): domain Eukaryota; kingdom Metazoa; phylum Arthropoda; class Insecta; order Odonata; family Calopterygidae; genus Hetaerina; species Hetaerina americana. Next base: position 1,812,212 of record NW_027287096.1, on the reverse strand, counting down.
TATTCTTATTGGTATTGCTACTTTAAATGATTAGAGGTTATGAAAGTTATTAAGAACAGTATTTTTCTCTGTTATAATTAACAAAATTTTCTTTCCACCTTCCTAATGTTATTAAAGATTTTGGATTTTAAATTACCTAATAAATAATTTTAATATTGAATATGATGTATGGATGTGCATAAAGGATGCATAGGCAAATGTAAACGTTTACATTTTTTAAATGAGAGCAATCTATTTGTTGTATTTATTTTGATTTTTTAAATAACAGATACTAAATACTTGTATATGTGTACAAAATTATGCTAATGAGTATGCACTCTGCAATCATTTTGTTGTAGTCTGCTAAAATAAATTTGGAGTATATAATACTTTTAATACTTCAATGTCTCATAGTCACCACAATATAGTCACATATTAAATTCATTCCACTTTGAAATGGCATTTAATTCCATCTCGTATGTTAGCTGTAATTTTTCATGTGGAATAGTCAATGAATAGCAAGTATTTGAAATTTAAATCTTCGACAGATCCTGTATGGTACAGAAAACCTTTTTGTATGAAATCACAAAGTGCGTATGTATTTGGGAATTTTTTATTTTAAATTTCCAGATTTGATTGAAGACTCGTATACTATAGGTATAGGTCATAGAATCATGCCATTCATAAATTTTGGGACACAACATTGCTGTTAGTTTGTGATACAGAGTGAATAAAAATCTTGATATAATAATCTAATCAAGAGAAAAGGAATTTTGAAAATTTTAGCATCAGATCTAGAACACTAGAAGTGAAGTTATATTTTAATAGTTTTTTCTCAAAGTGGCTTTAGAAACCTGAAGATTTTATGTACATTACTCTGTTAGTCTTCAATTAACAGGTGTATCGCCATACTTATCATAACTCCTGATGTAGCTTTATATTAGTAAATTATGGAATATTTTCTTTTGTTAACAATTTCTTTGTAAAATATTTTGCAATATGCTATTCCTGGTGGCCTTACCAAATGTACAGCTATGTAATTTAGGTAATGTTTAGTAATCACTAGATAAGCATCACCATGATGACATCAAGTGGTAATGAAGATTTTCAGGGAAACCGCTGGATATATAGTTGCAAAATCCATATAAATAGTAGCCCTTTGGCCTAAGGACATTCAGAAAATGTTAGATTTATGAAATTTAGTGTGTGTATGCACTTTATCAGTGATCTGATGAATTACTGCTAATTTAACCTCGTAAATAATCTTCAGCCTTAGAATTGGCTTTAAAAAAATGTTTTGTTGGGTGAACCAACATAACTGTATTTAATACATCAGCATTTGATATGTATTGAATGCAGTTATTTTGGTTCACCTTATGTACCTATGTAGAAATTTTATTTCGTTTCTAATATTTGTTAACTCTTTAATATCATTATATGCATAGCATTTTCACATATCTGACACATTTTCCAAGCATATACTTGTCATTATTTGATGCCTGTCTGATGTAATAGTTGTAGTTAGTGAAAAGCAATTAAAATTTCTGGCAAATTAAAAATATCACAGCTTTTGGCACTTAAGTGTGTAGTAGAATGGGAACAGTAAGCTGAGGAACCAAAGGGAGATAACGCAACAATTTCAGAAATTTCCTGAAATTGTTGCATTGAAATGCACATGAGCTGATGACTCCATTAAAATGTTCTGTTGTGGCATATCCCACAGTTTCTTTGGAATTTGCCAGGGTAGATAATTCAGATATATGATATGTACATGAGAAAGTATCTTACTTTACCACGTGGCCATGCTTTTCTTTCAATGTTGGATCGATTCCCTATGGTCAATCTCTCACCAGGCAGTTCCCTGTAGCACACATCAGGTCATGTAATACTTATGTTGGCCCACAAGATTCCTATTTGCTAGAAGGCATCCACACTTGCTAGCTACTCCTTCACTCATCCTTTCAAAATGGCCCTACTGCTCTCATGCTGTGAGTTTTGTTTTTGTCTTTAAAGAGCATTCTCAGCTCAGTACAGCATGCTTAGTATTGTATAGATATGCCTGAGAAATATTATATGCCTGCATGCTATTTTAAAATGGGTTTATCATTTCCATGTATTATGATTTATTTTTTGTAGTGTTTTCAACCATTCTAGATAAATATTAGTCTATTAATTAGCAAATGCAGCCTAACTTTTAGCATTAGGAAGCTCTTTGGGTTTCCTCATCTAAATAAAGGGAAAATATATTCTTCCACCATTTCCAGTTTACATGTCTTTATGGTCTAGCCATAGCATTAAATTTTCAGAGGTGCCTTAATAATGTGTTTTTATAAATAAACTAAGGGAACAATGTTGATGTCTGTGGATGCCAGGCGTTACTCATTAAAAACCTTCTCTTCCCTTTCTAATTGGAAGATGTTCACATGCTCCTGGTATGCACACAGCCTGAAGGTTAAAATAAGCATGAAATCACATGGTTTAGATCAATAACATTCCCTCAGATGGTTTTTCACTCATTTAATGCATTATTTGTCATAACTTTTACATCTTAATCGTTGCATTACTATATGAGCATCACCATATATAGTTTTTATGTGCACTTATAGTTTGCTGTTAAATTCAGTCGTATTTATTCATATTTAGTTATTTATAAGCTATAAATGTTAATCATAGGTAAGATAAAGCAAATGAACTTTTCATTTATACTGAAAAACATGTCTATTGATTTATTAAAATGAATATTTTTACATAATTCAGATACATAATCTATAAAAATGAAATCAATCTAAGCACAGCTCAGTCATTTGCTGCATGGTTGCTCATAAATTTTTTTGTATTTTTCCTATTTCTCATGAGGTCTTGCTATGTTGTGTTCCAAAAAAAGGAACTTATAAGTCATAGATAAATTCATATAATTCAAAAATGATTTAATAATAATGTTGTAAAAAATATTGCTATCTTTTGATAACTGCGTGTTACATTTTGATTTAGTCAGAAATGCCTTAACTTTTATGCAAAATATTGTTAAAACTCTATCTGTTGTTGAAATAATTGATATTTTGGGAAATTCTAATTATCTGCCTAATGTATGAATTATTAAATAATTATCTACCTGAAATTATTTGTTAAATTTAAGCATTTTAAAAGTGAGAATTGATGTGATGAGGATTTATGTGCTTCTGTTAATGAACAGTGAAAGTTGGAAGTTATTTGTTTTGCCTTACAAGCATTGTGATCAAGAGTCATATTATTTAAATTTTAATTATAATTAATTAATAAACCCAGAATTTAAACTCAGATGTACATGAAAAAGCATCTCACTTTCTTCTAAGAAAATCTGTTTTAAATATGTTGAAATAAATTCACAATGCTTAATTTATTAATGCATGATTTTATCTTAATTTTGAAATTGGAATAACTCTTATTAAACAAATTTATTGCCAACATGAGATTTAATAAGTAGTCATTACATAATCAGTCCTAAACCCACGTCTGTCAATTGAATATTGGTTGTCTGCCTGGCATTCGTAGTAGCCTGCATCTTTTTGGGTTGTGGGATCAATTTCCATTTTTGATTTTATTGTATCTTCTCCTATTGTCCATTCATGAACCTGTGTAATAAAAAAAAGTTTGAGGTCAATTTCATTTTAAAATATCATGAGCTAAGTAGAAATGTGTTTAGATCAGTGCTTTCTTTCTAACTCAACTGACTTTGAGACTAACATAAAAATTTAACTTTATAATAATTGAAATTGAATTATTACATTTTATATTGTGGTGTATAAGTTGAATATTTTTGTTAATAAGTTATTTTCAAAATCAACAGTTAATATATATGAAGCATATAGAAATTAAAACATTATGACATGTATGATGCCAAAACTGTTCAAGTATCCATTCAAGTTTTCCTTTAGCAAATGTGACTGTCACATTAAATCAGCTCATTTATCCTTCAGCAAAGTATAGTCACAAAATTCTCTTGAAGACATCACATGATCATGACATGTTTCTCTCTGGTTCAAGAAAATAGAGAATACACTCTATGTAGAGAATATGAAACAACATGCATTCTCAAAAACACTGAATATAAATTGTATGCCAAGTCAACTTATGTTCAATATTTAGGATTTTTTCATCTGATTTTTTATTACTAGCTGGGTAATTTTTAATTACTCTTTCTCACAGCAGCTATTCTGAAAATGTGGTAAAATATAGTTACCAGTAACTTGCAAATTGTAGCATGGAATGCTCTTGTAATTTGTCCATTTGAGCTCATTGTGTAAATCTTACCTGGAAAAATTTGTGTGCATATAGCTCAATTCCATCTTTAAACCATGTAATGTGAGGCCTTGGTAGACCTTTTGCCATGCAAAAGAATGTTATTTTTCTTCCCAGCATGTAGTCAAGCTCAAAATGGGACGATTTTACAATTTGTGCACCCTGTTAATGCAAGAAAAATCATTAATTTTTTTTATTTTGTTAAAAAATGAATGAAGATGTATCAAGCATATACAAATGATGGCATGAGTATTAGAGGAACACATATGGTGGAAGAAGTCTTGAACTTCATCCATTACTCAAAACCAGAAAAGTTATGAGCTTGTCTATTTTAAAAAATATAAATTGCACTGCTCATAGTTTTTGTAGTGAAAGAGTGCCAATTGAGAGGCTCTTTAGTGAGAAAAAATGGCGGAAATATTATGAAGTTATAGTTGTGCAATCAACTTACATGAAAGGTAATATGTGTTATTTAATGCTGCTCAAGTTGTATACTTTTATAAATTCACAGTCTGACAATACAGTTTTATAATGTTGGCAAATGCTTCTAAACAAAAATGTATTCCAGTTCATGTGCATGCTCTCATGGTAAGCTTTGATTATGTTTCTGATGAAATTTATCAGTATGATATGTGGAGTAATTAGACTACATACACACTAGTTTTGTAATATTCTAATGATGAGTTTCTATTCAGTTATTAAAACTATGAGTTGGTAATTGCCTTATCAACATTTTTAATTGTGTTTCCTTTTATATTTTGAACTGCCCGGGAAAAAGTATCTGAATGAGATTATGTGGTGCAATCAGCCTATCGATTACTACCTTGATCAAAAAGTTCCCGGAATAACCACCGTGTGGCGCTCCCATCGTTCCGATTTGAGTTCTGTTTTTTTTGTTAAAGTGGTACATCTGTTGTTGATATTCCCTTTAAATCTTAGTGTCATAACTTGACATTTGCAAAATTTACGTAGCCAAGAGTACATCTATCTCTGTGTGTGTTGGCGATTTTTTACAATTTCAGAAATGGATTTAAATTTGCAACAACGAACTTGTATTAAATTTTGCGTAAAAAACGGATTTAGTGGCGCACGGACGTTGGAAAAGTGTTTCGGCAACGATTCTCTAAAAAAAACGGTCGTTTACCAGTGGCACGAGCGGTTCAGAAGTGGTCGTGAGTCAATCGAAGATGATGAACGCAGTGGCAGACCATCGACATCGAAAGTCGGTGAAAAAATTGATAAAGTAAAAGAAATGTTGGTCAATAACCGCAAATTAACCATCAGAGAAATAGCGGAGGACTTGAACATTGCCTATGGATCCGCCCAAGACATTGTGGTTAATGATTTGGGTTTCCGTCGTGTAGCAGCAAAGTTGGTTCCAAAAGACCTCAATTTCATGCAAAAAAGAGACCGTGTTGACGTCGCAAAAGACATGATTTGCGAGGCTGAATCCGATCCCACATTCATCAAAAGGATCATTACTGGAGACGAGACGTGGGTTTATGAGTACGACACGCAATCCAGACATCAGGCAAGTGAATGGCGTTCACCAAATGAGCCGAGACCAAAAAAACCACGTCGTTTTCAGTCAAAAAAGAAGGCAATGCTGACGGTTTTCATGGATTACAACGGTGTAGTGCATCATGAATTTTTGCCAGAAGGCCAGACAGTAAACAAAGAGTATTATTTGGGCGTTATGAGACGTTTGCGTGAAGCAATTCGCCGAAAGAGACCAGAAATGTGGGCAGAAAACTCGTGGATTTTGCACCATGATAACGCACCGTCGCACAGTGCTATCATTATTCGTAATTTTTTGACGAAAAATGCAACAAATACCATCCAACAGCCACCGAATTCACCTGATTTGGCTCCCTGTGACTTCTTTCTGTTCAATCGAGTTAAAAAACCATTACGGGGAACGCGTTTTAGCAGCCGAGAGGAAGTAATGGAAAAATCGCAGGAAGCACTGATGGACATACCGAAAACCGACCGTAACTTTTGCAAATGTCAAGTTATGACACTAAGATTTAAAGGGAATATCAACAACAGATGTACCAATTTAACAAAAAAAACAGAACTCAAATCGGAACGATGGGAGCGCCACACGGTGGTTATTCCGGGAACTTTTTGATCAAGGTAGTATGTCAGGTAGTAGTAGCATTTTATGCCAAGTCGCTTGTTATCCTGCCAATGAAATATTTCATGGAATGAAGATTTTTGGTTTTTTACTCACATCTGGATGATTGTAGTAGTTAGCACTTGCAGGATTCCTAAAGTTGATTATAACTGGTACTCCAGAAGAGGAGTAATGTGTCCTTCGCCCTCCTCCCCTCCCAACACCTGTCCTCCCTCCACTCTTCCCACCAGCAGTAGCCCCTGCCCTGGCACCTCCACCGGCCCTTGCACTCTCTCCACCTTCTGGGTAAAGTAGGATGACTACTAGCATGAGAAGGAATGACGATTTGAAGCAAAGTCTCCTTTTTCCCAGGGAGTGTAACAGTTTGCACACCATTGACATTTCAGGGGTCATATATATCTGTAATGAAAATAAAATCTTATATCACTTTAGTGATGCTACCTGACATCTGTTATCACCATTGCATTATACAAGATAATTAACTGAGATGAAATCCATTGTATGTAGTGTTTGTTTCCAGTGTAGGATTTTCACTATTTTTCTCATGTGAGACCCTAAAAAATGATTTCTCCTCCGTAGGACAGCACTGAACAGCATGAATAATAGTACTCTAAGATTGGATGCCTTCCACCTGTTTAATTAGTTAGTACAGTTTATATCTGCATTGAGTTTAGAGTTCTGTACTCTTTATTGATGGATATGTGCTTCGAAGTCTGAAATATTTCCTTATGTTACTCTTAGTGCAAAAATTTAATTTGTATTGAAAAATTGAAACATTTTTATACTTCCAATAATATCCATACACTAATGCCACTTCACTATTCCCCATGAATCAAGTTTAAAATATTTTCCTGTTTTTTACAAAAATTAACTCAGGTTCTATGGGTCATCATTTAGGAAGATTTGTGCAGTATTTCTGTAATGGATATTTTTCGATTTGAATGTTTTCCATTGGGATGAGAAGACTGGGAAATAAGTAATAAAAATTATTCACTCAAATTACACATATTGCAAAGTTAGCCCAATTGCCAAATTTGATACAAAATCCGATCTGTTTAGTCAATATTTCCAATCTACAGTATGATGTCTTCTACCATGTTGACACAAATCTATTTAGGAACATTATTCCATGAGTCTTTTGCTGAAGGAAACTTGCAAATATGATATTTAGTTGAGATATTAAACCAACTCACACCAAGCCACTCACAATATGCAGCACTTAAACGAACTTGGGTACATCCACCTTGTCACGCACTAGAGCCTTGTTGTCACTGATAATTCCCCACAGAAATAAAGCTAGCCTTGTGAACAAATGTGGTTGACCTTTGAATGTTTCCATACCTGAGTTAAGCAGTATTTAAATAAATCTCTTCTCTTGTCTACTTTAACTTCCCTCGCCTTCTTATGACCTTATGTCCTTCCTTGATGATTCCTTCAAGTCATGGCCCCGGCCCAAAACACGGTGGCAAAAATCCTGTTTGAGATGAACCAACATAGGAGGACACAACTTTTAGGGCGACAAGTTGCTGTTTTCCCTAGACCAAAGAAGCGCGGACTGACTGTGTGACAGACATTAATTCACACCCATCATTCCATGGGAGTTGAGTGTCAAGAGGGGAAACGAATCAGCAGGGAAGGAGGGTGGTTTGCATAAGGGTCTCTCCCACTTCCCTCCCTCCTATAACCACTCTCTCCTACCTTCCCTTTCCCCGCTGCCCCTCTCCCTGTCAGAAATGGGAAATGATACCCTTGTCGGTTTTGGCGGTCTGTGTGAGTGAATTTGTTTTGATGCCTCAATTGGTTGGGGAGAAGATTGAGGGGAAGCGGTGACATGGGAAGGGGGTCTAGATGGATATGAGGTGTTTTCTTTTTTTAATTTTTTTTTAGGAGGACTGCTAAGGTTGAAGGGTGGGAGTGGGGAGATTCGGAGTTGAATGGCTCTAGAGGAGCCCCCCTTCTATTGATGCTGAAAGGGGTTTCCATGAGGCCACTTTTAGTCAGAGGGGGAGAGAATAAAAAAATTGAATAGTTCTTTTTGAGTGTATTTAATTAGGATTCCTCCTCTGGTATTTGTTAATAGCAGAATCAATTTTCCATTTAAGTACTCATTCATCTGTAAACCCTTTGAAATTCTACATTTTTATTCTTTTTGGATTGATACAAATCTTTTTATGTAAACCTTTTATGTAAGATTTTATTAAACATTAGTTTACTTCATTACCTCAAGTGAATTACATATTCTTCATTCAAGCAGTCCATTCTATTATTTTTTCATCATTAATCTTTACATTTTACTTGATTTATTATTTAAAACAAAAATTATTTCACTCTACTGAGTGATGATTTGAATAAAAAGATTATCATAATTTATTGAGGATGGTCCATTTCAAGGTAATATGATAATATGCAATGAAATTTACTCTGATCTACGACCAGATTTGTTTATATATGTCTGAACATCCATTTAAACATGTAATACTTGAGTTTAGCTGTCAATGCGGTGAACATGAAAGGTTTCAGAATGAGGGTCTTTTTTATGCACAGAAAGTTTTATGGATAGCATTGGGGGCCTGGAGAAGGGGGAGAAGTTGGGGGAGAGTGTGAGTGAGGGAGGAAGGGGGGAAGAATGGGGGCCCGTTGCCACCAATTGAGTAATTACCACCTCTATCAGTCCCATCTGTGGGGCCCCCTGAGGGATTGGAATAGGGGTGAAAACTTGGGGAATTGTGGTGAGAGAGTCAACAGCCACTGAGTGGCTGCACATTCTTCCTTTATTTTGCAAGTGAAGTGTGTAAAGATATTCTTTTCAAATTGGGCTTCCCAAATTTTCAAGACAGCAAATGATCGTTCTGTGAACATTTAATGTTGATTGCCTTTCCAGCCTTGATGCTGTTGGCATTAAATTAGTCTACTGGAATACAGGAATGTTTCAATGTTTAAATCACTTTGGTTGCATGTATAATTTCAATTTATTTAGTATTATGTACATTTTTATCATTTGAAGCATGCACCTTTGAAAATATGTCCTTTGAAATCCAGATTAGGCTTTTCATGTTATTGGAGTTCGTATAGGCTGAAATTTCCCTTTCCCAATGTAGGGCTGTGTAGGGCTGACCATTGGGTGTGGATTTTAAAGCACTTTTTCCCAGCACCTTTCACCCTCTACTCTTTCATTTTTCAGCTCCTCCCTCTTCCATACCTTCTGGATTTTCCTTTGCCTCCCTCTTTCCCTTGTTTTTTCTCTCACAGCCTTTTCATATTCTGCTACATCAAAATATGTATCTCATCTATTAACTGCTTCAAATTTAGCCCACTAAATTTATCCTCCATTATCATCTAAAACACATTTTTCTTCATTCATGTCCGTTTCATTTTATTTTTCCTTGTCCACTCCGTTTCCCTTAAAACTTTAACCAGAAGCTCAACCTTTTTCTCACTCATTCAGCATTATGCTTGAGATCAGGCCTTATAAATCTTTTCATTATATCCTTGCTACGTAATCATCAGTTATCTCTCTTTTGGAAATGCATTGTTTACTAACACAATTCATCTTCTAATGACCTTCCCCGAATGTTTTGTCGGATGGATTTCCAGAGAAGTGCATCCTTGAACATTTAATAGAACTTTTGGAAATTTGTGATTCACAATGCTTTCTATACCTGGATCAGCATTGACTTGCCTGCGATTATTAAAAGCATTTAATTTATAACTGGTTTTTTTAGCTGGTAGTTCAATAAATGCATGAGAAATTCCCTTACATCCAATTAAATACTCTGGGGCGCTTGAAAATTACATCTTGAATAGTAGATGGAGGTAGAGATAGTTACATTTTTGTAACTGAATTCATAACAAACTTAAATGATTGGAGACTATGGTGCTAATGTTAACAGTTCAGGGGAGCAGCTTCAAAATAGTGCATCCTCTATTCTATAGGAAGGTATAGCCCTACATCAGGGATTGTTTCAAAAAATTAAAAATGTTGCATTTAAGGACAATCACTTCAAAATACCAATTATGAAACTTGTAACTCAGTATACTTTTCAGAATTTAAAAATTTTAATGTTCCAATTCTATCATTAAAAATTATTTGAACAATATATTGCTTGTTTCCTTAAATCAATTATTTGTAAAAGTACATGAACATCTTTAATAATTGAGGAAGGCGTGAATGTTTGTGAACCTCTGTCATAAACCTTCCAGCTGATTGGGTATTTAAATGCAGAGGCTTAATTCACAGTATTTAAATCTACCACGTACATTTAGGGTATATCAATCTACTGAAGACGTGACATGTATGGTAAACTGTGTCGAAGGTTAAAAGCATTTGATTCATATGTATGAATAAATTCAACTAGCATTTATTCATAGTATATCTTTTATTTCCACAAGGGTCCTATAATAACTGAATTAGATTCACTTTTAAAAGTAAGTTGTTTTTAACAATAGTTATTTGTAGTAAATAATTACCTCTTCACATTTTATTTTAAATTTTGATATTTTATTATTTAGTCTTTTTACTAACTGCCTGAATGCCCAGCCAGACTTTATTTTACTTTTCATTCCTTGCTTGCCAAACTGGCTGGTTTATTTCCTCAAAGTGCCTGAGAGTTTTGCTACTTGTGCACGCAATAGTCCTTACTAAGCACGTATTAAAAGGTTGTAACTATTTAATTGATAAATCATCCACATTTCAGATGTTTTCTTGTTACTGAGCAAGTAAAGAGTAGTGATGTCATTAGAAGGATTGTAGTAATAAATACACATTTTTAAGAAATGTGAACTAAATGGATGCTTAAATAAAGTTTGCAGAACCCACCAGTGTGAATTGTGGCTTTATACTATTGGAAAGTGTACATGATGAGAAAGGAGAATTTAAGTGTCCTGGAGACTTTGGAGATTTGGGAAAATTTACCAAAGATTGAGTAGATGACTTGTTAGGGCATGATGAGTTGTTGAGTTGATGTTGTAATGAATGACATGGGTCAATGAAATAAATGGATGGCAAAAGTTGCCTAAGATGATCAATGGAAAGAATTAACTGAACAAAGCAAATTGGTGTTTTGGACAAAATAGATGAAGGAAATGTATTTACCAGAAATGAGAGTAGGCAATAATAACTAACAAAATATCTTATATATATTTTGCCTTATTTTAATATTTACTCAGCCTCATATATATTTTGCCCTGGTATTGTAAGGTACTTAATAAAATGGAATTTTCATCTATTTGCCAAGAATTGATGGACCTAAACAGATGAAATATTTTTGATGCATTATTGAAATTTTAATGTGAGCAAATCTGTTAAATATTTTTTAAAGTAAATATAAGTTTTTTATTTTAGGGGGCTATGGAACATCCCTTACATATCTGCTTGTTATCTTATCAATGCAACATTGATCAAGAATGAAGAAACAAAGCCGTCATATATTCGTAGTCTCATGGATGCAGATATGGCATTCTGTCAAAATATGAGGGAAAAAGTAAGTTGGTTGACATATGATGACTATGTGATCAAAATAATGACATCAACGTGTGAAGAATATTTGTTTGTAAATCAGGGTTTTACATCATCAGTGTTTGTGTGCTCCGAAAAAAATGGTAGAGAATGTTGGTAGTTTAGTTTTATTTGCCCTACTATATGATTGTTCATTATTAAGTTTCTGTTGCTTGTCACTACAAAATCATGTCCATCTAGCCTACCACATTACATATACAAGGTCTGTCCTACTATAATAAGGTTATTTTACTAATCCCCTAGAAATTATTTTCTGCCACTTATAAAAGAGAAATATTGGAAGTAATAACCTAGAATTTTTAAATGTTGTGAGATCAACATTATTGTGGCTTCTGACTAAGTAATTTTGGCATGAAGATAATGCCATAATTGAGAGTTAAATTATGTTGCTATACTTAGGTTTACTTTTGTATGCATTTTTGGAGAAACCTTTTGGCACATATTCATGTAAGTGTCTAAAGAACTTAATGAGTGGACTTTCCCCTTGTAATGTGGTACATCGAGAACCTCCATAATTTGTTGACACGACTTGAATAGTTTGTATCACCTATGTTAATTGGGGTGAAGTGTTTGGCTGGTGAAATCCAGAATTATATAAGAAGTTAAATATATTCAGCTCTGCTGTAAATTAAGATCAAATATATTTTTGTTTAAGTTTCAGTTTGTTCTGCTTAAGTAAGCATTTATCTTGCATCATCATCAAAAGTTTTCCTTTCATTTCCAATGGCCCATATTGATTTCTACAGTCATTTTGATGTGCCCATTAACCAGCCCTGTTTTTCTAACAATGAATTATGTGGAAAGTTTAATATAATGCCATTTTACAAATGTATGGTATCTAATTGGAAGATATGCATACTGATGATAAATTAGAAGTCATGCCTGCTATAATTTCATGTTCCAGAATGTTTTTATGTATGTAAGCAATCGTCTGGACTTCGGACATCTCATTAATGCAGACAACTTTGATACATCTCATTTACACAATGACCTCTACCAAATATTTGAAAACAGATGGGATTGGGAGCAGCGCTACATACATGAAAATTATACCGAAAATTTCAACCCAAATAAAACAATACTGCAGGTATGTAATGTATTGTTATTATGAAGTTAGATATAGACATGTATGTTGAGGAAAATCAATCAGCTCCTTAACCTGTGAGAAAGAAAAATTTATACTATGGTTGAATGTGCTAATTATGATTTCAATGTTAACATGTCATTTTCAATGGGGAAATAGTTACAACATTAAACTTGTGATACTTTTAAATGTGTATTATTATTAAAATTGTGAGAAGATCAAGTATCAATTGTCAAAAGATCATAATCAACAATCTTCTCTCCATTTTATCAATATGTTTCAAGAAATACTGCAGTCTGTAATTAATTATGTGGTGTTTTTAATTTTTTCCAAATTTAGCCATGCCCAGATGTTTATTGGTTCCCTGTTGGTTCACCACGATTTTGTCAAGAGCTCATAGAAGAAATGGAGAACTATGGGAAATGGTCGGATGGTTCCAACATGGTGAGAATAAAAACAGTTTTGTGGTTTTTCCTATTTTCCCAAGTTTTTTATGTTTTTAATAATCTCAATCTCCTAATATTTTCTTCAAACACCCTGGAGAGGATGAATGATGGATGAAATTATCTTTCCAATTATCACCACTTCATAATTGGTGTGAGTGATCCCTGAAACATTAATTATCTTAGTTTGTTTGCTCAAGAAAATAGGCACTTACAAGGTGATAAATAAAAATTCCATTCAAAGACAGCTGGATTATATGAAGAGGTTGATATACAGTGCTGAATAAAAAAAATGCTTATTTTGATTTTACCTGTGTTCAAGATTGATCATGGTTTTGACATATTAACTTATGTGCAGTTATTCAGTGGTACTAGATAGAGCATTAAGCTACTAAACTGTAAAGTCCCAGATTCTAATCCTGGATGCTGCCTTTGGACAATTCCATTTAAAATTCAATTAATACTATTTTCTGGGTGCCAAAACTTTTGAGAGAAAATATAATTGTCTAGTGGAAAGGAACCATATCCTCAATCTGAATGGATGAGATATACACACTCACACGTGAGTGAGCTCTATCCTCATTTTTTGTAACCAATCTCCAAGTTAATTATTGTGTTGGTGTTGTATTATTTAGCTGTTAGAATAATGATGACTGTAAATAAGATGTATAATGTGTTTTTCATATTCATTGGTTAGAACTAATTCATTAATCATATCAAAATTAATCTCCCTTCATTGAGGCTTGTGAAGAAATATTTACTTCTATAAACTGCCAAGATAAATTAAAAATTGGCAATTTTCCACAAAATAAAATTTAATGAAACCGGTTTCAATGTAACTACATCACCTAATAATGATGTAGTTACATTGAAAACCGGTTTCATTAAATTTTATTTTGTGGAAAATTGCCAATTTTTAATTAATCATGATAGTCCACCATATCACGCCTTAAATGTCTCTTTTTAAACTGCCATGAGATTATTCAGGTGGTATTTATATTTTCACCATAGTACAATTTTATGTTACCCACTATTTTGCACTATTTGCATAAATCACTGATTATGTTATGTGTTGCATTACAGTAATTTAATTTTTTAGGTACCTCAGTGGTAGAGGTTCTTTTTAGATTAGGCCACCAATTTTCCCTGCAAAATTATTTACAGGAAATCAGTATTTTGATGATTGGTTCTTGTCTGTACCTCCATGTTTGAAGATTTGTATTAATTTTTTCCATTAATTTTCTTTGTCATATCAATGATCTGTGAATTTTAAAAACTTTCTTTTCTCTCCAGCATATGAACATCTTGTTCAGAGCATTGACCATATGAAGAGTATAGTCTAATCTTCCCTTGAAGTAGCCTCAAAAAAGTTATTGATGCTAAGGTTGAAAGTGTCTTAATTTGAATATGTTTAATTAAAGCCATTATTGATGAAAGAATATACATGAAATTAATTAACCATTGTGAAACCAAAATAGGATAACCGGCTGGATGGTGGATATGAGAATGTTCCAACAAGAGATATTCACATGAAGCAGGTTGGCATGGATCAGCAATGGCTGGAATTCCTCAGATTATATGTACGACCACTGCAAGAGTTTGTCTTCACAGGATATTTTCATGATGTATGTGTGCTATACAGTGATCGGCTTTTATGGCCATTGGTATACATGGTGGCATAAGGTTTGGCTATAGTTTGTAATTGCATTGACATGAAGGCAGTGATGAGAGTTTAAAATCTGAATTGAATGGTGTATTTCTGTTTGCTGCATTCCTTTGGATGTGAGTGAAAAAGTGTGCAACTTGTTTTGATTTAAAATTGTGTTATGTTTTTTGTCCTCATTTTCTAAGATTTCTAACACAGGGTGTTAATTATCTTTTCATTTCGGGCTTCTGAATGTTATGAACAACATATGTATGTATGTAGGAATACCATTTACTTTTAGTTTAATCTGCTTTCCCTCCTCTGTAATGACTTGAATCCTTAGATGTAATACTGGGAGTATATATTTTTATACATCATTGCTTTGGCAGTATTGCCTTTAGTGAGTTTTAGCACTAGTATCTCAAGAGCCAAAATTAATACATAATAGAATTCAAAACTTTGACACTGTGGTAGTTGTTTGTGAAACATTCTGTTTTTTGTTGTTGGAAGTCATCGGCAAATTTCCATTTTCTTTCGATGAGTCTAGTAAAATATTTCATGAGATATACTTTGGTGCAAAAAAATTCAGATATTTTTTCACTACCCTAATAAATTTTTCTGTAGCTGAAGTTGAAATACTTTTTATTTTCTTATTCGAATATATATTTTGAGCTTTCTTTCATTGACACTCACAAAGATTTTGCTTTTTCATGAGTTTACCTGATGGCAGCCAACCAACTCACTTTAAATCAAACCGCTAAAATATCATAATGATAGTGTTGATAAAACTGATATTTTAAGTTTTACAGCCAGCATATTTAGTATTAACTGGCAGTATGCAAATCAGATGTTAGGCTGTCCATATTTACATGTATGCATTTGGAATGACTTTGGTTTTCAAAACAATAGAAAATTCCGTAACTCCCCTATATTCTCATTTCCGAATCTCACATTAACACTGCCCACCAGTTCCAAGAGCATGACTTTTAAGAATCCATTCAGAAGTAAGGATATTCCATGAAATTGAGTTTTATAAGGTTCTGCTTATTCACTGACTAATCCTTAGCTTTCTTTTTGTGAACGAATGCAGCACAAATCCAGCTTGTTTCTCTTGACCTGTGGCATTAACCATTTAACATATTGTGATGACTGATCCACTTGAACAATTTATATTCCTAATCTTTTTCTTTGTATTTTCAGATTTATGTTTTTGATTAATTTTTTTTATGTATGGCTGACGTTCCTGGACTAACAATAATGGCATACATATTTAAGTTCACTAACCATGTTTGTGTTCTCAGTTTTTGGCAGTGACTATTGAATTTGAAACTATGAGGAAGTGACATTTTTCTCATTTTTGTTTCACTCAGCCCTCGTTCATCATCCATAATAATAAAATTATTAATATTTATTAACTCGCTCAACTGCATATATTTTCTTTCTAAAAAATACTCACATCTTCTTTTTCTCATTTCTTTTTTTCTCCCTTCCAACGAAACTCATCTCTTCTTCACATTAAAACTAACAATCATTAAAATATAAAAATTCCTGGCTTCAATAAAATCTTCTCTTGTGGAATAAATAATTTGCTTCCTAACTCTTAAATTTGTGATCATGGTAAATAATTGCTGTGATTAACATAATTTGCTTTTTCACATATCACATGTATTTTCAATATATTTCCCAATATGAAATCACATACTCTGAAACACAATTTTCATGCAACTTGGTATGTGCATGAAAACATGTAGGATCAGCGTATTGAAGGTGGATATGAGCAAGTGCCTACCAGAGATATCCATATGAATCAGATTGGGATGGAAAAGCAGTGGGACCATTTTCTCATGGAAATTGTGAGACCTCTTCAGAGGAGGGTGTTTGATGGCTACACACAAGTAAGACAGACAGTTTCAATCACATCAAACATCTCAATGTAGCTCTAATGAGAGTCCAACATATTAGATGGTTGTGGGACTTAAATAGCTTTTAAAGTGCACTTTATCCTTTGGAGATGGTAACAATTGTTTTGCAATCAGTTTATTAATATTTATTCATTGAAAATATAGTGTCCATGTGTTTTTAAAATGAGAAACTAAAGAGAAATAAAAATAAGTCTCTAATTTCGATCTTTGTGCTTGTCATGAAGTCACTGCACTTTTTTTATTGAAATTTCCTATGATTCCTCTCAAGTATTATCAGATTGCTGATGTTTTCGCATGAAGTATTTTTATTTATTTGGCCGAAGGTTTTTAATGTTAAATGATTCCTGGATCTTATTCTTTGTAATGCAGGTTTTAAATTATAACAGTAAAAATTGTGATGACATTTTACCTGCTATAATGATACAGAAATGATAGTATTTCATATAAAAATTGTCTTCTGAATTTTTGGTGCAAATATACATCGCTCTTGAGTAAAATTTGACAAATCTATGCTTCCTCAGATATCCTATATAAGTACATTCATTTGGAAGCATTAGGTGACAACTTTACTAAGTGTGAACTCTTGATAGGGGAATTTGTTAATAGAATTACAACCTCTTATGTCCAGAAATTAAATGTATACACATTGCTTGAAAAGTATAGATATTTTGAAAATCTGCTGTATGATGCGTGCTTGTTTTCACCTTGGAAAATGGGTGAACCAATCAGTCTGCCTCATATTCCGTGAATTTGTCCATCATGGCAATTTTATTTCTTTACAGAGAGTAAAACTTGCTAGTTTTCAATTTTATGCATGACCTTTTAATTAGTACTGGAGACTTTATTCATCAATAATTATTTTATACATTTTAGTGGTTTATTAAGCATGGTGGGCCATGAGAAATGTGTAACTCTGGGATATGACTTCTGAATTGTTTTTAAAGCAAAACACATTTAACCATAATGGCCATGTTTCTCAGCAGCTGTATTTTACGAAGGTAAAGCTTTGACAAGTGCATTCTAGATTGCTGAAACAACAGATCACAAAATCGATATGAAGTTTTTAGTATTCTATAATTGTAAGATTGGACATTGGCATATAACATAACATTTTTAAATATCTAATATTATTCTGTATTTCATTTTTTGACTGACGTAAGTTATAAATGCCCATCACGAGCTTAAAAACAGCAGAAAATATTATGTATGATAGTATAGCAATTCATCATTTATGAAGTACACAATTCCTTTATTCGGGCTGGAAATACTTTCTGTAGGGTTTTGATCTGCATGGGGTTGTTAATCACCAAACTCCTGCCTGGGCAAGTCATTAATATTTTATCCTTTTTGAGGGAAAGTTCAGCAGTGCTACATTATATTGGGTTTATGGATTCATGCCATGTTTAATTCCATGATAATTCCATAATTAATGCCATATGATCATTCCATTCATATTTTACATGTGTGCAACAGTGAAACTCCATGTCTTAGTTTTTAATACTAAAGAAACATTTCCCTAGACTCTGAGAATTTCTGTTTTATCAATATGAAATGTTTGCTTGGTGTTAGTCCTAAAAAATCAAATCCTGAAGCAATTTACATTCTTCAAATTACCATTTATGCTCTATGAGAAATTGCCTTGCAGTGTGCTTGGTTTTGATGAGTTGACTTTTGTTTTTTAGTCTTTCAGACCTAAATATTTGCCATAATACTTTTGACTCGCACAATGATTCACAAACAACAGTATGCATATTGCATTACAGGCTTGTGAGTCTTAGCAGTTTGAATTCATTGGGTAATTTACCATAGAATTAATTGCATCTTTTATGGTATCTAAATTAGTCAAATAAAGGATTCAAGTTCCCTTCTTAAATTGTTACTGAATTTTCATTTCCAACAAGATTTGAGAACAAACTTTTAATCTTTTTTGTGCTGCTTCTGCCTTATTCTTTCTGCACTGAAATTTAGCACTAACCTTAGGTAGTAAATAAATATTTGCTGCATGCTTTAGGAGGTGGATTATTTTCATCCATGTTATGATTTAACACATAGTTTTAATGTGTGTATATCAGCTTTCTTTTGCTTGTATAAATTGAGCTGTTTAACTTCCCTTATTCCTTTTTGTGCTATTTAATTTTTAAAGAGGGAAAAATTAGTAGAATATTATGAAAGCAATTATATTGTTACTCAGTCACTACTTAATGTTTTACATATATGGGTCAGTTCATTACAAGAGGTGTAACACTGGTTGCTTGACTATTTTCTATAATCAATCATTTGTTTGCTGTTGCTCTGATGGTTGTGGTGGTTCAAAAAACTATCTACTGTTTTATGAAGGCTTCTACAAAATGGTATGGATGAATGTAATTCTGTTTGGGTCTTCATCCACATGTAATATTTTCTGTTCACCTAAAGGAGCTGACTGGAATGCCAGTTAACTCGTTGTGTTAAAAACATTATATATGAATGAAATACCGAGCAGGAATGTATTCATCAGCTACTATTAAATTTTAATCTTTTTTCATTTGCAAGTAGCAAATAGCACTTAATATGTTTCACATGAATTGCAGGTTTTGGCATTTGGAGGCATACAATTAAATGTTAATTTCTAAGATCTGGTTATTCTATGTCTTTGAATAAAACACCATTGGTGTTTTAAACATTTCAATGCAAATCTTTGTGATTAAGAGTGTCAGTTCTCAGAGAAGGGATGGAGTATCAAAAGTCTTTTTTTGTATACACATATATAATTTTAGTTCATGGGTAGAATCAATCAAAGTTGAAAATTTTTTCTTTTAAATTTTATGAACATGTAGAAATTAAAATTTTAGAAATTTTCCACACTTTAATCTTAATTGCAGCTTGATAAAAATCCCAAATGTTTATGCAACATAATCCTACTTGACCTGTATTATTATTTTTTGTATTTTACCGTTTAAGGTAGGTTTTGGATGGGCACTGGTTCTAGAGCAATACTATGATGCATTTCTTTGCCCCTAATAACAAAACACAACTTGGCATCCAACACAACAATAAGTCCTCCTCTAATTCTTCATACTTTCATCCTCCTTTGCCAATCAGAAAACTTTTTTAATATTCCTTTCTGTTTTGGGTTTCTTCCAACATTGCCCTCTCATCTCCACCCCCACCTAGAACGTCTTTTCTTTCGTACTTTATTAATTTTCCTTTCTGTCAATTTCACCTTTTACATCTTTCTTTACCCCTTCATTTCACAAGCCTCTAATGTATGCCCATCGTTGACCATGCTTCAACGGTAATATGCGTCAATGACTGTTTCCATGCTGCACAAAACCATTCTGCATATCAAAATTGTGACGAATCATTTCTTAACATTCCGTACTCAATGTCCATGTACCTAATTCCTTCCTGATGTAAAAACTTTATTGCTAAATGTAATTCTTCTTCTTATGTCCCCACTACTTTTAATATCTTTGTCTAAATACTTCCAAGATAGGTAAATTGTTCCTAGTTTCTTAGCTCATATTTTAATATTTAACTTAGCTTTGCTCTTTACCAACAACCGCATAACTTTTGTTTCATTTATGATCATAATATTTACTTTATTTAAGACCATAATCTACAATAGTAATTTCAACTGGATACTTTAATGAACAGAAATATAGAATTTTAAATTTTCGGTTTGATAGCTATAGATGGCATCTTAATTTTGTGTTTTAGATACATCTCATTGTTTGAAATATATTTAACTATTGTTTTGTAGATATTTGCATTTTAACTCATTTATTTAAATATTTAAATAACAAGTGTAAGACCTCTTCTGAATGATTTTTTAATGTGAACAGATATTCCAAAAACATATCACAGAGATATTGCTTGAAATGAAAAGTTCTAAAGATTGGCTATCTCACTAATCATTGTTAATTATTCATTATTTAATGTAAATACATAATTTAAATAATAAACTACATCATGTATAACACTTCATTGTGAATGCTGTTTTCAAAGTGAGCAAAAATATCTATATCTGACAAAGACAAATATCCTTATCAGAAGATATTTCACAAGTTACTCGAGAATTGACACCCTAAAATGTTCCCCTTTTTTGATCATGGGTGGAATCCACATTAAAATTACGTACTCATATTAGGGAGAAAATTAGCAAAATAATGTGTATTGACAATATTTTAAAAATAAAAAACACAATAGTGTTCCTTCACTGATGTAGGACAAAGTAGATATCTTAGATGTTACTTAGCATCCAAAAATGCCAAAATTTTGAGTTAATGGAAAAAGAATGGCCTGCACTTTTAAAATGCAGAGAATAAAAGCTAAAAAAAAGTATCTGTATTGAAATGCCAACACAGAAAGGCTACATCGTGCAAATAATTGTTTTAAAAATGTTCAAGCTTATAATTATTTTAGGGAGTACTTTAAGTGGACATTCCATGAAGTATGAGTTGGCACCAATCTTAATTTAGATATTTGCATTAATTCTTCTTGTCAGTCTAATTTCTGTCTGCCATTTTAATTTCATTTTCATATTTAAGCATGCATAATTTGTGCTTTTTTGTTTCATATGCATGTTCTCGTTTTTCCATGTAAAACTTTAGAATGTTGTTGGAATTATCATTTATTTTATGCCATGTTAGTGCATATTTTTGGTGGGTTAAGATTGAGAAGACAGTTTTTGTTTTAATAAAACATGTTTTACATCCATACTAACAAATCAGAACTCAGTCGTTGGTTAGTTTTATATGCACGTAGTTTAAAATTGTTATCTTCTATAATCAGAACAGAATTCTAAGTAATTATAATAAAAAGTACCTAATTTTTAAGGTTGTCCTACTTTAATTATGATTCTAAGTATTATTCATGTAACCATTTAAATGAATGCAGGTTTCAATAATTTATGTAATTCAAGCATTTATTATAAAAATGTTAAACTTACCTTATCTATCTGTTTGGTGTGAAATATTTGTCAGCATCTGAAATTTTAGCTGCACTTCCATTAACTTGCTGCTGTTTCTTGGTCTTCAACCTTCTTTCTCCTTCCATGAAGCCTTACTAGTACCTGTTATAACACCCTGCCCTTGTTTACGTCCGTTAAAAGTCTCACTTGTCTCAAGGGTAGATTTTTTCATTCTTGGTTTAATCTCATAAAGATAGTGGTTATGTAGTGGTTTTTCATTGTTGAGTGTTAATTTTTAGTTTTATTCATTTTGGAAAAATTTATTATAAATACTCAAAATATGTTGATTTTTATAAATGCCTTTATTAATGGATCAGGTCACTGATTTCAAATCCCATTTCAAGTCTTATTTTATGCCATTAAAATGATTTTTAGGCTCACTTATGCTTGACACAATATTGAAATCTGTGATTATTTATTATTTTTTTATCCACTACTGAATTGCAACTATGAAGTTAGTTGAATAACAATTCATTTAAGAAATAATGTTGAAGTCTTAATTTAAACTCTATCAGTTTACATCTGAATAATTTGCATTATATTTGTAGTTTATAAACCAATGAATTCTGTAATTGTTCATTTTTTTTACTATATTATATTTAAAAAATGAATGCATTAGTATAATATAGACTCAATTTTAACTTTTCATATAATAAAAGCTTATTATGTTTTCAGCCTCCAAGATCCCTGATGAACTTTGTAGTTAGGTATAAGCCAGATGAACAGCCATTTTTAAGGCCACACCATGACTCATCAACATATACTATAAATATTGCCCTAAATAAACCAAAGATTGATTACGAGGTAAGTGATTAAACTTTTACAGTTTACTTAATAGATAATGCTGATGAATTATGTGCATTCTTCTGTCATCATCATTTCCTTCAATAGCGCCTAATATTTCTCTGCCTAAAATTTGTGGCACTTTACCTTCATGAAAAGAGAGTGAAGTAACATAACAAGCCTCTCAAATAGATGCCATTACATTTTTGAGGACACCTGGCAACTTGGTGTTCATCAATGTTTTGATGTTCCACAATGTGCTGTGACAATTGATATCAAATCAAAGATGCCTGCATTGGCACCTCTGGGTAACAGGTTCTCAGGCAAAGAGTTTAGGCACAATGAAGAGACAAACAAGAATGCATGAACAAGAGTAAAGGAAGATATGAAGTAGTTGAAGTAAAGTATAAAAAAACAATTAGCTGGAAGTATAAGGATACATTTAGTAATGCTATCTTATTGGCAATTTTGAAAAAGTTATACTCCTGAGTATAGTTTATCTTCAACTCAAGTTTTGCTCTTTTCATGGTAATATCAAGAGATACATATGCTAATATTCTAAGAGAAGTCCATTTAGCTTATAATGTGTTAAAGAAAAGAACTTCAGGATTCTGGTTCCATAAATGCAGTCTTTATTTCCTGCTTTAAATAATAAAAATGTCCAGGTATTCAATATCGGTTGTGTGTGTGTTTTATAGTCAGAAATTAGCAATTATAATTCTTCTAAAAATTAATATCATGCTACAAGAATGTTGTTATTCATGTAATCCTGGAATGGGGAAGCATATAAGTTTAAAAAAGAATGGCTATTCTATTTGAAAACTGAATATTCAATCATAACTAATCAACCGCATCATTATTTACGTGCCAAATAAAAGTATAATAGTAAGGATTGGGAAGCATTGCATTTATCTGTGATTGGGTTTATTAATTAGACAAGCATGACTAATGTAGATAAATATCTCACTCACACTCTTATAATTCTTATTCCACACAGATTATAATTCTGAATGGTATGAACATATTTTTCATTAGTATAATGGCTAGATAGAAAATGCTTTTTTGAGCTTCAAAAATATAGCATCAGGAAAGATGATTTTTCTATGAATTATAGAGGTGCTTATTAATAATATTAGAAACATATTTTCTCTTGTAAATAAAATTATTTTTTAGCGTACTTGATGACATTTAATTAGGAAATGAAAGTATATTTTTTGCCTTACCAAAACAAAACTCTGGAAAAATATAGTGCATATTTAATTTTCAATATATTTTTAAATGTACTTGCAGATGCAAATTACAAGAATTATTGGAAAGTTTCAATTACACTTACCAAGTATCCATTATGTGGAAACCTTGTCATTTAACAATACATGGATGCTTTGCATGTAAATATTTCGGTTGAACCTCAAAATAATTCTGTGAAACCATGTGCATTTATTTTACAGGGTGGTGGCTGCCGTTTCCTTCGGTACAACTGTTCTGTGGTGGATACGAGACTTGGATGGATGCTGATGCATCCAGGACGATTAACACACTACCATGAAGGGCTTCCTGTGACAAGAGGGACTAGATACATCATGATATCATTTGTAGATCCATAATCGGTATCAATGAACTGTGCTAGATTACTTAATCATGACTTAGAATTTGATGAATGAATCAAATTTGTAAAGTCATTTGGAGTATTTGAAAATTATACTGATGCAGGTCAATAAGTTATATTATCTGGCTTGGTAATTTGGAAAGGTAATGACACTGGATAACAATAGTAAAAGAAATCAAGGTTCTTAATCTTTGCTTGCACAAATACCAGTGAGAAATAATAAGCAATTGCATGCCTGATTGAATGGTAAAGACTGGTTGTTTTAGTAGAGTCATTAATATTTTGTAAGATTTTGTATGAAGCCCACTGTGTTCAATTGCAATTTAAAATATTTTTGCACTTGCAAAAATATATTCGAACATAGTACTTTTTATGCATGGAATGAGTGCTCATTCAAGGAAAGGCATTTGTGCTCTCTATTAAGCGAGCTATTTAGATAACTTTTAACATTGTTAAGGATGTGGAGTTAGTAGCGACACATGGAAAGCATTTCTGTTTAGTACTAATACCAGCGTAAAACTTTGAATTTTGCACTGCTGATGAGCCTTGTTTGGTATAGCCGTACCAGAAAGAGCTTTTATAATGTCAAAGGTAACCTTCTGTTGTGAACTGTGAGAACCCCTGGCATTAAATCTTTTCCAAAGTAATGTTTTATAATTAGCATTCTGTTTCATTGCTGTGAATTTGGTGCAGCTGTATTTTAATTTATAGATCAAAGAAGAGTTTTAGTAACCACAATTGTTAAAAAATCAATAACATTCAATATAGGTAATTCATGGAACCATGTGATCTTCCTTGTAGTTTCAATTATATGTGGAATGTTTGATTACCTAAAGTCTCTTCGATGTATATGATTACAGCACTATGGGCCATATCTGTAGGTACTTCTTCTCTCCTGTTCTTCTCAATAGCTGAAAGTACTTATTGTATTCATGTATCATGACATTCTTCGTATAGTGCAATATGATAATAATTTGAAAGATGTATTTAATATGCGACTAAATTAGTTTTCTTAAATATAAAATTGAAAATAAAGATATTTTCTTACCTATTGTGACCACCCTTAACCATATATTTTTAGTATTAACATCCTGTAAACAAAAGATTTTTCTATGAAGTTTTAAATGAATGTGTTAACAATTATTGATGATATTTTGGGGTACAAATGTTATAAGAGTGAAGGTAGGAATTATTGTTGTTATCTAGGCAAGCATGGTTCCTCTCATATTATTATTCTTTGAATGAATGAAAAACTCAATTTCTTATAGTACAGGTATCTATTCTGCATCATAATCTACGAGGAACACGTTTAAAAATTTTACAGTTTTGAGAACAAAATTTTTAACTTAGAAATCTGAATAAATATGGGCATCATTTTCATTTCAAATCGGATTAATAGCAATGGCAGCTATCAGGTGCACAAATATGTGGTCATTGTTTCCATTCGTGGAGACTAAGAGGGATATAGGGAGGAGGGGACATTTTTTAATGACTCACCCACAAAGGAATCTGAATTTGATAGTTTGAGGCTCTACTTAGGGAAAATGTATGCTCCCTGAATAAATAAACTAGGAATTTTTTCACACAAAAAAACTGTAATACTACCGGTTTCGACAAATCATCAGGTATCCTATGTGTTGAAATTACTAGTGTTATGAAGTTTTTTTTGTTTGAAAAATACCCAGGTTATTTATTCAGTAAAGGAATCAGATTTTGGTTAAAAAAAATGATGAATTTAGGTGTCAGTTGTAATATTTGGCATTAATTACCATAAGCAGTAGCCCTAAAATCATCAGATGCCATTTTATTTGCTAGTCTCTTTGTCAGTGGAGGTTACAATTCAGGAAACTAAACCAAAAAGTATAGCATATTATGATGAAAATTACAGTATGAAGTTAAAATTTAACTGCGTTTTTTTTCTATCTACTGACACCTCCAATAGTCTGTGAATCCTTGGTAGCCTGATAAGGATTGTTGGACTGACAGAGTCGGAACTGCTGCATTTTACACATTAATTTAACCTGTAAAATTTGATTTAGTTAAAACTTAACCAACTAGAATAATATAGCCACCATTTCTTCAGCAAATATCAATACATCCTTTCCAACAATTAAAATTCACGGAAAGAAAAAATAAGCGCCTGAGTAGTTGGCACTCCTGAATTAAAATTTTTTCACCTTCCTAAAAAAATTTGACTTTTAACTGGCAAATATGGTGTGTATCTTGAAACCTATGTTAAGATGTTTTATGTTTGTCCCTGTACATAGTCCACAAAACACAGTCTTATCTGTCCAACCCAATAAGTGCACCTCCTGTGCCTGAGGGTTGCTGTACTACAAGTCATCATAGACTGTGAAAACTAGGAAACCTGCTTGATTTTATCATCTTCAGAAATTAGTGAATTTTCAAAACTAGTATTTGTCAAACCACTATTATTCTCCCTTGATTTATCATTTATTTTTTTAATAAAAATATTTTATTCTTCTAAAGACCATTAAATATTGGCACAGGATTTCTCAAGTAGAACAGAACAGTAAAAGTTCCATATTAAGCAAATTAGTCTGTAAATAAACCACTTTAGGGTAATGTTGAACAGTTGGACGTATTTTTAAGAAGGCATTAATTTATGAAGCAAGTAATTTTGCTGTAAACTGAGACGGCATGTGACTGATATGAGACCTGCTGGTAAGAAGTTTCAAGGTTGCAGCCAATAGTGATATCAGTGTCCAACTTTGTTGGTCTTCAAATTGTGTCAATTGTTTTCTTTGATGGAAATTCAGATATCTTTCAACTATCCAAGACCCAACTTTAGCTCAATTCTTTAAATTAAAAACTCACCCAAATAAGAAGATTTCCTGAAAAAATGAAATGTGTATGTATATCAATGTCTATTGTTCTTGAGTGTATGTACCTAGTAGGTCTATGGGAGAAAGGTGTGGTGGTTTTAATTAGTGGCCTTTATATTCAAAATAAGTGCATGCACATGGGTAAAACAACATTGTTACAAATTGTGAGAAACTATTTGGGTTTTTAGTCCAGTTTTGTGATATTTTTAAGATTCAGTTAACTAATGAATTACTTCGTGTTCATTGAAATTTGGTTTTCGTAGTTAAAAAAAAATAAAGATGTCTGCTATTGGTTGACTTCTCACTTTACAACTGGTACTCAAGTTGAAGTACAAAAGCTAATGGAAAATTATATAATGTTGATAGTTTGCAGGCAGTTCAGCCGTTACCTATTAAATATTTGTATTTAGATGTAGTGGATTTTTAAATTTTTTGGAAAGAGCCTTAATATTCTATAAGATTATGCCTAGGAGTGCTTCTGCAAATGTCGAATCTAATATTTCTTGAATTCAGTTTTAATCTCAGTGCATACATTTAAAAAAATATGTTAATGGATATAAATCTATTGTATAATTGTACTGCTACTGGTTGTAATTTTGAAAGAACTAGAATGACTTTAGCCATGTGCTAAGATTACCAAAAATTTATAGTCAAAGTTATACCATGGCTATGAGAAAAATTAGACTAAACCAAATTTTGGATTAATCCAAAAAAGGGGAAATGACAATCCAAAAGGCATCAAAGAAGCTCCTTGTCCCTGAAAAGTCTTTTAGACAAGATATTAAGACCATTCTACACCAGAGCCACACCGCTTCTTCATGAGTAATATAAAACTTGTTGAAGAACCTTTAAAGTTAATGTATAAGAGTTTCAAATTTTGTTAAATATTTAAAGATAGTAGTTGACAGTTGTTTCATAAAGAGTGATCATAAAATTATTTATTCACATAGTTTAATTGAGTAAAAATTTAAGAACTGAATATGTTTTCGCTTGCAGGAGAGATTCCTTTCTCTGGACTAAAAATTGCCTCGAGGTTTGGTGCAATGGGAGAAACTTGCATATAAAGATGCAGAATTTTAGCTATATTAAGATGGAGCATTTAAGAAATAAAGAGGCCTTTGAAAGAGCCCCCAAAAGTACTACGTATTTTGTAGGTAGCCAATAGAAAATCATTTTTGAAGGAGTGGTGATGATGATTTGTCTTTTCCAGTGCCAATCATAACTCTGCAATAAGTTTATAAATCAAAGTTGTCTTTCACTTTCAATAAGTGTTAACATTCGCAAAAGACAAATGTAGTGAGTTCACAATGCAAATTGTTGCATTCATATATGTATTCAAAAATATTTTTGAAGGCTTAGGTGAAAAATAAACCCGAACACTTTTAGTTTTATATTTTAACTTAATGAATGCTTAATTTTCTAACTTTCGTGGCTTTAAAGGAAATATAGTAGTATTTAGGGAAGGCGACCAACAGCTGAGGTCATTTGTGCCATTAGGGATGGACAGGAAAGGTTGAAGGATGGAGAGAAACCCGGCGTCGGCATTAGCCTACTGTTTACGAAAGGCGCCAAGGGGTCTGCAGCTTAACATCCCATCCAACGGACGGTGTACTTACTCAAGGTGCCCTCCACAAAGCACCTCAAGTAGGGATCAAGATACCACTGAAAACTATTCAACAAATTCTGCCGGGATCTGAACTTGTGCCCTATGGGTGGGAAGCCAGTACAATAGCCACCAGACCATCTCAATCCCCAGGAAATATAGAATTCAGAAATACAAAAATGAATAAGTTAATGAGGTACTTTTTCAATGTCTTCCTCAAAAATAATTTTAAATTGGCATCACATTAATGGTTTGATTATCTCCACAAAATTATAATTTTTTAAGAATTTCCAATTCCTTGAAAATGAAACACATGATTTAATTTTATTTTTACCATTTTAAAGCCATTGATTATTTTTGATGCAACATTATGCACTTCTTCCACCCTCCACATTTTTATGATACATTCACAAACAAATGAAAAAAAAATTTTCCTGATATACATCTCATCTGTGTCCTTCCTTCAAAGACATTCTCAGAATGTGATATGTACTTGAAATAATAAAATGATCGTGCTTATTTCCAATCTAACCATATAAAGCTGTATTATGTTTAATCCTAATCATTGCTTCAGTTGTATATCTGTCATGTTCATTCTGTACTCTCAACCAATGTGTTATTCTTATGGAATTGAATTATGAAAAAGAGCAGTAGTTGTGAATAATTATATATATATATATATATATATATATATATATATATATATATATATATATATATATATATATCCATAAACACAGTAATCAACTCTAAGATTGGTTTGTTAGGTGATGATAAAGTTCACCCAGTACTAAGCCTGATGGCTTTTGAAATTCACATATCAGGGTACTGGGTCTGTTCCTTTCCCTGCACCAGTTATGGTTTCCCAGGAAAAATCACTTAGCTTGGGTGGAGCTGCAGGTGCCCAGAGAGGCCTTTCAGGGAATCAAACCCAGGCCCTCCAGTCAGTAGTCCAATACTCTACCCCTGGACTACTGAGACCCACTTATATATGTATAAAATTGATGAAGAATTAGTGTTTTGATGGAACTTATTTTTAACCAACACTTCTTTTTCTGGTTTACCACCCTTGAAATAAACATACCCAGCTCCACACTAGGTTGAGTATTTTTGAATTGATGATTTTCTAGTGTTTCAGTTGGTCTGGCAGTTACGAGGGGTTCAAAACTTTTAACTTATTTTATGCTTTAAAAAATGATGTCAGATAAATGTATCTGAAACTCAATCCACAGAATAGAAACCATATTAAAGTAACTGCAGGTCTGAAAAATATTTTATTATAAGGCCATATATTTTTGTATTCTCACCATATTAACTGGTTCTCTTTCAGCTCCATTCCTAAGTTTCCTATTTGAACTCTTAGTTGATATGATTGTTCTTTTTTTCACCCTAAAAGTTCTTAAATTATCAAATAGCATCTCCACCTATCCCTTAACTTTACATTAAGTATTTAATATTTAATTACCTCCCAAGGACTACAACCTTGCCATAGTTGAAAAGCTTGTGCATTCCCTAGAGTAGTACTGGTGGGAGCAATGATAATTGCCCCTGGTAGGGTCACCCATGCCAAATAGGTCAAAGCTTAGGAGCCAGATGAAAGGTAGTCCACACAGCATCTGTTCCTCAGTGAGGTGGCTGCAAAGGCATCTGACCTCATTGGGGTGGCCATTGAGTTAAAAAACTATTGAGATTGAAACCCTGGCAAAGGAAAACCGACAGTAGCAGGACAGAAGATGCAGACGAAGGAGACCGAATTAGTTATCATAGGAACTTGGAATGTTAGGGCAATGTTGAGGACAGGAAAATTAGAGAATATGGAGCAACAGATGGAAAGAGGAAATATAGATATTTTAGGTTAATGTGAGGTGAGATGGAAGGATAGCAGGGATTACTGGAGTAATAGTTATAGAATAATATACAGTGGAGGGGACGAGAGCCAATGAGCGGTTGCCATAATATTGAATAAAAGGGTTGGAAAAAGCAAAGTCAACAAAGAACAAGCAATGGATGGAATATTACTGGGAGAGATAAAAGCGGAACGGATGAACTTGTTCATTGTTCCGGTATTTATGCCATTAAGCAATCATAGGTAGGAAGAAGTTAATAGGATATACAATAAGGTGGAGGACATAATCACAAATGTTCCAGCAGGAAAACATTTGATAGTGTTGGGGGATTAGAATGTGATGGTAGGCGAATAAAGAGAGGGTAATGAGGTGGGGGGCTATGGTTTAGGGATGATCATAGGGGGAAAGCAATTGAGTGATGCAGGAGACAGGGGTAAGTCATCACCAATACTTGGTTTAGCCACCAAAAAAGGCATAGGCATACATGGAAAATGCCAGGTGACTCAGAAAAGTATCAGTTAGATTATATTCCGGTTAGGCACAGGTTTAGAAAGTGTGATAAATTCGCGCAGCTTCCCGGCAGCGGATGTAGACTCTGACCACAATTTAGTTGTTATTGAGTGTAGCATCTGTTTAAAAAATATAAGGCAGGGGCAGCGGGTTAGGAAATGGGACATAGAAGCATTAAATGGATCGACTAGGAAGGAGTATTAGCTGTCTGTAGAGAAATTCATAAATGAGGGAAAAGGGCCGAGTACTATTGAGGAAAAATGGAAATATATCATAAAAGATACCAAAAGCTGCAGGGAGAGGACAAATTGAATATTTTCCCAGCAATGAATCATGTTGAATTTTGTTATCAGGTTTTAAGAAATATCTCACTTTTTGAACCATGTCCCAGTACAGGATGATATCTGTACATGTATATTGGAGATCACTGGAGAGATTCTCAGCCTATTTATGTACTAGACTTGTAAGACATCCATGTTATCCATGAATAATCTGATGCTACTGGCTATTTTATTGACTTAGGTAATGAAAAGTGTACTATTGTCTCTTATAAAGCAGATCAAGGACATGAGTGCAAAGAGTTTGCTGGTAATAGGGCATGATATTAAAGTTTAGATATACATATTTCATATGAATACACAGCTCATTTGTATGCCTGGCAAGATGTTACCATCGTGGTTGATGCAAAGATTGTGGATTAGAAACTCAGTTCTAGCAAGGACGAGGTATTATTTTATGATTAATCTCCATTTTTTTAGAACATATTGCAATATCATCTCAGCTGTTGGAGCACATTATTAATGAAATCATTGGGACACAAATTTGTATTGCTATCAATTTTTCTTCTTCCTATGTGCTGGAAATTAACTTCATGCATATTTAAAATACCCATCATTTGTTTATTTAATTGGTACATATGAAGTGCGAGTCTTTTATTTATATCCAAACAAAATGTTTACACTCACCACACATATTTTATGAGTGCATCGTTGCATTCTTTGGGTGGAATTTGTGGACTCTTAACAGAGCAAATTTGAGTTATTCGTATAATAATCAGAGATAAAATATCGAAAGGTATATCAGAGGCATTAAAAGGCTTACGAAAAATTGGTGAGAGTTTATGAAGAGCATACTACATCAAAGAAATATTTTTCTACGGAAGTAAAATACAGTACACTCTTTCCCACATCATTATATGGAAGTATAGCTAATGTATGCTAGGATAAGTAGTTCCATGAATCCAGCTAAGCACATTCATCAAAGTAACTATATTTTTCTTTAGCTTACGTGTTTGTACACCATTTAGTTGACATTGAGCCGAGAGTGAAGTAGTACGTGGCAAATTAATGATGTACACAACTCAACGAAAGACAAAACCCCCACCAATTGAACGATTTTCACGCATCAGTTGTTTTCCTACTGTAGTGTCATCTGTCAACACTTCAGTCAAATATTTCGTGAAGAGCTGAAGAGCATGGAGGATGAAGGGATTGAACCGATGCTAATAGAAGAAAATTACTACGCATTCCTGAATGTGCCGAGAAATGTAACAGATTTTTAAAATTCATTAAATATAGTGATACATATTGTCCGTTTATTTCGATGTATATTGAATTATCACCATGGTTTTCATTTTTAAGTATATTTGTTATTACTATCTTAGTAATTAAGCAATTGTTTTATGAAGTTAAATCTTTTTTCTGATCGGTGTTTTCGGAATAATTTACTGGATGAAATATATTTCACTTAGGCTACAAATGAAGAAATTACCATCGCATACAGGAGGCTCAGCAGGGTGTATCACCCAGACAAGCACCTTGACCTTTCTCAAAAGAAAGAGGCGGAAATATTGTTTAACAAGACCAAGAGAGCATACGAGGGTATGTTCTATACCGTTAAAATTACCCTAGTTGGTAAAGTGATAGTAAAATCAGAGGATTATTAGTCATCACATCTAAACTTTTAATATTTTAGTGTTGAGTGATCCCCACCAGAGAGCAATCTATGATAGCGTTGGAGTTAAAGGCTTACAGACTGAAGGATGGGAAATTGTACAAAGAACGAAAACTCCTCAGGAAATCAGAGAAGAATTTGAGCGATTAGCTAGGTATGAATGGGGATAGCTCTTTGGAGTAGACACTGTTGACAACTTCTTAAATTCCTGAAGTATCAATAATATGGAAGTGCATTAATATTCCGGAATTCTGGTTAACCGAGTTCCAACTATACTATGAAATATATAAACATTACGGCGAATTAAATTTTTATGGCAATATTTCAGGGAACAAGAGGAAAGGCGTTTGCAGATGCGAACAAACCCCAAAGGAAGTCTTTCTGTAAACATAAACGCCACTGATATTTTTAGCAGCTATGAAGATGAGTATGACTATGATGAAGTTGGGTAAGCAGAAAGTTCCATGGGGGCATTTTTCGGTTGCAATTCTTCGAATGGCAATTCACCATTGCTTTATTTTAATTATTTGGTTCAAGAATTAATGTTCTTTTTCTTTATATGGAAATCAATACAATCATTTCATTCTATAAATTTGCTGACTGTCAACTGATGAAAGAACTGTTGCAGAATTCTCAAGTGCAAATTTTGAACGGTGGCGTGAATTGCGAAAATATTAAGTTTTCTTATGTTATAGATTAAACGCATGCAATATCCACTATTCGATTTTTAAAGTTTGTAATTATTATTCATTAACGTGAAGAGACAGGTAATAATTGTGCTTCGTTGTAAAAATGTAGTTTAATAAGTGGTGTAAAAATAGTGAAAAAAATCACTAATAAGCATAATTGAAATTAATCTTCAATTGCGTATATTAAATGTAATTATAATCATTGGTATCATTTAGTAGAAATAAGTGCATTGAGCTGAGACATGGCTTGTATTAAATGATCCAAATTGAGAGTATTCTCAGCTAAACGGGTAGTCAATTGGATATTCTTGTATCCCATTGCCTACTTCTTGATATTGTTCAAAGGTTTATAACTCTATTTGAATTCTCTGAGAATTGAATTATGTAAGAGTTTACGCAACAAATGACTTGTGACTTAGGATGGAAGCTTAAGCAATGTTTTTTGTTCCACTGAAATTTAGCAGTCATTCATTTACTTCACTACTTACTTCAAATTTGGGACTTGCTGTAAAAGCTCATACTGTAATTTGTAACTTTTGAATGGGTTGTAGTAAAAATTGTATACAATTGAAATTCTACGGATTTTCCACTAATATTTATTTTACAAAGCCTGAAATGTTTTTACAAGGTTAAAATGGTAATTTTCTTTTTGTTAATCTAGTGGTGATCGTATTGGAGATGCAGGATTTTCCTTCCCAATCGTTGAAGTGAGTGGTATGACATTGTCCCAGTCTATTGAGGCTCCTCTCACAGTTCGAGACACCCTCTGCCTTTCTGGACAGCTTTCTACGCACAATGGTGTTGGAGGTGGTTCGGTGACTACTTCTGTGCGTCGACTTCTTCCAAACAGGGGTTGGGTAGAGGCTGAAGTGAGTGCTGGAAATGGTCCATTGGTTGGATTACGAACATCTCGTGTTCTTACTAAACATACATTTCTAAATGTAAATGGGAGTCTTCAAATGGGAAGGAGAGGAATCCGACCTGCATTCATGACCTGTAAGTGTGCATTTTGTTTGTGCTTGTTGTCTTTGGCCATCATTTTCAAAAATAATTTCCTGATTCGCTAAGTTGTATTCAATGGAAAAAAATGTTAATTGAAACTTGTAGTGAACATGGAAAGTATATTTTATTTGTTATCATTAACTTCTTAGGAATTTAATCAAATATACATTTTACAGATTAAACGAAAAAGTGTTAAACAAGTATTAGTATTATTCAACGGTTTGCACTATGTTGATGATTTAATATTGTTTACACGAAGGATAATTTTCTCACTGGGGTGACCACTCAATATGCTCTTACCCTAATTTCCTACTTGTTGTGGATCCTCTTTTCATCAGTTTACTTATAATAAATGTTAAACAGAACAAAGTGATCATTCAGAATTTTCTCTCATTTGTAAGAGTAAAATTAAATCTTGGTTGATATTGACGCACCATCTCAGATATAATGCAGGCTTTAAAAAATAACCATAAACAGCTGATCTCTATGTGTTAGTACAGAAGTATTGCTTGTTTCTAGCATGAAATTGGACCTATGGGGTGAAAATTACATTGATTATTCCTTTTTGCCAATGACAGTTTCATTAGTACAAGATAGTAATATAAAATGATTATATATACTTTATTACTGTTCAATCAGACTTTAAAACAGGTTTTTATATTAATTTTAATTTCCATTATTTTTAAATTTTTGTGGTAGTTTAATATATTAGGCAAATTAAGCTATGTAATTTTTGAAAGGCATTTGCTAGTGGTTTAGTTTATTAGGTGTAAAAACACTTGATTTCACTAGAAAAGTTGAGGATAATGTAAGTATCATTCACATTGCATCATCAACGCTGTTATATTTCTATTTTACTGAGAATTGGCGTTCAAAACTTTATTTTGAATATGCTATGAAATGATAGTTTTCTCATTTATAAATTGCAGCTTTCTTCAGACTTATTGCAAATAGTTGCAGATTTTATGGTCTCTTCAAAGGTTAATAAAATGCCAAATTATTAATAAGAATTAAATAGCAAATCCACATTAATATTTCAGCACATCAGTTTAATAAATTTCGTTTTGTAGTCTACTCTTAGTTTGAGGCCAGTTTAATCTGCAACAATTTCAGTGTAAAAATCATTCCATCAAAATCGCCGGGCAAGGGGAATGATTTTTACAATCTGAAATTGTTGCATTGGAATGCATAAGGGGATGACTCCGTTAAAAGTCACTTTTGCAGCATCTCCCGTTTCTTTTTTAATGTAATGTTCCCGATTTTTTAAATATCAACACATTTGTGGGACAGTATTTTTTTAATAGGCTGCACAACCCAAGTTTTAATTGCAGCCATGGCTAAGGCCGAGCTTAAATCTGTAACTGTTGATTTTGTAACATTGCTATTACTGGTACTAGAATTAAAAAAATCAAGGGTTAGCTGATACCATGGAGAGGGAATCACTTTTCTGTAACAACCACTCCCTTTTGCAATAACACAATGGTATTTGTGTTAGAAATGATTATTTATTATTTTTGTGGGCAGCCTATTTAGTACATCCAGGTTTTAGACAGTTTCTAAAAACTATTGGATGTAGACTTCTGAAATACTGCAGACATATTAACATATTTTCCCATTTACATTTCTTCTTCGGCTTTTCATAGTTTTATCTTTCTTATCACTATTCTTTTCCATTCTCCCTTCTTTATCACTTCTTCATTGCTTCCCCAAAAAATTACCTTCTATCGCAGCCTTCAAAATCATGTGTATATCTCAGTATTTATTCCAGCCACTTTGTCTACCATGAATAATTTTTTCTAGCATCTCTCTTTCTTTTCCATGTCATTATAATTGCTTTAGAAGTTGATCTCTTCACTAAATTTTAGAATTGTCCCTCTAATCTAACTATAAAAATTACACCACACACAGAAATTCAGTGAGCTATTTGCATGGAAAAGGAATGGTTGGATTGACTTCCTTACTGCTAACTCATAGGTGCTAATTCAGCTACTCCCAAGAATTGTATTTAGGCAGTGTGGCAGACTTAGAAAAAAGGGTTTAAAGATTCTTAAAACCCAAGGAGAGAAAATATACCTATTGCATTATGTTGGTAATATTGGGCATTTTCTTTGAAGAACATGTGTTTTGTTTCCTGTGTAAATTTTCAATTCATGATTTAAATTTTAAAACTTGAATATTGATGAATTATTTTAATGGTACAAGTATTTTCACTCATATTGATAAAAATATCCAAGCAAAACAATTTTCTTGACAATATACATGGCTCTTGTAACTCCTTAAGAAACCACCCACTCTATACTAACCATTTTGGGATTACAAGGGTTTACAATATTACCGTCTAACTATTGCTCCAATTATTCCTATTATCTTTCCATCTCATCCATATAATACCCCATAAGCCACCACCAGGGCATGTGGTGGGGGGTGTTAGGTCACCACAACTAACGTACACAAGCATCAAAAGCAAAACTTAAATCTTTATTTTCTATTGGGTATTCATTTGATTGTAATCTTGAGAGACTAGTTTTTAATTACATGTTTATTCTTATAAGTGTAGCATAATAAGCCATTAGTTATGTATTCAATTGTTTCTGGCTCAACTCTGTGGAAGTTCATGCTCATTAAATGAAGAACACAATGTGTTCTTCAGTTAATGAGGTCATAGTTCATTGCTCTAAACATGCTATACTGTAAATATTTTGTATGAGAGGGGAAGTAATCTTTTGTAGACAATATGTATCTAAAAAATTGAAAATGCTTATATTTTTTGACTGTTGTGAATGATTTAGCCCAAATTATCATGTTGGTATTCCTTTGGTATTATCCAATAATTGTGCATCCATAAATAATCTTTTTTGACTACCATTCTGTATTTATGTGTAATCTCTCACAGGCAGTCTAGGAGGCCATGATCAACATTAATGCAAAATTAAAAATCTCAATTAGTTGCATTTCATTTTAACTTACGTTGATTGTTCACTGAACCCTACGGTTACTTGATCAAAAATGAGATATTACTGGGCAATTAAGAGATAATTATCAGTTTTTCTTTAACCATTCACTTGTTTCATGTGAGAACAGCACTGGGAACTCAGCTAGACCAACAGACCATGGGGTACATGACATGGAGAATGGGTCAACAGAGTTCGTTGACCACAACAGTTGTCAGGCAAACCAAAGAGTCACACTTGACATTTTCTATCCAGTTTGGGATTCCACATTCATTTGCATCCATATCATATTCCCACAAAATCTCAGTGCCTCAAGAAATTAAAGTCAGAGGTGCCATTCGGTAAGTAAATAAATTTCATTGATTATAAATTGATTCAATGATAATAAATGTGTGTTTCATCTTTTCTAGTTACTTATTTTCTTGGGAGAGTTGTTCTATCAGTTGTAAAGCCCATGAAAACTCTTCCAGGAGAGTTTTCATGGGCTTTATCATCATGGAAGATCTATTCATCTTCCACGAGAGTCCAACTGTTTTCTTTCTTTCCATTGTGATTCATAGAAAATACCTCTGATATTGAGAAATTTATCCATCAGGTATTTAAAAAGTTATAGCTATAACTTGGTTGAGACTTAAATGTAGTGGTAGCAGGTACATGCTGTATAACTCAGCTGGTATGCTTTCCCATTATAAGATTTTCCTTTTTAGTATGCTAATTTCTCAAACGTCTGATAAAATTTAATGGACCTGCATGTATATAGAAATAATTTGCACCTATGTTTTAAAATATCATGTATTTCTTGTTAGTGCATTCTATGAGTGGGTGAGAAAACCGAAACTCCAGTAAAATTGAAGTTAATATAAAGCTGGGTTTGCCCAGAGGTATCACTTGCTTGTTGCCCATTGCTCTACCAGTAGGGGGCACATCCTGCATTACTCTCGTCAATGGTTGAAGGAACACGGTTTTGTTCATTTTGAATACCAGGATCAGGAACAGATAATTTTGGATGGATAGTAATTTATGATGCTGGATACCTAACGTTCAGAAGTCTCACATTGCCCAACTATTTAAATAATTCCTAGAGTGGTACTGTAAATCCCTTGAGTAGAATTTAAAAAGAATTTTAAACATTGCATTATGATGATTGGATTTGGAATGGCAATTATTTTGGTTATCTTCTTGTTAGCGGACATAAATGAACTTACTGTTCAATAAAAAATTTTATTTGATATTTCTTTTCTTTAGGGCTGGAACGTTTGGTGCTGTTCTTGAATATGGTGTGGAAAAAAAGGTTTCCAAGCATAGTTCTTTGTCTGCAGCTGTGTCATTTGGTGTCCCTAATGGGGTTACATTGAAGATCAAGTATGTATGGAAATGAATTTGCTTTGGTCTAATATTTTTAGTGAATGATTTTGTATGTTAGTAGTTTCTTTGGAGGCTTTATGTTCAATATATCGTGTAAAACAATATCTTCATGTGATGCTGCTTGTTACCAATACTGTTTGAAGCAGTAGGTTAATAGTAAAGGGAAAAGGGAAGAACCAATGAACCTCCATCCTAGTTTCCTCCTATTTCGAATGTAATATCATATCATATCATCATTTATTCCCGATAAAATGGGATGACTGCCCAGTATGCCGTTCAGTATATTGGGTAGATCATTAATATATATTATAAAGAGTGTGGGCCCAAGGATGGAACCCTGGGGAATACCTAGATTGATTATTTTAGAGTGAGAAGTATATTTTGTTTTATCTTTATAGATATTGACATGCTGAACTCTGTCTGGTAAATATGACATCGACCAGTATATTGGTGAGCCTCTTACACCAATCCTATGTAATTTTTCATAGATTACATTATGGTTGACAAGATCAAAGGCTTTGGTGAAATCAAGAAATAAAGCGCAGGTATTCAAAGGAGGGAGTTGATGACAGGGATGTTAAGTAAGGATATTAAGAAAAGATTCGTAAAAACTTTGATATGGAGCGTAGCTATGTAAGGCGTGGAAACATGGTCATTGAAGCAGGAGGATGGATGTAGATTGGAGGCTTTTGAAATGTGGGTGTGGAGAAGAATGGAGAAGGTGAAGTGGACCAAGAAGAAAACAAATGAGGAAGTACTTGGTATGGTTGGTGAAGAGAGGGGTTTGTTGGGAGAAACCTTATGGAGGCAGGAAAAATGGATGAAGGGTGTATTGATCGGCAGTGGGATGTTGAAGACTAATAGAGGGGAGAATATTAGGCAGATGAGGAAAGGGCGGGAACAGGATAGGGACTTTGGACGGGATGAAGGGAAGGAGGAGGTACTCGGAGATGAAGAGGGACCTTATGTAGAGTAGGTTGCTGGATTATGTTTTGCTAGGAGTCACAAAATATTTATTTAGTAGCTGTGTCCATCCAAAAACCTACCTTAACCAGTAGATTACCTAATAATAATAATAGGTATTAAATTTATCATTCAGAGCATTGTGTAGATGATAAATTGCATCATATATAGATGCAATTGTGCAATAAACTGGTGTAGTAGATTTGTTCTTTTTAAAACTATGTTGATATGGGGTCAATATTTTGGAGGATTCTAAGTAAGGAATTAACCATCGATGGTAGGATTTTTCAAATATTTGTGAGAATTGGTTTTGAATTGCGTTGGGTCAGTAGGAGTTGAGATTCAGAGGACTACTTTTGAGGGATTGTTGAGAGATCTGTATGCAAGCTCTAGATCCTTATTACCCGAAGATTTATGTTGGATGAATAGGTCCTTGAGGTTTGTTGATAGGGCACGAATTTCATCTTTAATCCATTGATTTTTTAGATTTAAATTTGAAATTTTGCAAGGAAAAGCAACATTAAAATAGTATAAAAACCTTTCTTAAAAGAAAGAAAGCTTTGTTTTAAAGTCATTGCAAATGCTTACGTCAGTCCATGTTCCTGGATTCAGCAGGTCAATAAAAGTGGTAATATATTTTATGTAGAAATAAGTCATTATGGGATAATGATAAGATACATCAGAGTGAATAACTTTGGATTTTACATTGTTGGGATCAAGATTTGAAATTGTGAGATCGAGTTGAGTCGATGAGGAATAGTTAACATCATGTGATGTGATTTGTACTGACATTTAAGTTACATGACCTAAGTAAATTGAGGAAATTTTTTTGGTTTTTGCCAACGCAATGTTAAGTGCAGTCACCGGTCAATATAATGAGTGACTCAGGTATCCAGTTGAATATATAGTCAAGCAAAATATTGAGATTTTGTACAAACAATTGAAGGTCAAAAGGCCCTGTGGAGAGTGATAAACACAAATAATAACACATTCAATGTTCGTATAAATAAAAGAACACACAGAACACTCCAAGGTTTTCTCTGACACCAAGTAATCAGGTATCATTGGCAGAGCAATCAAAACTAAACCATCCTCAACGGGATCAATGTACCACCATTTTTAAAAACAGACTGACAATAAATATCGGCTATGGAATAGCCATAAACACCCAGTTGGGTGAAATCAACAGAAGTGAGCCAATGCTGGCACAGACAAAGAATGTCAGGTATTAAGTAATCCAATAAAACTTCTATCTCAAGTAGCTTATTTTTTAAGCATTGAACATTAAGGAGGAACACAAATAGAATAGTATCCTTAGCTAGTCACTAAGTCTTGGATTTGTTGATACTGCCGACAGACCTTGTAATTGTCCTGCTAGAAGTGGTGTTAAAAGGCCTTGCTGGTGTAATATCCAGGGGATTATCTGGCAATACATTGGACAGTACAACAGCTTGAAGTGACAGATCTCCATTATCAGTAAGCTTTGCAGTATTGCGATTTGGGACATGGTTGGCACTTTGTCTCCTCTGATCTGATTCAGCTCTGTCACCCATAGAAATCAAGTGAGGCCTCTTTGGTAGGAAAAATTTACTGACAACAATGCATTCGAGCCATACTGAGCAATTCATAAGCCCATCATTCAGAGGTATAGGAATGCTGACTTTAAAAGAACAATGCACATCATTCGATAAGAACTGGTTGCAGGTAAAGTGATTATTAGGAAATTACTGATATAAGAAATTAAGGATATCACTGGGAGATGTATCTAGAGAAACCCAACCCACATAAATGGTGGCTAGTTGAGGAACCCCTGTGAAAGAAACGCTCTCAGCAGGTTGAGACTAACTTCCAGTGATTACATTCACCCTCTGCCACTTGCGTTTTTTAGATTTAGCACATTGAAAACCGTCGTCACTACTTCTGTCTGCACTGGCACTTGTGGTGTTCGAATTATGACGAAGATTTGAAACCGCATCAGAATTAGTCTCTTCAGAAGAAGAAGATGATGTGTTAACTTGCGCCATGTGCTCAGATATGACAGTTTGTTTGCTAGACAATGCTATGATAGACTCTAGATTTGCCTTGAGATTATTCAAATCAGTCTTTAAAAGTTAAAGTTGTCGGCCATCTTGGCAATTGAAAACTTGTTTACTGGACAGGAAAAAATTTCCAAAAAAATAATCAGCCTCACTTAAGGGTTTCATATAAAATTCACTTAACTTAGAGCACTTATGATGAAAAATTTTCATACAAGGACCAAAAGGAATGAGTTTTCACTCGAATTGCCAGCTTTTTAGCAGGAGCTGCAATGTTGACCATTAGATGAAGATGCCATCTCAAGTAAAACAGCATATGTTGATGTTTTGATTAATGGAATATTACAAATAGATCTCGTCTACCTCTCAGAAAATAAAATTCTTGTGCTGACCATTATTTAATATTCCTTAAATATTTGTAATTATATATCTATTCTTTGTGGTAAGCTTGCTGAGTAAGCCTCCTGCATTTGAGAGTTGAGATTATATAAAGAGTTAACTTTGGACCTTCATCAGTTCTTTCCTGTATTTGCATTGTAACAAAATAATTTGGATTCCAGAATGCTAAAATTTACTTTCCAGAGCCCATACACTGGCACCATTCAAATAGAAAATTATAGTTGGAGTTATATGTCTGAAGTTGCTATTTATTGTTCAGTGATATACAAGGGAAATTTGAAAAGTAAGGTCCCCTATTTTTTTGCATGAAAAATCAAATTTATTCTCAACTTTGTGTAAATCGTAGGAAAGGCTGAGCATTTAGCTATTTTTCTACATAGTTGCCTTGACGATCAATCACTTTTTGCATCCTTGTAACCAGCTTTTTTAATACTGGCGTCGTACCTTTCTCCCACCGTGTCATGAAGCCAATTGAAGACTCCTTCTTGCACTTCCTTGTCTGACTGGAATTTCTGTCATCCAAGGTGTTTTTTGAGAGCAGGAAACTAGTGGTAGTCGCTGGGGGCAACGCCCGGGCTGCAAAGAGGGTGGTCGATGATATTCCAGCTGAATTCATTGAGTAGGGTGGTCGTTTGATGTGACTTATGTGGACATACATTGTCATGATGCAAACACACTCCTTCGGTGAGACACCTTGTTGTAACCGAGGACCTCCAACACTATATTCTGCCCGGAGAAGTAGCCACTCTCTTCATTAAGGCCTTCGTTTATCTCATGAAGGGCGATTCTCCGGTTATTGTGCACAATCTTGTCAATTGGAGCTACTGTTGATTCTGGCAATCATGGCTGCCCCGACTGCTTCTCATCGTGGATGTTTTCCCTGCCATCAAAAAACTCCCTGTACCACTTCCGCACGTTTTTGATGTCCATACACTTCTCACCGTACACTTTCACTAAATGGCGATGAATTTATATCAGAGAAGCAGTTGTCAGTTGGCTTCATGGCGAGGCAGGAGAAAAGTATGACACTGGTATTAAAAAGCTGGTTACAGGGATGCAAAAAGTGATAGATCGTCAAGGCGACTATGTAGAAAAATAGCTTAATGCTCAACCTTTCCAACAATGTATGCAAAATTGAGAATAAATATGATTTTTCATGAAAAAAATAGGGGAAATTACTTTTCGAATTACCCTCGTTTATACACATCCAATGTGTTTCATTCATTGTTTCTTACTGTGATATTTGGTCATCATTTTTACTTTTTAGGCTAACACGTGCCAGCCAGACCTACAGCTTCCCTATACACTTGAGTGAGGATGTAGCCGCAAGTCCTGTGTTTTATGCCACGATAGCACCTGTGGTTGTGTGGCTGGTTGTAAAACGTCTTGTTGTGGATCCATA
The DNA here is from genome assembly GCF_022747635.1 of Hetaerina americana. Classification (NCBI taxonomy): domain Eukaryota; kingdom Metazoa; phylum Arthropoda; class Insecta; order Odonata; family Calopterygidae; genus Hetaerina; species Hetaerina americana. The sequence continues at coordinate 1,768,303 of NW_027287096.1, read as the reverse complement.
CGTAATGGAACAGCAAGCTCAAGAGAAAGAGAAGCAGAGACAAGTAAACAGGGCAAGGTAAATGCTTACTATATTTAATATCTTTTTGCCTTGATTTCACTTGTTCCCAGTGAATTAATAATGATTCCTCAGTTTAGTAAAATTGATAGGATCTTGATGTTTATTGAAAAACTATCTAGTGTGTTAACCAATGTTTATATTTTTTTTGGAGTTTGTTAATATTTCATCAGTGAATAAGGAAGTGATTTCATAATTTTGGTTTAAAATAAATAAATTATCTTTATTTGTTTATGATGAATAGGCATAACTGTAGATAGGGTTGAAAACCAGTGAAGAATTCATGAAATCAGGTTTGTGAATAATTAAGCTTCAGTTCTGCAGTCAGTTATGGGATTGCAAGCATTACTGAGTGCATTGGAAAGTCAGTACAATAGATATGGGATGAGAATAACTGTGAACAAGCACAGTTTATGTGATTTTCGAGAAAGAGAAAAGCTATGTTGAATATAAAAGTAGGAGCTCATAAACCTGAGCAGGTGAAACAGTTGCAAGTTTTTTGGACCAGAAGGGTCAAAGTAGTAGAGTCATAAGAAGAATAATTTCATCTGGAAAAGAAGCATTCACAAGGAGAGAATTGAAGACATATGCTCACTAAGTTTATTAATGAATGACTCAAATTTTGATATGGAGGGTTGTTATGTATGGTATGAAAACGTAGTCATTGAAGCAAGATGATAAGCATAGATTGTAGGCTTGTGAAATTTGGATGTGGAGAAAGTGGAAATGGAAAAGGTGAAATGGGCATAAAGGAAAACAAATGAGGAAGTCCTAGTCATGGTGGATGTATATCGGAATGGCATCAGTATGTTCCTACATTGTTACGCCCCTATGTATGTCTCTCCATACAAGTCAAACTTAAATTTAAAACTTCAATTCATATGTTCTAATAATTTTTACTCATGAGATACAAAAGGACTTGTAGATTACAACATGCTCAGGATATAATAGTTTTCCTGGCAAAAGGTACACAAGATTCAATTCAGTTCTGGTGTAGGCCTATGTGGGCCTGGCTTTGTCCCTGCATTATAATTTTGCCATAGAAAGAAAACAACCTTGCCATATTTTTCTAACACAAACCTGGACTGTCTCAAAAAAATGTAACCTTCAAAAGCTAACATTTTGCGTAGTCATACTAAATGGCTTCATTTAAAGGAGCTACTTCTGGATGTGAATAATTGGTATATGCTAAACAGGTTGGGGATAATAAATATATTTTGAAGAGTTACTTTTAAAAATTTCATATTGGAATTTTTTAAAGTGTTATCCTTGAGGACTTTGAATCAATGGCTCATACTCGGAGGTTGAATTTGTGACAAGTACTTAAGCTTGGAAACTTTTCAACAATGGATATCTTGAAAGTGAATTTTATGTGACAGTAATGTCATAGTTTCTGAATAAAATAATCTATATAAAAGGACTTAGAATTAATAATATGTGTTTACTTTCAGAATTTTAGAAAAGCAACGGGAAGCACGTGCTGCAGTAGAATTAATGCGGGCAACATTTTCAAGGATACGCTCAGAAGAAGAGTCACGCAAGGGCCTGGTGATAGTTCGTGCTTTGTATGGAGTGCTCTTGTCCACTGCCCCGTGGGGAAGGAGCAGGTCTGCTCGACGGGGGGCTCGTCCCAGCTCAGGTTCTTCAGCCATATCTGAGGAGCAAGAGGCTGGAGAGGCTGACGAAGAGCTGGAAGTTATTGATGTAACTGTCCCATTACAGTGCTTAGTGCGTGAATCCAAGCTAATACTTTATGAGTCGACAAAGGTAGGTTGTTTTCAAGGGATGGTAAGCATACCAGTTTCATCTAGTGGGAAATGCCTTTAGGACTTAGATTCTACTAATATATTGAAATATGCATTTTACAGAGTCAGTTGCCAGGATTTTATGATCCTTGTGTTGGAGAGGAGAAGAGTCTATCAGTGCAGTATCTATTTCATGGACACTTGCATGAATGTGTGGTCCAGGATAATGATCCACTGCGAATACCCAAGCAGTGTAAGTTTATTGGACTTTCATAATTTCTTACGAGATACATTTTAAACTACAATTAGTGGGATGCATGAATGCTTATTTGCATTAGATCTGACCCTAGTGTGGTACAATTATTACAGACTTAATTTTTGTCGATATTCTGAAATGGATCATGTATTTAAATTTGTTTTTTATTATATTTTTGGGTCCGTTGTATTATAAAGTCATTTGAAGTTGGCAGTGATCAAAGGTACCCAGGAATAGTGGGACAAATACTCCATGGAGTTAGTGTTTTGAATCCCTGGATCAGATATTGCCTAATATGCCCTGAAATCTTTGTTGTGTTACAAGGATAAGTGAGAGTTTCCATTCTATTTGCAAATCTTCACTAAGTGGGCCCATTCAATGACCCAAGTATGAAAAAATCAGTCTTTGTTTTTTTTCCGAATGTTGTTATAAATATTAATGTTTGTGCACAGAAGAAAGAAGACTGAATTGAATGGTGGTGTGATGTTCCTGTTATGCTATCCAGATATTAAGCCCAAACCATGACTTATATCTAGTAGCTCATAATTACGCATGGAAAACAAACATGACCACTTATTGTGCGTAAATGCTAAATTGTATATGAAAATTGTCTGGCTATTTTACTGAGAAGTGAAATTGATGAAAATAATGTGTAAAAATATTATTCATAACGATTTGCTGAAAATTTCCTAAGTTGAATCATATGTGGGTTGTTCAATAGGTCCTTGTTAAAAAAAGAAAATCAAATTATTTTGGGAAAACTCTTTAATTTTTTATTTTAATCTATTTTTAGCTGGATTGACTTACCTCGGTGTTTCTCCAATTTTTTTAAGCCATCCAAAAGGTAGAATTTTGGAAGGTCTTCAAAATAGGCATCTGTGTTGGTGATGATCTCATTTGATGTGAATAATTTTCCACCAAGCCATTTTTTCACATCTTGAAATAAATAATAAAAGTCACTGGGGGCTAAATATGGTGAATACAGTGGATGCTGCAATAGTTTGAACTTTAATTTTCACTATCACTAGTACCACGCTATCACTGTAGGTATGTGCACCTGTGCATTATCTGAATGGAAAGGAATTTTTTCCTTTGCCAAATGATGACATTTTTCTTGATTTCTTCACTCATTAACGGTGCAATAGCAACTTATAATACTCTTCATTTATCGCTTGTCCTTTTTGCATGTAATTGATGTAGATGATTCCACTTTCTCCCCAAAAAACTGTCCATCACCTTGTCGTTCAATTTCACCATGGTTGCATTCTTTGGAGTCTTTAGAAACCAACTGTTTTGACTGTTCCTTTGTGTCTGGAGTGTAGTAGGGTGTGTATACATTTTTCATCCACAATCTATGTATCAAACACCAATTTATGTATCAACACTGAAACTCGTTTGAATTGTGATGAAAAAGCTCCATTTGAGCCTTCAAATCAACCAAATTACTTCATTTGTTCTTCCCTGAGAGCAAACTCTGCAAGGTAACCATCTTGCCAAGATTTTTTTTACACCCTATGTTTCATTCAAATTTGAAAACACTGTATCCTGTGATATGCTTGCAGCCTCAACTGCTTTGCAAACTTGGATTTTTCAATCACTCAAAATCATATTGTGGATTTTGTCAATCATTTTGGAGGAAGTCAGTTCTTATGGTATGATGTTCATCATCTGTAGATGTTCAACCATATTTAAACTCATTCACCCAATTGTAAACAGTTGCAAACGCAAGAGCAGATGTGACATGATCTTCAGCCAACTCGACGTTGATCTCCTTTTGTGTGAAGCCTTTGAAACAGATGTGTTAAAATGCCACCCAAAATTCATTTTCTTCAATTTTTCTAAAGAAGCTAAAGTTTGTTGTTTCAATTGACTATGAAAATGAAACCTTGTGATTGATATAGCTGAAGCTTTAATAGCAGTCTAGGTATAAATAAGGATAATTAAAAGCAAACCTTTTCTGATATAACAGGTGCCATTTCTTGAATTTTCTAAGGACTTTTTGTGCAACCCATATATTATGGTAGGTTATCTACTGGTTAAGGTAGGTATTATATGGATACAACTTCTTCCCCCCGTTATCCTACACAACATTCCTATTCTATTCCTGCCCCTTCCTTATTTGTCCTATATTCTCCCCTCTAATATAGTTTTCAATATCCCATTGCTGATCAATTAACTTTTCATCCATTTCTCCTGCCTCCTTATGAATTCTCCCAGCAATCCCTTCTCCTCGCCCACCATACCCAGAACTTCTTTGTTTGTTTTCCTTTTGGTCCGTTTCACCTTCTCTATTCTTCTCCACACCTACATTTCAAAAGCCTCCAAATGTAATGGGGCCCCAAAAAAAATGTGAATAATCAATTGTTATTTACAATAATGGCCATAGAAAAAAAAGTTGCTTGGAGACTTCTTGGTTAATTTGTCAGCTCCACTAAGAGCATTGTTGGCACTCTTAAAGATTCAAAGTTAATTGTACACGAGAATCATAGGTAACACTAATTAATTGGAAAGGGTAGGGTGAGAATATTTCATTGCTACCAAAGGAAAGACCTATAGATAAATAATTGCAATGTCAGAGAATGAATATTTGTGTTTATTGAAGTTTAACAGATAGTTCATATTTTCCAAAACATTAATCATGATGCTTAATGATATTAATCTGTAAAATTATTTTAATGCACTGAAAACACATTCCTCAAGGCCTTATTTTAGAATATATATTGGGTAATGCTTTATAAGTATTATGTTCTTGCCTATTGCACATATTATAGCTTTTGTATTTTTTCATTTCAGCACATAGGGTGAATATGACTTGATGCTACAAGTGAGAACAGTAAGGAAATGTAGTAAGTGTGAATCTGTGTACCTGCGATTGTGTGAGTGGAAGAATGAAGTAGAAGGTCTACACCAGTCCTACTTAGCATGTAGTGAGTGAAAGTACCAAAGCCTGGTATCAGAGAAAACCATTATCTGGGAGACAGATACCATTTCTTGACTCCCTACATATTTTGTAAGCAGAATTTGCTAGATTATGCTGAAAAATAAATAAAAATGTTGTACAACTCTGTGGGTAATTAATATCAAAACTGTTTCCTTCTCCTGTGTACATGTTGGAACTTCTGTTTTCAAGTTGAAAAAATATTGGGAATACTAGTCTGGCAGCTTGATTTTGGGGTATTTTTAGTTAATAATATTGAAAGTGGTTTGTGCCTTGCTAATAGCCATGTAATGTTTGACAATGAAACCTTTTCTATATGTACAGCAAGAGAGTTTGGCAGATCTGGGATCATGTATTGTACCTAAGAAAAATAATCATATTAATAGAACTATAACAAATGGACTAATAAATCATCTTGTTTCAAATAATTTATTTTACAGTACTCTTTTTGAAAACAGTGCATCTTATTGGTGACATGCTCTTAAGTACCAGTGAGACAAAAATGGCAAAAATATAACATTTCATTTCTTATATTCCACTGACATCCAACTTTCATTTAAAAATTGAACTACAGACATTACCACTTGTAAACAAAATAATAGTAATATTACATATTTATCCCTAGAACATTTTTGTCACACTACATGTTACTTAAGCTGTATGTAATGGCCACATTTTGATCTGAACTGAAAACTTTGTCAAGAATAGTTAATTCATCTGTTCGCTCCTGTAACTTTGCTTCAGGTGTCCAGGACATATCGTGCTCAAGTCTAAACGTTCCAAGGAAGTGATGAGGGCACTTGCCTTCTCCACCCCATTCCTGTACATGGTAGGGAAAAAAAGTTGTTTACTGAGCGATCTCCATATATGTGCAAATTTTTTTTCTTGTGCATATGAATAATGTGCAAAATACATGCAAGTTATTATAATTAAAATAGGTATTTGGTATATATAAGTATAATATGTAACAGTAAATATGTAATAGTATAATAAGTAACATTCATTACATGACAAAAAGAAAAGATATTTAGTAGGACAGTTAATAGTGGGAGATCGAATTTTCACATATGATAATATTGATTCGTTTAAATATAATTTTGAAAAAAAAGGTTTAATCTTATGTCATCAAAAACAATAAATTGTAAAAGAACCCTAAGAACTTTGGGGTAATCTTTCAAAATTAGTTGATTGTTCATAGGTGTGTTCACAAATTCAAATGTCAAGGATGGAAAATTATTATCAATGAAAGATACATACTTCACAGTGATTATGTAAATAAATAAAAGACTGGATCAGAATTTTTGGAAGTGAGAACAATGCCTTGTTCCATTAAATAGTCAATGTTATTTCCGAATCATGAAAAAAGAATGGTCACAACATATAGCTTACGCTCTGAAATGAACAAAAACACTGCATTACGTGGATTTCACAAGACCTAGGTATACTAAATTTCAGGGCCAAAAGAAGATGAAAACATTAAGTTTTTGCATAAATGAACATGAAAATTCTAACATGTGAATCATAATAAATTAAATGGGATAATTTTTCATAGAGGTTCAATTTTGAACATTGAAGCATTGGGAGTGTGGTTTTGGACTCAGCTGAATTTTATTCTAAGGAAAATGTATTTAAGATTGGTGGGGGATGCTGTTGAGAACAAAAGAGCCAGAGGAGCATGGGCATCTTACACCATATGAAGAATTATTGCAGGGAGGTGTATGAAGAGGTCTCACATTTGATTATATATAGAATTGAATATTTCCTTTACGAGTTATAGTAAGATAAACTATTTGAAAACAATATGCAATTTGAGTAATATAACATATAAAAAGGGTTGAAGTAGGGGGAATCTGAAGTAAAGTTTGTCCCAGGTGTTATTGACATACATGACCCTATATGGAGGGATTTCCTGTATTTGAGCTGCATTTACTAGGTATGTATGGATGTCATGGAATTATGAGCCAATGTCCTTGTTTGTAAAGGTGGAGTTCCCTGACACCTATCTGTAATTTATTTGTACTTGAATACCACATCTTGATAGTTGATATCCCAGAAAAAATATATCACAGGCCAGCCCGAGGTAGTAAACCCCAAAATAAGGTCAATATCAAGATTTTAAGTGGATAGTAAAGTATGTGGGAGAAGTCCATCTGCACATAATGGTTGCCAGGTAACTCCACGAAGACTTATCAATATTAAAATGTGTTACAAACATAAATACTCTATCTCATTCAAATTTTAGCATTTCAAGTTGATAATATAAGTCTCGGTTGGGAATTCTCAGAACGGAACAAATTAATAATAAAAGAACTTGGAGACAAGAAAAATTTACCTTCCCAATTTACCACTTCACTCAGTGAAATACACTCTATAGCAACTCTATTATTTTATATTCTAGTTATTAATCTTTGTCGTTCCTTCAAATGGCATTCTTTACTTATCCGAATGTGATTTGACCCATGTTACCCAAGCTACCCAGGTAGTCTCAAGTATTGAGGCAGGCAAGAAAGACTTTTATGTTTAACCATGAACACTATGATTAGGGAGGATTACTCATGGGGCTAGAATACCAATTACCTGGGGCGAGAGCATGGAAAAATAAGTTTGACCAGAAGGTCGCTGATACAGGTGATAAAGTTGCCCAGGCAGCTTACGGAAATTACAAGCTGCGTGGTGAAGGTTGTAGTTAATTTTTGCCTCTTCTAACACTTTTTGTGCTTGTGATTGCAGAAATCTAACTTGCTCTGCAATTACCTGCAGTTTTCCGCAAGCAGTGGCCTTAACAAAACTGTCCGCCTGTATAAAGCATAAATAGGCAGGGTTAAATTTTCGAATTAATTAATCGATTCAATATGATAGTGAAAAGAATGAAATGGTAGCTGATAAGGAGAATAGAATGTCAGTTAATATACATACCGTCTGTATTTCCCGCGCTAGTTCTACTAAGTCTGACGGAGCTCGTCTCGCAACAACCCTATCATTCACCAGCCTTACACCACAAGGCTCTTCATTACGTTCTACTAGAGCCACAGTTCCTGAGAAAAAATGTTCACTATTTAGAAAGACTTAAGCAATTTTTATGTATCACATATTCATACTAAATTCAAAATACGAACACCTCACCACCATCAAGTCTACTTCGAGAGGGGAGTTCCATGACAGGCAGACGACGTTTCATAAAATAACTCACCAACTAAAATTTTATCGCAAAATCGCGAATTGGGACAAAAGAGTGAGTGCGTCAAGAATTTACGTCATTACTACGAGGAAGGAACACAAAAGTTCAAAGGCTGCGGAAATTTTCTTTATTTTTTAAACAAATCACAATGCGCCATTATCGCCCTTATGAAATATAAAAAGAGAAGGACGAAATGTTTAGGCTCCAATTCAAATAGTTCATTATTACGTTCCGTTAAATTGGCACAGACCTATTTTACGAGAATATCTCGTCTGACAAATATTTAGCATTTTCAGTTGTTAAATGTTAAACAGAGTCAACGTTTTAGTGCCCAAATGATTCGGAAAAAGGTGGTAAATACTGGAATACAAGACTTCTGCTTAATAGCCGATAAAATAGCGAACATTTTTATCTTTCAACTGCTACACTTTACAGGATGTCTCCCAGTAGGTACTGAGAAAACAGTTTAAATATTAAATTCAGTCAAGAAAAAAGGGTTACTATAATGGTAAGTTAGAAAAAGTACCAATCATTTGAAAATTACTTGTGCATGTTTGAATTTTAGATGTGTGTGCATAATGATTTTACCACTAATTTTAGAATCCATATAAAATTCCTTCTCCAAATTTATTTGAAACTGAAGATAGTTTGAACGTTAGTCAAGTATATAGCTTTCTTCGAACAGACTTTTGGATTACAGTTTGAATTACTTTACTGTATAGAATGATTTTAAAGCAATAACGAAGTTATTTGTTGTGTAACGTGTGTAGCTACTACATGCAACAACACGATTGTGTGTTGCATATAGAAGCCGATGATTGTTAGAATACATATTCAGCTTTGATTCACGGCTGAATACAGAATTTTCAATGTAATTATGGATATTAGCTATTAGAACTGTTCGGCGTATACTGGAAGGCAAGTAATTTGAATGCATTCTAATTCGTTAATGGTAACTGTTGAGATGTCTATTTCTCCCTTTAAATCTTATTCAGTGCATTGTTTATGCTTGTGTAAGTTAACTTAGTCCCTATTATATTTAAAAAATGTCAACATTATCATCAAACGAACAAAGAAATCTTAAATATATATATTCTAAATTATTCATCATTAATATTCTTATAAGTGATATGGTATCTCCTGTTTCACTCTCCTTCCAAAATTCTAACGGGGTATACCTGAGGTACTTATTATATTCCCTAGTTTTCCAATATTTTTCTAATGATTGTTAGCGGTAACAAGTGTTTTTGCGTATTAAATTAAACCTAATTCTATATTTGTACATTCCTCTGCTTCTATCCACTTTGTCAAATGTATTTAAATAAATGTCTACTAGTTCATATTATTCCTCATATTATCCGATTACTAACTAAAGCACTTATTGTTCCTGAGACAAAAGTTAGATGTTTTTTCCCTAATCTACCTAGAAACTGAGGAAAGTCAAAATTATGTATATTTTCCTTGTAATACAATTCAATTTGGCAATCCTATTTTTATTAATAAGTAATCTATTGGTTAAGGTAGGCTGTGCATAGACACAACTACCAAATAAATATTTTGTGAGTACTAACAAAACACAATCCAGCAACCTACTCTACATAAAGTCCTTCTTCGTCTTTATGTACTTCCTTCCTCCCTTCATTCCGTCCAGCATCCCTATCCTGTTCCTGCCCTTTCTTTGTTGGCCTAACATTTTCCCCTCTATTACAGTCTTCAACATCCCACTGCCAGTCAATATCCCCTTCATCCACTTTTCCTGCCTCCATAGGATTTCTCCCAACAAATCCCTCTCTTCGCCCACCATACCAAGTACTTCCTCATTTGTTTTCTTCTCTGTCCATTTCACCTTCTCCATTCTTCTCCACACTCACATTTCATAAGCCTCCAGTCTAGGTCCATCCCCCTGATTCAGTGACCACGTTTCCATGCCGTACATAGCCACATATAAAAGTTTTGATGAGTCTTTTCTTAACATCTCTGTTATGCACCTTCTAATGATGATTTTTAGTATACATTTTATTCAAATTGTGCCCTATTATACTACATTAAAACAAATTTATTATCCTATAGACATTCTTCAAGAATTAAGGCTTAACTTATGAAATATACTAGTCAAAGTCCATACTTGTAACTGCCATGAAAAACTTCAATTCTGTAGATGTAACAATGTTCTTCATTCACTTTCATTTTTTGTAGTACTATTACCATTATTAATTCAAATTTTAAAATTCAATTTCTCCTTATCATACTATTATACAGGAATTTGCCTGCAGTATTCAAACTAAATGGCCTAATCTATTCACCATTTAAATTCTCACCATGTTCTTCATGGCTTTACCAATTCTCTTTTAGTTTCATTTGTAAACTTCCTATTACATATTGGATTACTGCAGTGATAGTTATAGAATAATATACAGCAGCGGGGATGAGAGCCAAAGAGGGGTTGCCATAATATTGAATAAAGATGTAGGAAAAAGCATAGTTAGCATAGAACCAGCAATGGATTGAATATTACTAGTTGAGATAAAAGAGGAACTGATGAACTTGGTCGTTGTTCAGATATTTATAGCATTTAGCAATTATAGGTAGGAAGAAGTTAATAGGGTATACGATAAGGTAGAGGACATAATCACATATGTTCCTGTGGGGAAACATTTGATAGTAATGGGGGATTGGAATGCAATGGTAGGCAAAGGAAGAGATGGGGGTTTAGGTATGGGGAAAGCACATGAGTTTTGTAGGAGACAGGGGTAAGTCATCACCAACACTTGGTTTAGACACCACAAAAGGCACAGGTATACATGGAAAATGCCAGGTGATTCAGAAAGGTATCAGTTAGATTATATTCTGGTTAGGCATAGGTTCAGAAATAGTGTGATAAATTTGCACAGCTTCCCGGGAGCGGATTCGGACTCTGACCACAATTTAGTTGCTATGAAATGTAGTGTCTGTTTCAAAAAGATAAGGTAGGGAGGGGCAGTTTGGAAATGGAATGTAGAAGATTTAACTGGATTGACAAGGAAGGTGTATCAGCGGGCTTTAGAGAAAATCATGACTGAGGGAAAAGAACTGCGTACTATAGAGAAAAAATGGGAATGTATCAAAAAAGGGATATCGAAAGCCGCAACAGAAACTATAGGAACTGTAAATGGGAAAAGGACAAGGAAATTGTTGATCACGGATGAGATGATTAGAAAGATAGATGAGAGAAGAAAATGGAAGAATGTAAACACAGATCTAGGCAAAAGGAAGTACAAAGAATTAAATAATAATTTGAGACGGGCAACAAATAAAGCAAAAGAAGCATGGTCGAAAAGACAGTGCAAGGATATGGAAAGTTTGAAGAGGAAGGTTGCAACTGGTGTGCTGTACCGCTAGGGAAGTAAGAAGGTAAGATCTATGCTAACAGCTAAAGATGAGGCAGGTAAGACAATAGTTGACATAAGAAAGATCCAAGAGAGATGGAAGGAATATATAGAAGAACTGTATAGCAAAAAACTTAGACCAACAAAGTTAGGCATAGAAAAGGAACACAATATCGAGGAAGATAGCTTAGGTCCAGGCATGCTCGACAATGAGATAGAAAGAGCATTAAGGGAGATGAAACTAAATAAGGCCATAGGGGTGGATAACATTTCTGTGGAAATGCCCAAAGGTTCAGGAAAATGTGGTAGGAAGAGGCTGATTCAGAGTATCTGTGAGGAAGGAATCTGGCCGGAAGACTTTGTGAGATCAGTGTTAGTTCCTATTCCGAAAAAGGTGAAGGCTACATCATGTGAGGACTACAGGACAATAAGTTTGATATCCCACACAGCTAAAGTTGTTCTTAGGATCATCAACAAAAGGATAGAGAGTAGGGAAAATGATTACTTAGGGGATGATCAGTTTGGGTTTAGGAAGGGGAGAGGCACACATGATGCCATTGCAGTAATGAGATCACTAATTAGGAGGAATATAGAATACAATCAGGATGTATTTGCGTGTTTCGTAGATTTCAAAAATGTGTTTGTTAGAGTGAATTGGGGAAAATTCCTGAGTATATTGCAGAAAATAGGAATAGAGTGAAGAGAAAGGAAGTTATTCCGCAAGCTGTACATGTCAAACTACTCAGGGCGAGTGGGGAATGGAGAGTCCTGATGAGCAGTGTAGGGAAGAGGTGTAAGGAAGGGTTATCCATTGTCACTGATGCTGTTCAATGTATGTGTGGAGGAAATGATTAAAGAGGTAATGGAAAAATTGGAGGAAGGAATGAAAGTAGGAGGGAAATTCGTAAAATCAGTTAGGTTTGCTGATCACCAAGCATTAGCTTGTCAGTCAGCCAAGGGTGGGCAATTATTGCTGAGTTAATTGGAAATTCACTGCCATAAATATGGGATTAGAATCAATGTAAATAAAGTAAAGGTTATGCAATTTTTTAGAAAGGCAAAGGTTAAGCCTAGCATATTCGATGCTTTTAGGTTTAACTTTGTGGAAATCCATTATCACTGAAGTAAAAATTACTATGTATCTTTCCACTCAATTTTATTTGGTACAGCTAGTTTCCCTTTTCCCTTAAAATTGGAGAGGTCTCTCCAAAAGACCAATTTAGGTTTGCCTACTATAACAGAAACAATCTCAGATGCTTTTTAATACAATAAAAGACAGGACTGATAAATTGGAAAAAGTGGAGTGAACAAATTAAAATGTACTGATTGTGATGAGGCAGACTGGGAGATCCTTCTGAGCGAGAGCAGAGGAATACAGGAAAAGTTTCCTTCATGGGAAACCATCCGACTCCCACTTTGTGAGCCATCTACTTGAGAAGGAGCAATTGACTTCATCCCTGACCTCCTACACCTTGTCATAAAAGGGCGTAAAATGGACATCCTTAATGACATTGTTTTTCAAAGATATTTCCCACTGATGACAGCCTTTCTCTCATTTAATAAAATGCCTCATGACCCCTAACTGTGAACCCTCATGATGACCTCCATCCTCCTCGGACCTTACCATCCCCCACTCTTACCCACCCACCACCCCTGCCTCCCTCAATCATCCCAACCAACTTAAACCAATTCCGGCCGCCCCCAACCCTCTTCACCTGCACCGTATATATATAACCGACCTGTACGTGTAACTCTGTACTTGAGGATGACACCGATGTGTCAAAACTAGTTGTATCGAATAAAATTAAATGGAAAGATAAATTGGTATTTATACTTCAGTGCTCAGCTTAACATTAAAATAGGAGGGAAAAACTAGAGCAGGTGGAACAATTGCCAGCAATATTTAACTTACAATATTAGAGGCTATATAAAAAAAGGTGCTTAGGAAAGGCAACTTAAGGAACCTTTTATCTAACAGCAAGTACAAAATTCCCTTCTTGAGAAAGAGTGGAGTGTATAAATCACATTGTGAGTGCTCTGCTTTTTGCATTGGACAAACTGGGAGGAAATTCAGTGAACGTGCGAAAGAGCACTGCACCTGTTTCAAAAACAGAAATCCTTCTTCCCATTTTGCCAAGCACCTAATGGACAAAAACCACACAAATGATTTTGTTCCAGAGATTTTACATTTGGAGAAGAAAGGTTTATGATTAGATGCCTCGGGGTGTTTGGGCATTTCAAGGAACAGTCCTTATAAGGGTATATTCCGCCCTCTCCCCCTCCCCCCCATGCACACACCAGTTTCCCTTCTCTTTCCCCTCCTCCCACTTTACCAGCACCTCCCCCTTCTTCTTCTCTGTATAGTATATAAAGCTGTGTGTCCTCTCTACTTCATCTGATGATGACTTTGTAAGTCAAAACCTAGGTGGTGCATAATAAAATATAAGTGGAAGAACAAAGTATTTTATTTTCCGATCTTCCACAAAGTGACACCTCAAACCATTCTATTGGATTGGAGAAATTGTTGAATACTCTCTTGGATAAGTGTTTGGTAAAGGGTTGCAAACAAATCCTAGGAAAATGAAAGTACTGAGATTTTCAAGACATAAGGAGACTAAGTTGAACAATGAAATGGAGAACAGTTTACATATGTACGTAGTGTTTTGGATTAAGATGGAAAGACATTAGGAGGATAATTGCATTAGCAAAAGAAGTATTGGTACGGAGGAAGTTATAATGCATTATCTTATGGAAGATTTAAAGTAAAGATTAGCAAGGACTTAAGTATGAATCATAACAGGGTATGGTCTGAAACTTAATCTTTGAGGTAAGAGGATGGTTGTAAATTAATTCTATTTATTTATTATCATTTCATTTTGTTATTTTACAATGGTAAAATATAAGATGTCTTAGAAATGGGTAATATGAAGGAATAATAAGTCAGACTGGAAGAAAGACCAACAAAGAAGTTCTCAAAATTGTGAACAAAGAGAGGATGTTGGTTGATGACACTTGCAGGTGGCAGGAAGAGTGCTATGTAGGCAATATGGATAGATAATTCTCATCTGGGGGCATGTTGAAAACTATTATAGAAGTGAGTATTTCACGTAAGCATGGACGAGGAAGAAAGATAATATGATATTTGGATGGTATGAAAGTGGGTAAAAAATATGAATAAGATAATCATGTCCAGCAAATATTCAGAATGGGTGAAAGTGCTTAGAAACCCATGACTATTTGTTATAGTTTTTGGGGACTGAGAAGAGCCTCTAAAGTTGGTATTTCCATGGGAAGGATCAGAAATTTCAAATTTCTGGTTTAATTAGTTTACCAGAAAAAATCAGGAGGCCATAAAACTGGAACATATATAGCATACAAACATTAGGCAATCTATGGAGATAAACAAATCAGGGGATAACATGGAAGTTGTGTTATTTTATATGGTAATACCTTTTCTTCCCTACATATTGTACCTAAAAGATCTCTTGCGGAATTTTTTGTCTAAATGTGCCCTGTATACTAAATTTGAACTTCCTAGGTTATTTCCGTAAATAGGTTAATCATTTTTGGATGGGTGTGCATGGGAGCATTTATTTAATCAAAGAGGTTCAAAATGTGTTTTTTAGCATCAAAGGGTATGTAAACATTATTTCAATACAGGATTTCAATAGATGACACTTTCATTCATCATCAATATTTTTTAATTTTATGAAATAAACATCCTCTTGTTCAATATTATTTTTTATTAATAACATCCAACATTTTAATAACACTAATATTGTATAGTTCATTCATGCATGACACTTAGTGGCATTCAGCACACACCATTCATAACACCACCAATCTTGGGCATGCATTCTGAAACATGTATTGATATGAGAATCCATTTATCTTGTACAACAGAGTTGCAATTTCAGTTACTTGGTCAATGTGACATTGATAACCACCACTCACACTTTTATGTCTCACTATCTCATTATTGGTCAAGATAAAAAAATCCAAAATACTGCTCAACTTTTCTCTTCAACGATAGGCATGTATATTAAACAACCTTTTCATAATAGATAAAAAAATCTGAGACAGTTCCAAACATAGAAAGTCCATTCCTTTACTCACACAATAATAACACTTCTGGTGTAACCAGAATAAGTCACACAGATATGCAAAGTGCAGGTTATGCACCTTAGTTTTGCCTCCCCAGACAAACCCATGGGTTCACCGAAAATCACTTTTAATTGACATTATCAGTCTGTTGGATTTTCACCTTTGCTTTTCAACTTTCACTCTCAATACTCATGATTGGAAGGCTTAAACAGGACTTTAATCATGAGCATCACAAATTCACATCATGCCCCTCTTGGCACTTGCAAAAATATCAAGGTTCAGGGCATTGCAAATGTGATGTTCAGTGCCATCATATGCATTGGCTGCAAACGAGCGGCATCTAAGGAACGTAAGGGACCATGGCGATGAAGCCCAGTGAGGGAAACCCTGGATATTGAGGCTATTGGTGCTCCCAATAGTGTTGTCCCAGCATGGAATGCTGCTTGCCCCTCACTACCCCCAGCAAGGGCACATCGAGGAATGACCACACCCTTCGATGCACTGCAATCAAACGCCTGGCGGTGAACAACCAACAGGGCAGATGATGAAGGGAACTGGGGAAATGCAGACTCGGGGAGTGTGCGAAGGGTCACTAAGTGTTCATCACATGGGAAAGGCCTAGACAATAGTCGTGCCCTATGATGGAACATAGCTGGCCTATTTCCACCTTCTTCTTCAGCTACAAAAACAGATGTGGAATAAAGAAGTCCATTGGAAATGTGGTTGACCAGAATGCTGGGCCGAGAATATTCATTGGCATCAGCATCACCTACATCTTCAAGTAATATCCAGTGCTTGGAAAGAGTACGCTTATTGTCAACCACACCCTCTCCCATTCCCCTTGAGTCATCATAGAGGGTACGTCGGTCCAGCATCACTTCCAGCCACCCAGGACGCCAACCTGCTACCCCTGATGCATGGCTCACTAAAAGGGTTATTCTTCGCCGATGTCTTCGCTGGCCCTCTCCAACAGGAGTAGAAGGATCATCTTCTATATAAGCCATTGTTGTAGCTGGGAAGTAATTTCCCTCTATCCCAACTCTTGGCACTGTCTCTCTCCTCTGAGTCCCAAAACCATTTTTGTCAGTGTAGAACCTTGGCTGTGACCTTTGTTGTCCATCTTCTGTGTTTTGATTCCCTCCAGCATTGTTAGGGTTTTCTTTACAGTTCCCAAGATCAGTAGAAAGTCTCATAAACAACTCAGTTTCACGATATCTTGGTGGCATGCCAAAGTCTATTTCATTTTCCACATACACACCATCTCCCATTGGGCCAGGTGTGTGATATATTCTAACAGTGTGGAGGAGTAGACGTCCATATCTAACTGATAACTCCGATGCCACTGGGCCTGATGTAATGATGATTTGGCGGCGATGTCTCCTCTGGCGATGCCCTGGTTCATCATCCGCTCCATTTCCTCCACCCACATGCCCATCATCATTGTCATCTCCAACATTGTCTGCACCACCATCATCTTCCTCAGCACCTTCTTCCTCTTCATCAAGGACCTGCCTCTCTGGGTCTCTGGCATTAGGATCAGGCATAAATAAGTATGCACCACTGTGGAATTGAGCCGAGGGGTATGCTGCAAAAGAAAGCGCCACTCTGGCATTTATGCCAGCTGCTTTCCTGGTTATGGAGCGCAAAAGACCAGTTCTGCCATCCACCAAAAGACGGAGGGCTGCATTTTCCAACTGCACATCACCTCCTACCTCCATCTTACTGACACCAAACCAAGATCTTTCTTTCCCTCGAGATATCAGGGCTCTAGGACACCAGCCTCCACAGAAAATTGTGGCCTTGGAAGCAACAACACCATCAGACTTTTCTCCTAATTGGAGAGAATATACTGCTAGTGCTAATGGGGGTAATTCTGCTATGAAAATAACCTCAACAACCTCGGAAGACATTTCTCTTCGTGGGTTCCATCCTCCCCCACTGCTACCACCCATCCCGGAAGACCGCCATTCAGACCCCTCAGCTGTTGAGTCATTCCATACGGGATTGATTTGGAAGGTTACTGAAGATCCTTCTGGATCTAATACTCTAAGAAGAGCTGGATTCTTTACTGCTACATGCAACCTAACCAGGTCCTGCCTGTGTTGTGCTAAGGGGTTGAAGAGAACTATTTTTCGAAGGGGTTCTGTTGGGGACAGGGTGACCGGTAACCTCCTGGGAAGTCTTTCATATGACTCCCTTTCTGTGTCCGGTACAAGGGAAAAGCCTCCTTCATTCTGTGGCTTTGCTCCTGCTACTTCCGCTGCTGACACCACAACTCTGCCACCCCCTGCTTCATCCACAGCTATTCCACCTGCCTCAGCAACTTCATCATTCCCACTTCCACCACTGCCACCATCAAGTAACACCTGAGCACACCTTGCCTGCACTCTCACAGAATCCCTTAACCCAGCAAAGAGTTTAAGGGCATAGTCATGCATTACGAATGCTTTGGAAGTCCCTGTTATAGCATCATGGTGCTGGAACAAGGCTAAGGCACGGCGAGCTCGCACCAAGCGTTCATAATCCCGCTCAAGGAGGGCTTTAATTTTTGCACCCCCACTGCCACCAGGGCTGCCTCTTACCCTGGACAGAGCAGCAGTGTACATGATTTCTGCGGAGCGCAGGGCAACTTCCACCTCACGATCGAGGGCTTTCCAGTAAGGCCTGGTGGTGAAGTATCCACTCCAATAGGCAGGCCTTCCCTCTGAAAATATATCGCTGTACACAAAGAAGTCTCCTTTCAGAGTTCTCAAGGAATGCGGACCAGCTTGTGTTGCACGTTCTCGAACAACCCGGAAGTAGTCTGCCGGAGTACCAAAAGAGACACTGGCTGAGGAATAGTCAGCAGGATGGGTTCGTATGTGCTCAATTATCCGGGAGTAGGACTCATACTGCTGGTCCCACTCTTGAGCATGATCATAGCGAAAGTCGTCTCCTAATGGTATAAGGGCAACGTTGAATGGAGACAGAGATGCAGCACGTGCATACTGCTCAAGTAGGAGGCGAGACCTCTCAGCAACATTGCGGGCATCAACGGGGACTGCTCTTGCTGTTGCCTCAGTGTACTCCCCGGCAACACGCCGAAAGTCAAATGCAAGGCAGACCTAAGAAAAAGAATGATAACATATGAGTTGAATCAACTATATAATACGTATCATAAAACTATATGAGGTTTTGGTCTTCCTATCAGAAAAGATTTTTATTGTATTTTCCCATGTTTTTCTCAGTCCAAGATTCATGGGTTGCACGAATATGATCCAATCCACCAAAATCAGGAGAGAGCAAGCATCAATTTTGTTTCTAACTTCATCTTCAGAGTCATATATGTGGTTGCATTTCAGTATATTTATTTCTTTTAAGCTCTTTGGGAAACATATTTTGCAATCTTTTGATGCACAACATATTTGATTGATTTCTTGCTGACATTTGATATGTTATTTGAGAAAAACATGGTTAATAAATGGATGATAAATGAGAAAATAAGATAGGCAATAATGTATTTTTTTATATTGAGGCATCCTGATACACATTTAAAATGAGGAAATATACATGTTGAAGTTCTATCATAATGTTTTGGCCATTCTCCAAATGGAGCATATATGCATTCACATTTACAGTTTTTGAATTTTTTTATTTAGTGTTGGTAGTATGCATGCATGTATTAGTATTTCATTAACTATTTTGACAAACTGTGGTAAAAGTTTCAACAGGTTGGAACTGGAAGTTCTAATTATGTTGGTTATCTTTGGTTCTCTCAGTTAACTATGGGAATGATGTGATGTGTATTTACATTTTGATTCTAGAGGAAGTGTACCTGGTCAAAGTGGCATAGCTTGACATGCCTTGGATCTTTGTTCACATTAGAGCATAAACAATTAGGTGAGCAAATAGAGGAAGGCATAATAAGAATGCAAGTGGCTACTTAATATACTGTAGGGAAACTTGCTGAACGCATTTGCAAAATGTGTAGTTGTTGAAAAGATTTATTTTTCAACATGTTTGGATTGGTTCTTGGTGACGTGGAAATAAATTACATTTAATTATGATTTACTAATATCTTGGGGCCATGAAGTGGAGCAGTAAAATTTATATTGCCATTCTTCATTCTGACGGTCTAATTGATCTAAGGCATACTTTTACAGGATTAACAATGAAAACCAAATCCAGGAATTTCACTCAATCATAATTTTATGAAGTTACAGAACACAAGCACTACTTTTCTTCATGTTCAGTACTTTCAGTAAAAGAAAGTTGGAGGAAGTTTGTCACATTTATTTGTCCCTACTAGGGTCAGCTACTAAAAATTTCCGGTGAAGTCTTTCACATATCCAGAGGGACATTGTATAATTTTATTTTTTATTATTATTATTTTAGAAACTTGCAATCATTCATTTGACCATGAACTTTAAGTTTTCAAGTATTACTTCTCACTCATCTCACATTTCATCATAACCATTTGGATCTCCTGACAAATACATTGAAATAAATATTAATTTCCAAAGGCCAAGGTAAATTATAATTTATATTTTGATTATATTTATTTCACTTAAATTAGTCTATGAACCCTGAATATGTATCCTCCTGGGTGACCAGTTATCTTAATTTTCTATTCATATCTCTTAACATTGTTCATTATTCTTCAAGTTGTTCATTGAAAAGTAATTTTGTTTAACCGGGACTTGCACACAGATATTTCTTATATTGTTTGCTGAGCTTTCCCATGCTTCTAATTTAGCCTTAATACATTTTTTTGGGTTGGGTGACTCCAACAGCCGAGAAAGGAATGGTGGCGATGAAAAGGATTATAATAACAAGAGACATTTATGACATAATAATGATTGAAATTCCATGTTCTTCCAGGCTACCAAAAAGCTTTATTTTCCATTAACATTATTGTGAACTCTTTTATCTAAGAATTTACCACCGATGCGGTTGAAGCCTACAGGGCTCAAGTTTTCTCATCAAAAGAACTTCTTTACATTATCTTAGTATTTAGAGAAATGAATAGTATTCAAGAGCCTAGAAAGAGATCAAATTATGATTCTTCCCATAATTATTGAGTTTAGTTTTCATATTCTAATGTGACTAAAGTTTGAAGGCTGGCTGAGTATGCTATATCACTTAGACCAGAGAAAATTCTTATAGAACAAAAATGCCTAGTGATTATGAATACTCTCATAGCCCCATAATTACTCCAGGATAGTCAACATAAATCAAGCTTTCAGCACAACCTGTATGAACTGCTAGTGTGGTTTTTGGAAATAGTTTATGAAATGCCTAATATCTGCTCTAATTATAAACTATATCAACTTATTAAGGCACATTTTGATAGAATGAAGCTCTACACCCTGATTTACTTCTAATCCCTGAACATTACAGCTCAAAATATCCTTAAAACCTATGCCATGAATTTTAATAACCCATCTCTGGATATTTTCTATGACTCTTATGAAAATAATTATTCCTGTCCTCCCCCAGCCTAACTGTCCCAACTTTCACTCCTATCGTCAGCATCCCATTGCATCTCATTATATGCTGTATCCATTTTTTTTTCTGCCGTTGGTAAATATCTCTAATTTTGAGGCATTCATCTTGATAGTTTTGAGATGGATTCCTTTTCTATACTAATGAAAATTTAGCAAATAAACAGCATTCACATTACAATGGCTAAAATGAAGAAAACATAACTGGTTGCACATTACTCTATATGCTTGGATCCTTTTGAATATTATTTATTATTATTAGGTAATCTACCAGTTAAGGTAGGTTTTTGGATGGACACAACTACCAAATAAATATTTTGTGACTTCTAACAAAACACAATCCAGCAACATAGTCTACATCAGGTCCCTCTTCTCCACTGAGTACTTCCTTCCTCCCTTCATCCCATCCATAATCCTAATCTTGCTCCTGCCTTTTTTCCTCGTTGGCCTGACATTCTCCCCACTATTTGAGTCTTCAACATCCAACTACCGATCAATACGCCCTTCATCTATATTTCCTGACCTACCTCTTCCCTACACTGCCCATCAGGACTCTCCGTTCCCCACTCACACCTGAGTAGTCTGACATGTACAGGTTGCGGAATAACTTCCTTTCTCTCCACTCTATTCCTATTTTCTGCAAAATATTCAAGAGGTTTTCCAAATTCACTCTCTCACACACCTTTTCGAAATCTATGAAACAGGCAAATTCGTCCTGATTGTATTCTATGTTCCTCTCGATTAGTAATCTCATTACTGCAATGGCATCGCGCATGCCTCTCCACTTCCTAAACCCAAACTGATCATCCCCTAAGTAATCATTTGCCCTACTTTCTATCCTTTATTTTATGATCCTGAGAACAACTTCAGCTACGTGGGGTATCAAACTTATTGTTCTGTAGTCCTCATATAATGTAGCCTTTAGCTTTTTCAGAATAGGAACTAAAACTGATCTCACAAAGTCTTCTGGCCAGATTCCCACGCAATTATGTCCTCTAACTGATTGTATATCCTCTTGACCTCTTCTTCCTTATGGTTGCTCGGTGGCATGTATGCCTTAATAATAACCAAGTTCGTCGGTTCTGCTTTTATCTCTACTAGTAAAATTCTATCCGTTGCTTGTTCTGTGTTGACTAAGCTTCTTCTTACCTCTTCATTTAATACTATGGCAGCTCCTCATTGGCTCTCGTCCCCACCGGTGTATATTATTCTATAATTATCACTCCAGTAATCCCTACTATCCTTCCATCTTACCTCGCAAAGACCTAAAATATCTATATGCATCATGAGTTCTTAACATCTAGGATACATATATGTGTATCTAATTATTATTTTTACTTTACCTTGAAAATAATATTTGAAAAATATACTAACCTGAGGGTGTGGTCCACATGAGTGTTTGATTGAGTATATATCAAATGGCTGGTTATGAACTAAGAGGGAGGTCTCTGGTGAATCACCAATGCCAGCTAAAAATAAAGTTTTTGAAAGTTAGAACATAATATAATATTGAATTAAAATTTAATATCTCTTGACTTTTTTCAGACATAGTTTGTTTGTTTTTCCTGGAGATTCAGATTCCGGCTCTCAGAATTTATTCAAATGAAGGAAATCTATTTTTGGTGCTTAAAGTATTTATTAATTCCCTAAATGACGAGGAAAATATTTTGAATGATTTTTTAAAAGACTTTTCTTTCATTAGAATTATTCTTAATTTTTTGACAGAAGTAATTTTAGAATTTCCTGAAAACTTCCTTAGTTGTCTAAAGAGTTGGAATATTTATATCAAAATGAATAAGGAAGTCTCTTCAGTCTCATAATTTATCTTAAAATATTTATAATACTCATGATACAACATAATGATTATAATAATATTATCTTAAAAAATGTGAACTCCATATTGCTGTACATGTATACAAAATTTCTTGTTTACTTCATGCGAAGCTTAATGGGTATATTGAATTAGCATTTATAGAAAACAGTAATTTGCAAAATATACCTGATCCAACTCTTGGCATTTGTGTGCTCTCCCATCCTTGTTTCCATATGAAGTCCATCATCTGTTGCTCAGCAAGCCACTGCTTCCATGCATAGTGTATCCTTTGAATGACTGCACCACGTGTCACCCCTGATGCTTTGAGAAGATAGGGCATGGTTGAGCCATGGCCAAATGGATCAACTGCCCAACCTGTCTGAGGGCTGACTCCTAGTTGACTTCGCATCCATTGATGGCCTGCAATCAATAAAAGTACCATTTTGACGTTGCCAATATATATATGCCCTTTGCAAGAATACCGGAGGATGCTGCCATTCATAGGTTGGGAAGAAAGTCATCAAATGGTAAGAGAATAAAAAACTCAGTATTTATTTATTTACTTGCAAAAAAGTGATTTACATGGTCTACAACTAAATGACAAGAAAGGTAATCAAGATATATAAAAATAATAAGAAGGGATCATACCACACAAAATGTTGGGAATCATTATGAATTAGTCTGGAATCATTGGGCATGAAAACAAACATTTGGACTATTATAGCTCATTGTTACAGATTAGTAAGGTATTGCATACTGAGATATGTGCCGGGTTGTAGTAATTATAGTTCCATAAATGAAAAATTAATTTTCATTAATCTTTTCGCTGATGTTAATTGCCATTTATTCAATATTTAATTATGGGAAAGCAATTTTGAAGTGATTAATTTAAACTAAGTGACACCATTTGTGTTCGCACAAATTTTTATCAGATATACTCGTGGATTAATCAAAATAGCAAAAATTTGCATGTGATTAACCGTCATTTTGCAAAGAAAATGAAGGTGACCTGAACGCAAAATGAAGAACACAAAAGTCATTCATGCATATATGTATTTTTTCCTTGAATGACTATATTATACATCACATTGTATACACTTCGCGCATACCTATATCTGGTATACGGCGCGGGAAGCGTAAATCATTTCAAATTTTAGACAACGGTTGCTGACAAAAACACGTGGAAGCGCCATACTTACTCCGATTAGGAATGTCCGCCGTAAATATTGCGAAATAAATCATCCCATCACTCCATCAAACAAAGTAAAGTTTTTCTTTCACGCACAGTATGCAACCAGCGGTAGTATAATATATATGTGTGTGTACTTGCAAGAATATTTGTAAATCATTAATTGTGCTTCCGAGATTAAAGTAACCTAGATTTAGTCATCTGGTATACTTTACTTCCTTCCGTTCGATTTCATCTACCGTCTTAAAGTTTTACGTCCATGTATATTTTCTCGGCTAGCAACCTTCCGATTTCGTAGCATAACAGTATAGAAAAACATTTCATGGATTATCATCGATATTTTTCAGTTATTTATACTACCTGAGGTGATTCACAATCGTACTTATTAGAAGTTGATAGTATTAGCATTATTGTGGTGTAACGGGATAGTTTAAGGGACGGCGGTCTTCGGATTTCGCCGCTAGCCATGGACGAAATAGTTCTTGTTGTGGCCGAGGGAATACGTACATGGACACTGTGCGCTCTCAGGAGGTGCATGATGCTCGTTTAATTAGTATCCTGCCAGTTACGATCCTCATTCGCGGCTAATTTCTGTCTTCTCTGACTGTTTGATAATTTCCGATATTCCACCGAAAGTGAAGTTAAAAATATCCTATATACAGATGAACATGGGCAATAGTGGAATTGGAAGTAGTAGCATCAGCTTTATGCCCTTCCCAACTTCCGCAAAAAATACGTATGCTGCATATTATTCACCATTACGCGAACCTCCTTTGTGTGCATTTCAGTATCCCAATGGAAAACTGTTATTAAAACCAAATTTTGATGGCACATATCTCAATTGTCTCACTGACATTAAATTTGAATACAGTTGCGAAAAATTGCCGTCAACTATACGGGAAATTTTTGATTTATCATGTGTTAACGATTTCTCATTATTTCAGTGACAATTTGAGTCCATTAATCCGAAGTTATTGGGTAAAATAATTAATACGGCCATTCTGGGGATAATTAACTTGATCAAATTTCAGTGTGCCCTTCACAGACGGCTTATACTGGCATCAAAGGCGTTTGCGACGCGTTTCTCTCCTTTTGCTGGTTTATGCTGTCAATTTGCGCTACAGTAGAAGCCTGCAAAATAGCTTCAGTGCTGAGGTGAATATATTTGCTGGTTGATGTAGGCTAAAATCTGTGCAGGAAGAACATGCACTTTCGCATTAAAATCCAATTTCCATGTGAACCGACTAAATTAATATGCATACCCGATCTTGGAGTAAAATAACTCGTAATTGACGTTTTTCAGCTGTATTTATTGCGCTTCGCTGTTCATTCTTCAGTGATTCATTTGCCAGTGAATACAACGGCAGCATCAAATATTATCAGCAGTTATTTCTTTGCCAATAAAAAATATACTATGCATTTAAGATAAGCTAATTTTTATTTTTTGGTGGTTTGAAGGAACTAATTAGTCAGCTTAGTTTCAGCAACACTACAAAAAGAGGTTTTTTAAATACAGATGCTGGATTTTTGAATCACCATAACTTGAAATGATTTGAGTTTATATCTGACAATTTTTACGGGGAACACAATATGGGATTAATATTGTCTTATTGACACAATTTTACGTGTTTTAGAGGTAGAATTTCGATAGGTCACTTCAGTCTCTCGATAGTTTTCCATCTTACCTTCGATCAGTTGGTCCAGCATAGCGTAGAGATGCGAAGTTGCTTCGTCCGTCATAACCCATCCTCCGGTTGCTATCTCCAGCCGGCCATCTTCCACGAGTCGCTTCACTATTCTTCGTTTTGAGGGATGTGCACTGAAAATTGAACGGAAAATATCGACATAAATCTTTGATTTTTCCAAAAATTCAGTCTTAAGTGCTTTGACTTTTAATTTTGGGAAGAAAATTCTACATTCTCTACATTCTTTCCCCAAAATTTTTTATTCGGTCAAATCTGACAATATTATCCGAAAGGCTCATTTTCTTGTCAAGATTTTTAATACTCGTTCTATTATAGTAATTGGGATTTACATTAAAGCAAGTGGGTAGCCATTAGGTAAGCACAAAATACTCCCATTTTCTCATCCTCTGTGCGAGTGGAAACACAAGATATCCATGCAAGAAAATGGCACCGATTTGGGACTGAAATAACCTCTGATAAAAGGAGTAGGTAAATTTGAACATCTCTTTGCTTGTTTGATTGTTCCACTCTTACGACAAACCGAATGCAATTTGGTGCTTGTAGATAAGACTAACGCGAGTATTTAAGATTTTTTAGGGTGTTCTAACTTCATTTTCAACCTCCTTCGGGATAGACGGACAAAGGCGTTGAAGTATACATATGTAAAAGAAATAAAAATGCATCTTTAAGTGGGTAAACAGGGATATAATATCTAATACTATTATAGGATTAGAATACTGCCATATGTGGAGGGAAAATGACTGTCAGTTGGAGTATGGGATGGAGGCGGATGTTGAAATTAATTACCCAAGTTGATGGAAGAAATGAAAATATTTATAACATTGGAGGAATATGATAGAGAGGTTCATACTGAAAGATAATCAGTCCATGAGTGTTTACGAAAATGGAAAGGAGGCAAGAAGGGATGACAACATTAGAGAATTAAATAATAGACTAAGACTAGATAGAATTGGGCACTTGTAATTTGATTTAATGAGAAATGCATGGATTGAGAGACTATTAATTGACGGGGAAATATGAATTGATATAAATTAAAAAAATATTAGGTACCCGTGAAGAGGTCATAAAAAAGAGGACGATAACAGCCGTAAGAGGAAAAACAAAATTTCATGTAGTGGACTAGATAAACATGAGTAGGGAATGCATAGAGAATTCGTGATATTTTGAGCAGGAAGCGAATTACACAAATGTATTTTTAAAAATTTTAATCGCGGTATTTGACGATGAAGCATTGAAAATTTAGTTCAACTCAATGAGCATTGTGCTATCAAAGAATAGACAATAGTTATGCAAACATTACCAGTTTATAATTATGAGCTTGTAACTTCTTGTAATATCCTCCCCCGTCGAATTTCTATGTGTATTTCCGCTGGTCTTTAGCATAACTTAAAAGTAAGTAACGTGAATGGGTACATAAGGTTTTTAACACATTGCTGTAGTTTGCAAACTCATTTTTTTAACGTGCCGAAATTAATCCGAGGCATAGCGAAAGGAATGTATGTCTTTTGGTTTGAAAGGGCAGGGGAGCAGCATATGGAGGTTACTAGGGAAAAGTTAAATAGATAAGGGGAGTCCTGAAAATTAAAAGGGAAGTAGTGAACACTTTTCGGATTATACAATCGTAGAAGATACACATTTGAGGGGAAGTAGCTGAGGAAGATGAAAGAAAAGTTTTAGTATTAACTAAAACCTTTCCAGACAGTTGTGAGCACTGAGAGGCAATGTAACAGTAATCTCAGTTTAGATTTAATTAGCGACCGGAAGCTAGCGTCCATTTGATAAAACGGATGGCCAAAACGATAAGATGCTTGGCTTAAAAATGAGACGGAAGGCAATTGGAAATACCTAGAAAAAATTTAGCAAAAAAAATAGTCACCTCAGTCATGAGAGAAAAATTTGAGAGGGGAAAATAGGTCAGCATTGAAGGAAGATGCTGTAATCCGGAGAAGGGTAATATAGGACCGACTCATTTGTAAGAGTACGAAATGAATATTCATTCATGAAATTTTGAAAGAATGATTTAATGAACATGATGAGATGGAAAGAATGCCTACACTAATAATCTAGATTTTGAAGACTTTGTTTTGAGTGCTCAAAGATGACAAAGAAAGAGGAATATGGCCGGAGGACTTGGAGAAAAGTTAAAAATATGCATTGCCGAAGAGAACGGAGGGATTCAAAGATCTGCGAGCTTTGATTCGCTTATAATATTGGTCTGAAATTCTTAAACATTTGAATAATCGACGGAAGGACAGGGGTTGTAGGGAATAAACGAGGGGCTAAGGTCACAATCCGCCTGATGATCCAAAATGCAATATCCAACCCGAAGGTTAGCCGCCATGGGTAAGGGTGAAGAGTTCATCTAGTAATAAGCCCAATGGCTGACAAAATCCACAAATCAGAGTAGGGTGACCATTTCCTTTCCGTGTCGTCCGCAGTTTCCCAGGAAGATGTGCTTCCCGAAAAAGTACGCAGCTTGGGTAAAGATGAAAGTCCCCAGAAACATTCCCCTGAATCAAATTCAGCCAGTTGCCCAGCACTCTACCCACTGAACTACCGTGCAGCATTGTCTCATAATATTTCTAGAAAAATGAAACGTATCAAATTACGATAAATTGCTGTAATCGTGGATGAGGAGAAGACCTTTGACGAAGAGTGGCGCTGGATCAAGGACTGTTGGAAAGGTCGTCTGGAGTAGATTGAGAATTCGAAAACTAATGCTTAAGGAGAGTGCTGAAGATCAATTGGATAGTAAAAAATCAACAGGCATAGGATAAAGAGATAAAGTCTCAGCAAATCTATGCACGGAAAAGAAACAAATTAATTGGGGATACCTTGGGTGACATTGGATTTGCTGCGGGCTTAATGGAAGGGGAAATAGAAGGAAAGGTCCCATGAAGAACGAAATGGAGTAATTCCTAGAGCTATCGAAGGACCGTAAAAAGGTAGACTTATGACGGCGTAAGAGCTGTTAATGGGGAAGAATAAAGTCAGCCACTCTCCGATATAATAACCGGAAAAAACACTATTATCACAGGCAAGAATATTAATTTAATTAGAATATAAAGCATTATTTAATTAATGTACAATATAACGCAAACCGTTTTCAAGTAAAAGTATAATAACCCAAAATTGTTAGATCTTGTTAAAACATTTTGGGACCAACTCAAAATTATAAAACAATAAATGCGCATTTAAAAATGTAATTTTCCATTAACTCCGTATTGATGGGTACCAATCACTACAGCGAGTTTGAGGAAATCATAGCATATGCTGACAAATCGTTTTTTGGATTCGACGGGGATTGATTTATTTCAATTTAAAAACACGTGAATGATAGGTGTTACGCATGTGCGTGTTTCAGCTTCTGCTGGGGTAATTAAAATCAAATAAATTGGGACTTTGGATCGGTTTTCAATGGTTAAAAACGTATCAGAGCTTACAAGAAATTAAGCAATGATAATTGTTTCTGATCAGAAATTTCATCGAAATGAAAATTTAAAACAGCATCATTATCAGTTGTCAGAGAGTTGTCACATAATGCAATATGGGAATCAACATCAACCATATCAGGGAGATACACAGATTAATTGCTAGCAAACTAAAGAAAAATTACTTAACAAAATATTCAATGCTTAGGAATTTCCCTAAAAACATACTCTTATTTCAACACAACGGTTGGAATATTTTGAATTTTCTCTAGTTAGAAAATAAACTTAAACGGAAGATTTCTGTCATAAGTGGCCAACTATATTTTTGAAGGAAACGCTAGTCATTTTGTGAGGATGAGGTGACTTTAACCTGTTATTTACAACATGATTTTAGTTTAAATAGAAACTGTAATAGAGACTGACTGCAAATTTGAATTTAAGAAGCAAATTTAGGAATTGATTGGGCTTATTTATGCAGAAAACGATTTCAGATTAATATAAGCAATCACAGAGTACCACTTAAATGAGACGAAGAATTTTTATTTAAATTTATATATAACATTTAATAAACAAGGGTGGGTCTTTGGAGAATAAAATGAAGAGAACATATCTCGTATCCCTAATAACGCTTACCTTTTGCTTTCCATTATATCAACTAATATATATACCAAGTTTGCGAGAATATTTGAAAAATACTGTGATGTTCCCCTCACCAAATCATTGGAATGCTTTTTATTTGGAGAAACGGGATGGTGCTGAGTTTTCACTTGCTAAAATGAACGCGAATATGATAATTAGGGGCGCATAATTTTCGGAAATGACAATGAGCATGTCGAATTTCGTGATTTCAGTTTAATTGATTCATGATTGCTGAGAGGCGAATTTCTCGCAATTAAATTCCAAACACAATCGAATTCTAAACCACGTTCTCGAGTGAGTTGAAACGAATTTGCGCAGTGAATGGGTGCTAAAAAATTGTAAAATTTCCCCACTTTGTTGGGGCCTTTGAGTGTCCTTTCATTAAGGCTGGACAGCAATTAATGATGAAAGTTAAAACCTCCTGCCATCGCCACTAAGTCGTTATTGTCCCAGTATTTAAGTATCTATTAAAAGAGGGTTTTATTTTCCTTAATTATCTGTTCCTTTTTAGCTATTATCTTCCTATAATTTCATCACCCGTTATCCACAGTATGTTGTTCTTCCTATCCTTTTTCAATCGCAATCTTCAGGACACTGTCCTGACTTGACTTTCAACGAAACTATTAGCCTTCGTAGGATTCGTAGGATTACTTGGTACAGTCAGTATATGTACTTGCGGGGTATTATGCAGATGGAGATGGAAACTATACTGCGTTACCAAAACTATCCTATTCAGACAAACATGATCATCATCTTTGGTGAGCGGTTAGAGGATTGGTTGGTATTCAACTTGTCCTATTACCGGATAGTCTTTTCATTTCTTCATCATTCTGTGTGGTAACATCTTCCATTTCCTGGTTCTTGTAATACCTCCCTAGCCTTATTCTGCTATAATTCCACTCCATGCTTCCGCTAAATTATGGCATTAAGTAAAATTTTCATCGTAGAGTAATTTTAGTGGTATAAGATAGGCTTAATTAATTTCCTTCTTAAAGAGAGAGTCCTCCATAGGCTTCTCCCTTCTCCAACCTTTTGAATTACTTCTTCATTTGTAACTATGTCAATACATTTTATTTACAGGCAAACCCAATCCGATTTCTTAGTATACCCTTTGTTGCCTCCTGTTATTACATATCCAACCAATCGTAAAAGCTCAAATACTTGGCATTCAATGTCTGTTCAATGAAGTAACTTTAAACGGACACTTCGCCTATGTTGTGCTGGATTTCCATCGGAAGTTGAAAATATAAATGAGACGTGTTTCCCAGACGGCCGATTGGGGTAACCCGTTCTCCCGCCCTACCCAGTCATGGTACGAGCCCTGTGTTGGCATGGATACACATGGCATTGATATAAACCACGTGGTTCGATTCCTTGGAGATTTAATGATGAGCAAAAAGTGGGTTAGCGGAATCCCACTGGTATACGGGGTAGCGTAAGGGTCCGGTAGGCAAAAAATTAACAGTTTCAGTATGCTTGATGGGAGGTATTGGACCAACCCCACTACCAATTAAGCCATGACGTTTACTTGCCCAAAATCCAGGGACACTACATCATGACATACAGAGTCACTCATTGTAGATTAATATAAAATGGGAGGTAGTTGACCCCAAGAGTTCTTCTAAGTTTTGCATCGACTTCAACTGCCATGGTGGATGGGAAGGAATGTCCTGGCGTCCATTGGAGTGAGAATGAGTTCTCCCCGTTAACCTTCCCCTAAATTTTAATGTCTATTAATTATTAAAAGCTATCGAGAAATTTATATTCCGACCACGGACCAAGCCAAATATTTTAGCCATTCATGTAACCACAGTTAAGTACATCAACCAGTCATGAAATGGAAGATCGAAAAAAATATTCTTTTCGCCGATAACTTATTGACAGAAATTATGTAAATATTACAGAAAATCTCGCACATATTTTCGCCCCATTCGCGATTCTTGGGAGTATTCTACTTCTCTCACCCTCTTGACGAGAGCCACGTGAGATTAAAATTGTTATTGAGTGCATTGAGGTCAATCGATTATGGAAATTTTCGTCAAATGCAAATACACTAACTAAATAAACTCTTGCATTGACTTGTGAAGTCAGGAATTGGTTACTGCCGCATGGGGTTCGATGAATTCCAAAACCGAGTTAAGCATGTCCTGCCTACTTTGTAGATACCATGACTATCCTTGTATTCATTGACTGTTCTAATTGTTATCACTACATTTTTCCTTCAAAATAATAAACGCAAAATAAATAACATAATACTACTGACATGGTTTTCATAAAAATAAAAGAAATCCTAAATTAAACGAGCTAAACCACATTTCATGCTCAATACTGAAGTGAAACAAGTTATTACAATTTAATTGCTATAAAAATTGGAAAGAAAATAAGTTATTCTCAATTCATTCAAATTCTCAAACATAAGAGAAGATGGCACGCAATGGGTGCACAAATAAACTGCGGAAATCACGTGGCTAACCACCCTGTGACTGATTGTAGACGATACTAATCCACAAAAGTTAGCTCCGAGATGAAGCAAACTGTCTATGTAAACATTGCCATCAATCGAATACTTAGAGTAGAAAAAATTTGGCTGGAGAAATTCGAGGGCTCTTAAAGTGACTCAGGGTTTATTCTGAACTTTCTAGGCGCACCGAGTATCATGGAAGGGTCGAGGAGCGAATGGGAAACCCTTGTTTATACCATTCCGAAAGATATCTCTCGTACCAAACGTCATGGTCGTTGGCTCAGTGCTGTTATCTCCCGCGCTCGCACTCATATATGTAAGGAACACTGAAGTGTGCGAGGATTGTAAAACTTAGGCAATTCTCTATTATCCGGAGTCGGCTGCTTTGCTTGCCGGGGCATTCCCCGTTTCCCTCGCTTCCACCCCGGGAACACTTTTCCCTCCGACTCCTTTCTCGTCTCGGTTGGCATTCCAGCATAAGCGTAGGGAGTAGCGATATGAAACAGGCACCCAAACGCGTTTTAGTGAGGGTGAGCCAGATGTGCCAAGAGAGGAAGTGAAGTTGCGTTTGACGAAGCGGTGTACGAGTTCTCGTCTTGGGATGCCCATGGTGGAACGGGGAGGCGAGCCGCCCATCTTGGGAAAAATCCTGTGTAAATTGGAAGGATCCCGGAGCTGTGACTGATGGGAGTATGGCAGAGGCGGCGTAAGGCCAAGTGAGTACCTGCAAGCCGCTTTTCAGCGCCCTCTTTTTGATGAATAGTATGGGTGGGGACGAGCTACCACCAACCTTATTCTCCCTATCCACCTTAAAGGCGAACTACTGCAGTTCTTGTCGCGTTGCCTTGTAGCATCTGTAGTTCCTGTCGCGCCGAACAAAAGTTGCTATTCGTCGTCGTTTTAATTCTTCGCCTCCAGGCCTTTTTGCTATCACGAAGCGTCGCGAAAATTCTTGGATTTTAAGAGACTCGGGGAAGTTTGAAAAATTACTTAGTTAGGTCACGTAAACCCCAAAGTTTGACTTGCGGAAAGAGACTTGCAAGTTAAGTTGCTAATTTTTCATATTATGAGCAGTCCATATTATTTAAAAAAATACGTTCTTGTCTTAAGTTCACAGGTATATACGGTGCAATGTTACACTTGTATCATTGAGATACTTCATATTTAAAATATAATATCTAGTTGATATCCTAAGAAATAGCAAACAAATTTAAAGATTTTTTGAAATACGGTAAACTAAATTGCTTGACAAACAATTCTAGAAAACCTCATTCAGATGGCGAGCATGCTTCATTTGTAGTGCCAGTAAGACGATAACTATTTGTATGAAGTAACTTATAGGGTATATATATTATATTTTTAATGTTAGTATTTAAGGTTGTTTCCGGCATTAATGTTTCAAATTAGTGAAATGGGTGATGCAGGTAGAAAAAAATTGTTATAATCTAAAATTTATAATTACATAATCCATGTTGCCATATAATCGAAGGAAAGGCAAGAACGTGGCAATCATTTTTTTAAAGAACTAATTAATTACGTAATATGAAAGTCTACTGAAGAAATTGGCTGGCGATTATATGATAATAAGAAAAGGGCATGAGTTAAGGTAATAATATTATTCATATGCATTTTTTCGTATTAAGGGAATCCAAGGCCATTGACATTAGAAAAAGAAAACTAAGGATATAGGCTCTCGTTTCTAAATCATTATGCACACCGAAGTCGCATGAGACCATTTTCAAGACTCAAGTTATTTATTTATTGAGCATTAATCCGAAAACAGCACTTTTTACCCTTTACATCGGACTATTAACAATAATTAATTTAACAATCGTCAATATTACACAACACCCAAGCCCTAAGTGGAGGAAAACCCACCAAGGCGGGAATGGAACCCGCGATCTTTGTGTTGGCAGATTAGGACGTTAGCCTGCAGCCACGGAGGCCGACAAAGTTTATGTGATTAATGACAGTTGTTATTAAATTTGAATAGCCAAAGAGAATTTTCTTACAGTGAAAGTTACAATACTATTAAAGGAATCCGAGGTAATTAACATTACCCGAGGAAAATGAAGAATATACGCCCCCATCTATATAGCTTTATGTACACCGAAGTCTCATGATTCTTCTTCATAACGAAAAAATATTTTTGAGAAAGAGTCAAGGACTTGCATGAGATTAGGATTTTATATTTAGCCTCATCTGAAGAAATAATTAGTTGTTTTCTTACCTTTCCCACCACTCAGACAAAAACGATATTTCCGTCCAGATGAAGGTCATATTAGGGTACTGGACCATTTTGTCCACCATATTGTCCAGTATCTGCCTTGTTTGATAGTGGAAGTAACTGTCAAAAGTCCTCAGCCATCCTGGATCGTTGTGGGAATGCGGAACAACGATCACCTGTTGATGAAGAAACAAAGAGAAAATTATTAGACATGTTTACGGCGATTTAGGCCTTAATTTTGTTCAAAAGAGAGAGGCAGAAGATTATAATTAAGTTTTCGCAATTTCAGATTAAAGCAAAAGTAATATTCAGTGCTCTTAGGAAAACACAAATATATTGAACTGAGTGTTAATGATATTGAGTGCGGACTGATATTTCCAAGAAAAACGACAAACACAGCTTTTTTGTTGGGAAGTGAAAAAAATGCTGATGAATTAATATCCCTCTGGGAATGGGCCAAATTTTCTTATCCATTTTCACTTGCGAAGCAACTCAGTTAGCATATCTGATTTAGTATTTTCCAATTATGATTTCCCCGAGATATTATGTAGTAATGATATCCTAACTCTGACGAGATAGTCATGAATATAAATTTACGTTATGGGACGTATGATAGAAAATGACTGAAAGCAATTTAATGCCGGCGCAATTTTTGTATGAGAACCCATGGAGTGCACCTCGCGGTAGTGCGTAGGAGCCAGATGTGCTTTCACTCCGTGAGGACTATCGACAGAGAGGAATATTGGCGGAGTAACGGCCCAGTAACTATGGATAGTAAATAATGTGAGTTCGATTGGATTCGGAATTAATGGAATGGGATTTTGTGAGAGTGCGTGAAATGGTCTTTGAGAATAGAGGCTGAAGAACACTTTCCACAAGTAGTTTGGGCGGCGCCTAACTCCGAAAAAAATAAGTAAACTCCGAATCATTTAGAGAGCATACTTGTACAATGAACCTAAAAAATAAAGAAAAATAGAAGTTCGAGAAAGGAAAGAGGAAGGGCAGTAGGGGAAGAGTTGGCACAAAAGAGATGAATGGGATTAGTTCTCGGCACAATGCGCTTTCTTAAAGGGGAAGTAGACAAGACGGTATAAAAAAGCACACCAAGACGAAGCAGGCATAAAAAAAGAGGCGGTGTGTGGGGCGAGTTCGTACTATGAACGTGGAGGGAAGCGGTAGAGAGCGTAGGAAGGAATGGATTCCGGCTTCTTTTCATCCACCTCTCATCTTTAATTTCAACATACTTTTCATTAGCGGCGCCTTATCCTCCTTGACCACTTCCTCACAAGTCTCTTCGGCACCCCGCGTTGCGCTCACTTTATTGAACCTTAATTTTATCCCGGTCTAATTAAAGGGAGTAAGGGAAGACGCCTTGAAAGAGCATTGTGTTTGCGCTGTATGCGTAGCTGTCACTCTTTTTTTAAAACTCTATTTTCTTGCTTCGGTTCAATCGTTCGGTCTCCTCTGTTGGCAGTATGGACTCAACAGAAAATAGGAGCTCGTACAATTGTTCTTGTTGTTAGTAAAATAGTTTTTTCCTCGATTAGCCGAATGTTTTTTTTTATGAAAGAGAATTTTCCGCGTCACAAATGTACGTCCATGGATACCAACGCTGCTATTTCGTCGTGACGCTATCGACTCCGAGTAATTTTAAAAAGGGCAAACTAATTTCACCAGAACTAGTAAAACTATACTGGGAGAAAAAGTGATAAAATTGAAATGGTTGAATAAACAGTGTAGGAGAATCGCTATCAGCGGTTAAGAGTTTGAATATTGGTGCGGCAAAGCATTTCCGTATTATGTTAAAGCTTTAGATTTCGTTGATAATTTTTCTCCTTGAAAAATACGCCCCGCACTGCCCGGTAAAAGCAGCTACGACTATAACTCTTCGTCGTAGAGCTCTAGTCCTAGAGAATTCGGAAAATTCTGGCACTCAAGGATCGCTGCAAATTGATATCAGCGCTCCCTACAGGTCTTTCGAAGTTTTCGCGCACGGCTATAAACTTCCTGCCAGGAATAATGGCGCCTCGTTTTAAGTTGGTCGTCATTTTTATCAACCCACTGAAGGCAGACAAGTAAGTTGCATTTTCCTCGGTGCCTTCGAGGTCAAAGATTAATTGAGAAGAGGCAGAGGAGACGAAGTCTGACGTTCCTTTTTCTTCTCCTTCTGGAGTTATTTCTAAATTGAGAAAGATAACGCGGGCAAAAATAGCAAGGAATCGAAGGCGAAGCCCAAAATCGATTAAAGTAGGAGAAAATGAAGGGTTTTATTTTTTATCATTTTTTTTCACGTCAATGGTGTCTGAGAAAACGATGCACAGAAAATAAATTGAACCTTGGCTAATGATCTGAATTTTAAAGTGATGTACGAAATAAAATTAATATACTACCTTGATCAAAAAGTTCCCGGAATAACCACCGTGTGGCGCTCCCATCTTTCCGATTTGAGTTCTGTTTTTTTTGTTAAATTGGTACATCTGTTGTTGATATTCCCTTTAAATCTTAGTGTCATAACTTGACATTTGCAAAAGTTACGTAGCCAAGAGTACATCTATCTCTGTGTGTGTTGGCGATTTTTTACAATTGCAGAAATGGATTTAAATTTGCAACAACGAACTTGTATTAAATTTTGCGTAAAAAACGGATTTAGTGGCGCACGGACGTTGGAAAAGTGTTTCGGCAACGATTCTCTAAAAAAAACGGTCGTTTACCAGTGGCACGAGCGGTTCAGAAGTGGTCGTGAGTCAATCGAAGATGATGAACGCAGTGGCAGACCATCGACATCGAAAGTCGGTGAAAAAATTGATAAAGTAAAAGAAATGTTGGTCAATAACCGCAAATTAACCATCAGAGAAATAGCGGAGGACTTGAACATTGCCTATGGATCCGCCCAAGACATTGTGGTTAATGATTTGGGTTTCCGTCGTGTAGCAGCAAAGTTGGTTCCAAAAGACCTCAATTTCATGCAAAAAAGAGACCGTGTTGACGTCGCAAAAGACATGATTTGCGAGGCTGAATCCGATCCCACATTCATCAAAAGGATCATTACTGGAGACGAGACGTGGGTTTATGAGTACGACACGCAATCCAGACATCAGGCAAGTGAATGGCGTTCACCAAATGAGCCGAGACCAAAAAAACCACGTCGTTTTCAGTCAAAAAAGAAGGCAATGCTGACGGTTTTCATGGATTACAACGGTGTAGTGCATCATGAATTTTTGCCAGAAGGCCAGACAGTAAACAAAGAGTATTATTTGGGCGTTATGAGACGTTTGCGTGAAGCAATTCGCCGAAAGAGACCAGAAATGTGGGCAGAAAACTCGTGGATTTTGCACCATGATAACGCACCGTCGCACAGTGCTATCATTATTCGTAATTTTTTGACGAAAAATGCAACAAATACCATCCAACAGCCACCGAATTCACCTGATTTGGCTCCCTGTGACTTCTTTCTGTTCAATCGAGTTAAAAAACCATTACGGGGAACGCGTTTTAGCAGCCGAGAGGAAGTAATGGAAAAATCGCAGGAAGCACTGATGGACATACCGAAAACCGAATATAAAAAATGTTTCGAGGATTGGATCAAGCGCTGGCATAAGTGTGTTGCGCTCGATGGGGATTACTTTGAAGGGGACAATATAGTTCATTTTCGTTCCCCCTCTAATAATAATAAATGAAATAATAGCGGGTAGCAATGACTTGATGATAATGATTTAATAAAACCAAAGAAAACTGACATCCGGTATTTCCCGTGAATGGTATTCTTATTGTTTTTTACCACATTAAAATGCACACACCAGGTAAAATTTCGTAAAAAGATCTTGAAAGGATTGAAAGTCAAAGGAAATGGAATGAATGTAAAACAATTTAGTGAATTTCTTTGAAAACTATCACATGTTCAGAGATATACTAGCCCAGAGAAATGCCAGAATAAACAGTGAGAGCAAAATATTCCTGACTGCAACAGAGAGGATAGATACCTGGCCTCCAAAAATGGGAAAGGTATTTCATGCCAAAAAGTCCATCTCAAGATACGGCCAAGGTAGAAAAGGTCCAACCGTATGTAAGACGGGCAGAAATTCTGCATAATAATTTATAATACGATGCCGACATAATGATTGGAACAACTGTCGTCGTCGGAAGACAGAAACGCGAAGAGAAACTGAAAAACGAAGCAGTTTCATATGTTGTTACAAAACGGGTTTGTACTAATGTACATTTTTTAATTTCAGCAGTTAATTTGACGAAAAATCAAAGAGAAGGCGGCTGATTCTTAAGGGAAATTAATTTTAATGGTTATCTGTGTCGATGGCGTTTTCTATTTTACTTTTACAATCCTAAATGTTCTTACACAAAACCAACTATTTTTGCAACGGTCGATTTTTTTCTCATTTGAGAAGTATAAAAAGTGTGACCGCGAAAGTCTTGGAAAGATGCTATTTTTCACCTGCTCTTCTTTTGGGTCCAAAATCTTGTCTCTCTAATGAACAGAAAAACGTAAGTCACTAAATGATGTTGTGTAATTCTATTCAAAATTTACATGCCAGGGAGGAGAAAGATGAGTGAGTAGTTAGGTTTCTAGAGGACATGTATGCTTATACGTTGGTTAATCTTATCTTTCGTAGTAATTTCTTTTATTTTCACTTGGTTCCCCCCTTTTGCTTGCTGGTGAGATTAAAAACATGTAATATACTTCCCGAGTTTTACTTTGCAAATGAAATCGCCTAATGAAAGCTGAAGCCAGTGTTTGTTAATGGTGAACCGTCGAATGTTATTAGCGTAGGAAGTACCATGGCTGTTCTTGTTTTACCTTAATTTGCACTTCTATTGACGTAAAAAAAGACTCGCATGGCCATAATGAATATTAGATCTTTAATCAATCGCATACATTAAACAGTCAACATTTGAAAACAGGTATTTTATATATATATATATATATATATATATATATATATATATATATATATATATATAAGTACTCAGAGATGAAGAGGGACCTGATGTGGACTAGATTGCTTGATTGTGTTTTGTTTGTAGTCACCAAATATTTATTTGGTAGTTGTGTCCATCCAAAAACCTCCCTTAACCGGTAAATTACCTTATATTAATATTATATATATATATATAATTATATATATATAATTATAATTAATAATATAATAATTAAATATATATATAATTATTATTTATATAAGATATATATGTATATATATATATAACACTTTTTGAAAGTCTCACGGACGTGAATAATAATGTATAACACTTAGCACTAGTGGACACAGACAAAAACACAGAAACACACAAAAAAAGAGACTCACTATTTTTCGAATTTTCGGTGGTCGTTGCCACCTTTATCAAGGAAGAGTTGGCTCTTCCTTGATAAAGGTGGCAACGACCACCGAAAATTCGAAAAATAGTGAGTCTCTTTTTTTGCGTGTTTCTGTGTTTTTGTCTGTGTCCACTAGTGCTAAGTGTTATACATTATATATATATATATATATATATATATATATATATATATATATATATATATATACATTTTTAACACGAAAATCAACGTAACACTCACAGAAATGTTTTTTTGAATTTTTGATGGATGCACAACCACCATCTTCAGAAGGAAGAATAGAAATCATATGAATTCTTCCGAAGATTGTGGAAACGTGCACGGTTTTCAAATAAATTGTGAAAAATGAAATATTGAAGATTTTTCTGCTGATGGAGGGGCCTTCGAGACCGTAAGACCGCAATGGCGAAGTTTCCTGTACAAGTTTGTGCGTGTGAATGTATGTATATATGTGTTTGTATGTGTGTGTATATGTATATATATGTATATATATATATATATATATATATATATATATATATATATATATATACATGTTATATAAATAATAATTAAGTATTACATATTCTTTATTGAATGAAATAAAAGGTAAGAAAGCCCAGTATCATGAAGCTTTAGCAAACAACAACGTTTCGCGTTTGTGAAAGAATGTGGGCATAATATTAATGGAAATAATTTTGTTAGTCACAAGAAAAAACTTCATCCATTAAAGAAGCCAGGAACACGATCCATAAATTTCCAAACGAATATTTTCATGGTCCATATTAATAGATTTTACTAGCGTTCCCGTACAATTAAATCATCGAGGGGACATGAATGGAAACGTCGATTATAATTTCATTCCAAGTGCTTCGAAAACGTGCTACGACCCGATTAATTTGGCCCTTGCATCCTGAGAGTGAATATCGGTAAATGACAGTCATCGGGCATTTTTAATTTTTGATCCACTTCGGACAATGCGAGCGACCACGTGCTGACTGGCGGAAAAAGCTGACCTACATTCGTTGATGGAATAATTGTGAAGGCAAAATATTATCATCTCTGAGTACTCTTTTAAAGCAGTATGAAATCCTCATCACTTTTTCCATTCCTATTTCATGATTCGCTAGTGTTAACTGCGCCAATTTGCAATGAAATGTAGCGTGCTTTGTTTACGACCCGAAAATCCCCCTCGTGAGAGTGACTATCACTCGACATTGATTAGATGTGGGCTGAAGGTTGTGCATTTGTCATTGCTTCCGAAATGTGGCTGCAGTAAATGCCGCGAAGTATAAATTATCCGCTGGTTGCGATGTGTAATACGCATAGCTGTATAGAAATTAATTTAGGCCATACTCGGTAATTGGTTATTCAAGCTTTGTATCGAATGGGATAATTCACGGAATATAAAAATGAATTGCTCTCATTCTAATCGAGGAATAAAATATTTACTTAAAAAATATAATAATTGGGGATTTATTTTGCAATACTTCAAATCATAAGGGACTCGGGCATAAACTTATGGCCCAAGCCCAAGAGGCTGTACGGAGACGTAACTAATGAGTGTCATTCATGAAAAAAGAGAAATAAAATATAAGAACGTGATATTATTCCTCCACGTAATGTCCCTATCCCCTTCCTCTCTTTCCGTTTATATTATTAATTTTCTAGCACTCTCATCTTGCATGCTGGTTATGAAAATGACACCGAATTTCGAGTGAATCCGGCGTCGCCTAAAAAGGAAAAACAGTGGTAGTCGCACGGTTTAATGTTCGTTTCGTTGAATGATTGAGGAGAGTAGACACATTTTATTTGATAAACCTGGATACGGTGAGCGATATCATGTATGAATTATGCCACGGACGGGAATAGAACTTGAATCATGTAATTTGAAAGTAGATAAAAAATCCCCTGCAATCCTCTCCGGAGGAAATGTGCCAACGAATTAAAGTAGGGGAATGATTTAGCAGGAGAATGGGTGCATTAGTATGCCCACTTCAGTGAGATGCGTCCTCACTTCGGCTACGAACATTTCATTTTTCCTTGAAAAATGTTCTCGATCTCCGACTCCGCAAACGCTCTCGCGCAAAACTCTGCGGACCTTGATGTGAGAGGGCTTGCTCGAGGGTTTACCCCATTTTCGAGTTACCTAAGTGATAAATGGAGCAGTGACGAGCGGCTCGCGATGATTGTTGATCGAGGATGTAGGAGCTTGTCAGGTAGGGGTTGATTGATGTGAAAGATGGATGGTAGGTACGTATACGTGGCCAGCGGCCCGATCGTATGAGGGAAAGCAGAGAGGTGTCTACGAAGGCCGAAAATAACAATTAAAAACAAAGGGGATATGAATGAAGGCAAAGAATGGGAAGTGTTGAGAGATGAGTTGTGAGAGACGGCTCACGGGCCAAAGTGGGCGCGTGGAATAATTATACTTTAATATTTTTGGAAATCGCACAGTCTAGTTTCGAAAATCCTTGGCATCTCAGCCTTTTAGAACGCCATGGGTAGCAAACATATACGTTTGGAAATTCTCGAACAGATTATCACACAAAAAAGTGAGCCTCAAAGGAGATTCAGACTTTGTCATTCACTTCTTTTGATACTTTTACGGCGAGAAAGTGAAGGGAGCTGGATGAAAAATGAAAGAAGCTCGGCTGGAAGCTTATTGAGAATTAAGATTTTATTTTTGCTATCAGACGAGTCGACCGAGACCTGTTGGTTGTAGGTATTTCAATCGCTCTTTGAAGACACAAGGTTTTAGTACATCTACGGCGGGGATTACTTCTTGGAACTATCGTCATTAACTCGCGACCGAACTATTTTTTTTTCTCGTAGAGGGATTGTGAATCTTTGCTTTCATAATAAACAATTCACGTATATTTGATATTGCCTATACTTTTCTAATTGCAAGGTGGATTCCAAAATCTGTCTAATGTTATGACTCGTGTACTAAATCCTACAATTATGATGCTAAAATACTTAAGCGGTGTAGGGCGTACAGGGGACTATTCTCCCCTCTTGGTGAATATATTTGCATTCAATAAAATTCAACTTGAAACCTCCTATGCCCGATACTAATTTTTAGTTGCTACTGTCGCCTGAGTATAAAATCATCCCGTGTAGGGTGCTTAACCGCCTCTAAATAGGTGGGGTAATTGCAATAAGGTAGTATGATTTTCAAGTTTATTTTTGGAAAAAAAGGTTATAAAATTATTTTTGTTCATAAATGAAAATTACCTCCTCCTCAGTTTTCAAGAACCGCCACTGGATGTATGGAGTTCTAATTTATCTGCCAGGAATTCTCCGCGCGCAAAAGCTGCAAACTGGTGGTATATGTGTTAATGGACATTTATTTTTTAATACAATAATATATCCTAATCTCTGCCATCCAGGAGTTTAAGTTGACATTTTGTAGACTTTGGCACAGCTGTGAAGGAAACTGTAGTTTGTCATAAATCCACCAATTGAAATAATTAAAATAATCCTTCCTAACTGATTTTATGGAACGTTTTCCTGCTTATAAGGTTTCCAAACGACTACGGATAAAATTCAGCATTATTTAGGATTAGAGTTCTCATGATACATACCTCTCTCAACTAGCATTGTAGAGGTTCTAGGGAGTGTATAATTAATAAAAGTATTGAATAAAAGACTCAGAGAATACTTCAAGCATACATAATAATTATTTTTCACAATTAAGGAACTTCTTCGGGTAATTTAAATGGTATTATCATCCTTAAGAATGATTAGGATCATTAGACACAAACGCACTCGATTGACATCATATACGA
The DNA here is from genome assembly GCF_022747635.1 of Hetaerina americana. Taxonomy (NCBI): domain Eukaryota; kingdom Metazoa; phylum Arthropoda; class Insecta; order Odonata; family Calopterygidae; genus Hetaerina; species Hetaerina americana. The sequence goes on along the minus strand of NW_027287096.1, from coordinate 1,724,594 downwards.
CACTTTATTGAATTACAGAATTAACTTGCGGAGCTAAAGGGTAAAAATATTTTTACTTAATACCCACTTTCTCGCGTGTTTCCAAGCTATTGGCAAATATTAGAGTACTGAAAACTATGTATTGCCCCATATCCCTTTCTTGTTTTTAACGACTACCCTAGCAAGAACTCAACTCTCCATCGCTGATAATGATTGATAGATTTTGTTCTTTCCAATTGTTTGTACCTTTTGAAGAGCAAGCGAAGAATACTCTCAGTATTAATATAATAACGGTTTCAAGGACCGTCCAGTGTCTGCAAATGTTTATCTTACACAGTTTCCTTATCCCGTTCTATAAGAAAAGTGGAAGAACAGTTAAATGTTACAGATACAATCGAATTTTTTGTAGTGCTCGTTGGTTGTTTGGCTTGAGGTCTAAGGCCATTACACGAAATAAGCGGGTTTTAAGCGCGAAGTTTTCAAAAGACTATATAGACTGTTTTTGGTTAATTCAGTATCAGAAAATACAATTAGATGACATATTATAAATGCCCGATAGTAAGTAGTTCCATAAAAGAGGAGGCAAACATAATTTCGTTTTAGAGGAGAAATTTGGCAATTATGCTTTACTTTTCAACACAAATTTAATATTTTTCTTTTTGCTTCCCCATTTGTTCTATCGAATGAAAATAAGTGATGAACGAGCAGATTATTATTAAATTTAAAGTAATAGCGAAATAGATCTAGCTGAGTTTTCATTGTCATTCAATTATTGACCAAAGAGGTTGGGATACCAAATGTTATTTTGAATTCTCTGAAAATTCACGATTAGTATCGAAGCATTGGGTGAACTGGAGAATTCGATGGATGGAGAACCAATTTTTTATTACACCGTACTCTTGAAAGAAAACCATTTTCTTTTCTTAATTATTCTGCTTCGCAATATTCACTTTTTTGGCAACATAACTCTCGCATTTGTTGTTTCCTCAATTATTCTTTATTTTTTGTAAATAGGAATGAGTTGGCAATAGTTACGTTTTCAAAAGTATCTTAGAAATAATGAAGATAAATGGCGCACTTTCGATGAGGTGGAGTGAAAGAGTCTAAAACATTAAAAATGTCACGGTAATGGAGATAGAAGGAAAAAATCAGCAGAATTTTGACCTCTACTCTAATGCTTTTCTTTCTATCTTTGCGATATCTTTCTTTCTCTGATTACGGAGAGCTATGGGCACGTGTACTTTTCCCTCAATCAATGTTCCCATTCGGAATCATTTTCCTCTACAACTCGGGTCCTTGTCTATTTTTCAAAAACCTATTGGCCCCAGCCTGCCAGCATATTTATTTATTTTGAACTCTATTCAATGCAACACTTTCAGAGTGTAAAAATCATTCGCCTTGACCGGGTTCCCGGTCAAGATTTTTACACTCTGAAATGAAAAGAATGATTTTTACTCTCAGAAATTAATGCATTGCATTAATTAATGCATATTAGCAGATGACCCCGTTTAAAGTGACTTGCGGAATCTCCCGCAGTTTCTTGGAATTTAAAATCAATTGCAAATTTATATTCTCTTGAGGCTCGAGATTGTCATAGCCTCATTTTTCACTTTCGCTTGGCATTTAAATTATTATTATCTGGCAGTCTACCGTTTTAGGTACATTTTTGATGGGCACAGACTTGTTCACTCTTGAATTTCCTAGCCTCTCATAACAAGAGTTGTCCTGAAAGCCCACACTGCAATTAACTATTCTTAGCTCTACCTTGTTTGCCTAACGCCCTACCCTCTTTTACAGCCTTTAGTATTCCATCGCCGAACAGAAGCTGCATCCATTTTTCCTGTCTTCTTTTAATTTCTCTCAACCACGCTATTTCCTCCCCTATCATACCCAGCACCTCCTCGTTTGATATCCGATCCGTTCATTTTATCTTTTTCATACTTTTCCATACCCACATCTCAAAAGCCTCCAATCTATGCCCATCATCTAACCTCTAACAACTAAGTTTCCAAGCCGTAAAAACCATACCCCATACCAATGTTTTCTGTAGTCTTTTCTTAACCTCCGTACTTAGCGACCTCATCATCAATTCACTCATTCACGTGAAAGCTTCTTTGCCAAAGGCATTTCTTTTCTTGAACTCGGCTATTGTGACCATCTAGGTGCAATACACTTCCAAAATACTTCAACTGTCCACTTGCTCTTGTTTTTGCTCTCCTGTTTTAGCGTTTAACTTAGTTATCTTTCTCGGAAGCATCACAATAATTGTTTTTCTTACATTGATTCTCATCCCACTGATTTTACAATGCAATCAGCAATAATTGTAACCCCTTGGCTGACTGGCTAACTGGCCTGACAGACTGGCTAACTGGCCTGGCAGACTGGCTTGATCATCAGCCAGCCTAGCCGATTCTCTGAATTTCCTACTGGCTTTATTTTCTCTGAATATAAATTGAAAATCAAGGGCGATGATGTACATTCTTATCTTACTTTTCTTCCTCCTAACACTATCCTTCCCGACTCTCTATCCGCTGCAAGCACATGGGCAGTTAGCCATATGCACAGGATACTCTTGCTATACGGATAAGCCATCTATTTACTGATCATCCCAAAATATTCATTCATTCTTTCATTCAAAGTATTCATACGCTCTTCTCCATCCTTTTCTTGATGATTCTATTGAAACCAAACTTACTGTTCTGACATATGGCTGTCTTTCCGTCCTTGAGATGGGAACTAACACTGATCTGACGAAATCTTTCAGCTAAATTCTTCCCTTATAAATTCTACGAATTAGCTCATGAAAACTTTTCTTTCCACCTTTTACTAAATTCTTATAGGTTCCCGTAAAAGTTTTATCTATAACCTCGACCCAAAATTATATTTATTTTCTAAATCAACATTTAATTTTGCTATAGCCATCATTGATCCAAACCTATCCCCATCGACGTCACATTCTCTTCCTATGTCTTAACTTGCTGTTCTAACATATGCAGATCTTCTATGCATTCTTCCAATCTCTCTCTCTCTCGGGTCCTTTCTGTTTTAATGTTTAACTTAAATACCATATCTCTAGTAGTGTGCATTTATTTTCTCTTCATATTTCCTGAGAAATCATTCATGTTTCTGTACAGCACACCCATGTTGGCTTTTCTTTGTAACCTCTGCAAGTCTTTGCACTGCGCCTTCCGCCACGGTTCTTTAGCTCTACTAGTTTTCCGCCTTGGTTTATATTTATTTTCTTGCACTTCCTCCAAGTTAATTCTGTGTTTACATTCTTCCTTCCCTCATCTGGCTTCTCAATCATCTCGTCAGTAATTTATGGTTTCCTTCTCCTTTTCCTATTGACTATTATTATAGTTTTGTTTGCGACACTCGATATCTCTACCTTGACGTATTCCCATTTTTATTCTATTGTACTTTCTATTTCCCCTTGACCTCACCAATAAGTTTCTCTACTACTGATACTGCTTTCTTATCGTCCCGGTTAGTACTTCTACATTCCATTTCCTCAACCATCTTCTTGTTTTATCATGTTTAAGCTGACGTTATACTTTTTCAGTACACAAATACCATCTGATGAATTCATGCTGCTTCCGGGAATTCATCAAATAGGCGTCGCGGAAGACTAAGGATTTATTAACATCTGAATCTGCGTCTTTTCCATGGAAACTGTGACAATTAATCACTCTGTTCCCAAATCTAAGCCTAACCATTTTATGTATAGTCTAACAGATATCTCTCTAAGTCATTCATATTGCCTATATTGCGTGGGAAATGCCTAGGTCAAATAAATAATTGGGCCTGAACATTTTCCATACACATCCACGCTTACTGCAATGTACCAGGTCTTCGCTATTATTGACGGAAGTCTTGCCTCTCCCGATAGCAGGCACGACACACGGCCGACCGGGCCGGATCCTGTAGTGGCGAGGACTCGAGGACATATTGGTGTTCATCATAAGGTCGTGGGATAAGTAATTATGTGTTTTCCGGTTGCCGTCCGCAATAATGCTTTTAACTTGAAACTATTACTAGACGTTTAAGAAAAGAGAAACTTACAGCCGGGGAATTGAGCCCAGGACTACCATTGATGCTGGTATGAGAGTGCTTATTTCGTCATTTCTATTTTTCTAATTAATGCATCTATTTCTGCCCATCCGTCAATTTTAGACTACACTGGGAGAATAAATTATTACAGCGCTACATTAAAGAGGCAGGAAGTTAAGAGTGATGGGAAAAACGGGATAGCCTTAGGAGTGAGACATTCTTGGCTAGGATTCTAGGCTAGGGATAGAAGGAAATACCTTGCGGCGGGGAAGGGGCGAATCTCCTGCGAGAAGCCACGCACAATATGCGTCCTCTCTCGAATTGTGGCGAAAACAAGCGAAAGGGCATCAGACAAAGTCCCAGAGTGGAACGTACATCTGACGCCACCTCAGTCATTTCTCAGCGACGAAAAGGGAAGAAAAAGCAATTGAAAGTGAGACAAAAGAAAATATGCCCCTAAATAAAATTCCATGAAAATCCCGCTGCAGCAGTCGATTATAATGTATTTTACAAAAAGGAGATAGCTTGAGCCTTTGTGCGGGTGTGACCACGAGACAATAACTCACCGAGGAAATAGAAAACTTCTCGAAAGTCAATAAAACTAGAGCCAAAGTATGTCTCCAATGGCGAATATTTTTGACTTATTTTATGATAGGAATCCAGACATTTTTCGCACTCCGTGTTTTGTTTATTAAATTTATTTCTTGTTAAATATCCCCTATTCTGAATAATATATATATTATAGATCCCTGACGTCTTCACTACTTCGTTTATCGAGTCTTTAACAATAGGGAAAATGGTAGTAGAAGGCATGTGCTACCAGTGGCCATTTCAAACCTGGCATTTTGATTCTCCCAATCTAACGCTTGTACTCAAATCAAGATTTCAAATTTGGTAAAAAGCCACGGAGGAAGTCGGGAGTATCTACGAGAGCGTTTGATTTTTTTCGTAAGTGCATTGGTAGAGAAGAGTGTGTGTTTGAGAAAAGGAAACAGTTTGGGTATTGGTCGAAAAAGGAATGAGACGTCTTACTCTAAAAGACCACCAGAGATGAAGGAAAAACACGAGACATCTTACCTTACTTGAGGGAGGTGGACCTTCATTCCTTTGCTTTTGGATGAGTGTGCTTTCCAGAGACAGGTTGAGGTGTCAAGGTAAAGGGACAGATGCAGCCTCGGCAATGAACAACTTTTGAAGCGAATTTCTTTATGACGGGGAGTGAGGCGATGAAATAAGTTAAAGGTTGATGGGTATACCTCGTTTGAGTGTATTCACCTCAAAGCTCACTTCACACACTCCTCTTGAGCCAAGGTATTTCACTCCACCGATGAAGTTCAGCTCGCAACTGAACTTCTAACATTATTTCACAAACGGCAAAGTTCTGGCGCACAAATCAATCAGATCCTAGTCCAGTCCTCAGGAAGAGGATTATTTCCGATTTCCTAATAGTCTAGGGATTCTTCAAAAATATGCTTAAGCCACTTTAATATTTATGGCTTATGAGTGGCCATTTAAAAATGTAATTGAATATCTAATAAAGCACCAATTCCTTTGGTCAAAACTTGGTTTCATTAGGGAATATTGTGTTCTTAAATGTAATAATAAATATGATTTCCACATGCCGTTCGCTTCAATGCAAATTAATGGACAGTAATATTTGAATTATGGATTTATAATAACGAAATATTTTATGAACATATGTTGTTATATTGTGACATTTTGGGTAGTTTTGAACTAAGTAAAACCACGTTTATTGGCATCCATGAGTTCAAACGTTTTCATCCTTCGTTGGTGGCCTCTTTGAGGAGCTCAAGTCTGCTAGATACGTGCACCCAGTTACAAACTCGCAGTCATGGTGTGCTTTCTTACGTTCTTTTGGCTCCATAGCCGTGCAGTTGGTTACTCGCTAAGGTCTCCATTAAAAGCCTTGTCCCCTCCTCTTTCCAGTCCCCTTTGAAGACGTTCCCTCTTCCGTAACTCTCTTTTGTTTCCTTCATTTCTTCTTCGTTTCCCTTTCTCGCCCACTTCGCTCTGGTCGCATCGCCCTCTGCTACCTTCGAAAACCAACTCCTCTTTCAATCTTTTTCTTTCTTTTTTTCCTGGGGTCGACAGCCGACCGACGGTGAACCACCTGTTAACGCACTCTGTACTTCCCATAGCATATCTACCTCGTCCAAAAGAAAAAAAAACTCAATTAGCCCGAGAGGACGTAAAGGAGAAATAGAGGAAGAGGGTAGGAAAGAAGAGGCCAACGGAAATATTACCCGAGGGGTAGAGAAATTAGAGGGAAAGAAGTTACGAGTAGAACACAAGATGAGTGCTGGGAGGAAAGATAAGAATATTTTGCCAAATCTCCAGGAGCCATTGACAATCTAAAATGTTGTGCTCTGGCAACTGAAAATTGTTTGCGGTCTCCTTGCATATTTATATTGTTTATCTCCAAATAAATACCATTGGCATTAAAAGTAAGGTATGAAAACAGGAATTCACAAAACTTTCTCATCGATAAACAGTGATAGGTAGCAATCTTGGCCTAGATTTTAGGCATACAAAAGTAATAATTACAACATTCTTGCTTTCGCTTGGATGTCAGCAAGAAAAGATTTTTTGATTATATATTTTTTTGTGTTACTGGCTCGATTATAGACATCTCAGTAAAAATTGAAATTTTACTTACCACTCACTTGAATCAAGGAATCATTCTTCCAGTCATTACATTTTCCACATTTTAATTGCTAAATAAACGAAAGAATGATGGAAACTCAACTTACGGTCAGTCATGGTCGCCATTGTTCACATTCCTAATTTATGCAGTTCTGTATTGCTATATTTTTAGTGCATTAATTTGGTTGGCGTGAAATATACGTACGTCGTTATATGTAACATATTGATAGATGGTGTAAGTATATCACGTTCACTCACGTGATTAGCAAAGCGGCCGTTAATGATACGATGGAATTATAATAGATAAAATAGAATTCCGGTTTGGTCTTATTGGTTCCAGTTAGGCACACATTTCCGCTCCACTTCATCGAACTCTTGTTGAAATCACTTCTGTATAAATTTATGTGTACGTGTGGCAGTGCGGCCACTAAATTATTCTTGACAGATTCCGGAAGTGTTCTGAGAGGCGCTACGAAGGCAAGACCTTTCTGTGTGTTTAAGGATGGAAATATAGTAGAAATGACGAAGAGGATTGAGGAGGCGAAATGTAATGAAAAGTACTAAAAAGATCAAAAGCTAAGGCCTCATCCGGCGAAACGTACTTTCGATTACAAGGAATAAGCTCTCTCCCGCGAAAAATAACTTGGTTTATAAATATCTAGCCCACCCTTCGGCGAAAGAGGACGGTATTCATCGTCACGTGACGTTTTTACGCTAAAAATCCTCGATTTTGATGGATAAATCGGAAATAGAACCGTTTATACATGTTAAAAATAACTGTGAGTGCCTCTGCGATTATGTATTTTGTAATCGTTTGGTATATTTTATTTTGTGTTTAAATTATTGATAAAATATTGAGAAAAACAATTTTCGCGTTGCTTCATCAATATTTCAATAAAATGAATGTAAATAGCCCATGAATTATTATTTTATGAAGATGATGTTTAAGAACAGCTATTACAATATTTTTTCATAATATGAAATAATATTCCCAAGGCCAAATCATATTCACTTTATCCAGATGAAAGTCAGTTTTAACTTTCTTCTGGTTTTAATGAGTATTGCAGTGAGTTTCTGAGGATTTACGCTATTGACAAAATGATTTTATTTTTCTTAGGATTTCCGATCAATTAGTCAAAGAAATGTTTGAATTCCTCTTTGCATGCGTTGTGGAGTGATGTTTTTCAATGCCAAAAGGAGTGAAATTCCATTTCTTAAACTGAACTATTGTTAGTAGCAATTTTGAAGTCTGGTACCCCCTCGTACCTTTATGACGGAAAGTTGAGAAATTAAGAAGAGAAAAGACAACGGACGAGAAAAGAGGGTAAGGGGAGAACGAGAACGGGACGGATGAGGGAACTTTAATATACGAGTGTGAGGGTAAATAGTCCTAGTTTATTATACTCTGGGGCAATTCCCTTGATGCAAGAATACTCAACGTTAATTGCGCGGCAGGCACTAATCACGTTACGGGTGAAAGAGACGGTCACGTCCCTGATTATAATCCAATTGCAATTTGCAGAGTCTTTAGAAGACAGAGTCCCTAGTGAACGCTAGCAGAGGCTAAAGGGTAGCTTGAGATTCCTTATTCATGATTAAACAAGTACTTTTAAGCATTATTGACTTCGGGGAATGGGGCTAAAAGGTGTTACCCTAAGCATTTCAGGAGCCGGAATTAAAAAAAATCTGTTAAAAAATATTTAAGAAAATGGCTTTGGCGTTCATTTTCGTAACTTTTTGGTGCTATAAAAATTAGTAGACAAGGGTAACGTCCAAATAAAATCTTTCCTGCATTCTATGCAATGTATAGGGCAATTAGGGGCAAATCTTACGAATTCAATGATAAAATCTGTATTGACAGTAAATATAGAAACACATTCTAGCATGGAGCTCCTCCACGTAATTTTTCAAATGCACATTTAACGTGTGTCCCTTCGCGTAAAAACGATTGCAGTTTTTTCTGATAATACGTTTTGATTACGCAGCGATAATGAAAGCAAATTAAGTATATTTCGGAGACGTATGGTCTGCAAGAGATAGAACGAGACTCAGAAAAAGGTTGAATAAGCATTGGAAAAAGAACGATAATTCCATAGAAAAAATTACAACGGCTAAGTTAGAATCAAATGCTTCAATATTATTTACTAGCAGCTTAGCGTGTCATCTTATTTCTGTTTGTACTTTTTGATGGACTTGAAATGAATGGTGAGTTTTATTTCCGGTCCGTTCAAAACAATTAGATTGAGTAAATAATAGTTCATTGATTGGGGATACTAATAAGTAAAGTGAAGCAAATGTGTAATATCTTGTCATTATTAGTCTTATATCTAATAATTCTGAATTATTAAATAATAGAGGAAGTAATTATTGTGGAGGTTATTTGTTTGCAGTGGTTTTTGCATCAAAATAAATAAATTAGTGATGAACTTGATGAGTTGTTTTTGTTGCTTGGGTCAAATTAGTAATGGAAATTGGAAAATACATTCATAAATGCTATTTTTTAACACAATTTTGCTTGAAATATGAAGCACTTTAAATAATGTGATTATTCTATAATCAATTTAGGTATTTAAATCATAATGCAATTATGTAAATTGTATGGTTCACCAATTATTATGCGTATTGCATTGTTCCATTAATAGCCAACGTTCTTAGGTATATTGGCGTGTTTAATTTTCTATGAATATTAACGCGTCACGTACAGGTCCTTTTAAAGAATCAATTAAAAAATGCATCTTCTTTAATTAGGGAACACCTTTTCGTTACGAAACAATAGTCGTAACCAATTTGGCTCCATAATCACCGTATAATATGCATGGAACATAGTATTAAAATGAAGGTGAGGATTTAGGGAAAAGAACGAAGGGGAGGTTATGTCCCTTATGACGCAATTGCCCTCCTTCGTCGCCCAGATCCACCAGTCAACCCCTTCTCTGAACCTTAAAAGTTCAGTTGCCTGGCCGCTAGAGGCCAGAGGCGTTGCTCTCCACAGGAATTGGAAGGAAAAATTTGCTTGGACGTCAGGCTGTCAGTTTCCCCTCTTTCTTCCATCACCACCCCTTCCCTCGCTCATATTTTATATGCGTGCATACCCATTTCCTATCGAATATTTATAAAAAATAACCTCCCTCCCCCTCGCCGAGATCCAACCTCTTTTTTCTCCTTCTAGGTCGCTAACTACGAGGGGGTCAGTACCGAGTCTCTTTTGTATGCATATGTCGGTTCACTGTTGGAACCGTTTCCGCCGTCCTTCTCCCAGTCTATCTATTCATGTCCCTCCACGCTTTCGACCAATCCCTTGCCCTCTCTTACCCCCATATCTTATTCCCTCTGTGCGGACTCTTCCACCTTTTTCCCTTCCCGGAACCACTCCTCCTATCCCGGTCATAACGTCCGTCCTTTCCCTCGTGGGAGGGAGGTGTCCTCTTGCCTTCTGTGATGGCGTCGTTCGTTTCCTTTTTTTACTTTATTTCCCTTGCACGGATTTTTGGTCAGACGGCCTTGCCCGGTTCACCCTTGCTTTTCCCACAGTGCCCCTATTTCTCAGAATCTCTCCCTCTCGGATTTGTTTATCTCATACCGTTCTTAAGTCCTCCTTTATATAAAGGAGTGCCCTTGTTTTGCCTCAAGGGTAGGTTTTTGACGTTTGAGGGAGAGAGTACGATGGGGATCAGATTGAATTTGCGGCTAGTAGGTATATTAGCCTTCGGTGCCGAGGGATAGATGCAATTGCGGTACGAGATTCGAGTATTTTGTAACGAATAATTTGGCTTAGTATTCCTATAGTCCGATAGATGGCTTTAGAAAGTTCAACTTCCTACCATGTATGCAAATATGTCCGGGCTTATGCTCAACTTCAGCGCTCTAGTTGTGAGTTGCATTGAGAAAGGAAAATCAACCACCGAGTACTTATGCTACTCGGAGAATATTTTGGCGTATTTAACTTGCTAGTGGATCATCAATCCTCGATTTTATGCGATCATCGGAATTGCTTGAAATAATCATTTTCCTCTGCCACCACAGAGAACTTCAAAAGGACTTCAGAAATTAAATCATGTCACAGAACTGATTGTTTTGGGCTTCGAAGTTTTCTGAACACCGTGGTTGTAAAATCGAAGTTATAAATACCGAATTGCACCCAGCAAGTTTATATAAATTCCAGTCATTGTGAGATTATTGTGTTTCACGAGATGATATTTCACCTACTTGCTTACATGAGCCTCAAACCGGGAAAACGTTTATGATGTAAAATCGAAGACTGGTTCAGTGCCCATTAATGAAGAGAAAATTATGCATTCGGGGTACAAGTGCCAATTCTTTTGCCTTAACCCCTTGTGGCCACACGAAAAGACCTAGCTTCTGATCCCAATAACAACATAACTACGTTACATGGACGGTGGCTGTGTTTTAGGATACTAAACACTGGGAAAGAAATCAGGATGGATCTTACTTTATGAGCGATAAGGGTGAGGTTGAGAAAATTAGTTACGGGAACACCCCTTGTAGAGGCATTTTGCTATTTTGACAAATTTTCTCAATTTGAGAATAAAATAGTGTTTTAAAATGTACCCTTACGGATAGAAATCGTAATTCCCGAGGTAGGGAGGTTTTTTAGGTTTCTACGTCTCTTATTGTGTTGTTGTGGAGAAATACAATGCGCAGTCCGCATGTGCAGTTTAAAGCCAATGAATCATGCAGCTATTTTTCATATCTCTATTCTATTATTTTTATTATTTTAATTCCCCATTTGCAATCCCAAGTAGCGGTGGCAAAAATTACCTCTCACGTTATATACTTTAACGACTATTTATACTTTGATTCTAAACCGTGCGACCACACGAATGTTTCCGTGAATCTTTGTTCAAACCTCTCAATTTATTTCTTCTCCGCATTTCATCCAGCGAAATTCGTTGTATTTTTTTTAAGGATTTCTCTTAGCGTCTCACGGATAAACTCAAAATGCGGCGTGTGCACACTTCACGGAAATTTCATCCGCATTCGCTTACATATACCCTCAAGGGTATCCTCTAAAAAGTAAATGGGTGCTCCATCGCATCGGCCTTAATATCGCCCGAACAGTGTCAGTCAAATCCGTCCGCCGTTCAGGTTCTCATTCCTACCCACCCCTCCCGTTCCGTTCTTATCTTCTTTCCCTTACCTTTCCCTCCTTCCTTCCGCGTACCTTCCCAACTTTTTCTCCAACCTCCATTCTCCCCTTTTCTCCCTCCCTCCTCGCAGACTATATCGATTGTCAGGGAGTGCGGAAAGGCCGAGGGAGGTGGGAAGGGGAGAGGTGAGGGAGGTAGGGGGGGGAGATGTTGATGTGGGCGTGGGAGGAGTGGCGGGGAGTGGAGGAGAGAAAGCAGCAGGGGAGTGTACCGAGGTGGGCAGGAGGAAGCGTAGGTTCGCAGGGCGGGCGGAGGAATGGAGGGGATAAACTGACGTCGTATCTCACGCCGTATCCTTCTCCTTCACTCTCAACCCCTTCCATCCCTCGACCCTCCTCATTCCCTCCCTCCCAGGACTCTTGCTACTTACAGCGACCTCACCCTTCCTTTTATGGAGACCTTCCGAATCGTCCTTCCTACCTTTACAGTCAACCTGCTCGCGACCTAGCTGAGTCGAGTCAGGCCGGTAACCTACACACCTTTTTAGTTGGAATTGCCCACTGCCTTATAATGCAGTGACAATGAAATTCTCAGAACCTGTGGAGTATGAATGGAAATTATTCTTAGAAATAATACGCGTCTCGCATAAACTGTTGGCCGAGGCGCCGAAATACTTGCTTCAGAATGATTTACTGAAACATCATTCATTAACGCAAGCCTCTACTCGATCTCCCCATTATCTTTCCTTTCAATTTTCACATTCTATTGGAAAATATTTTATTCCAAATAACGAAGCACGAGCTTTTCAGAGACACGTGATGTGTGATTCGATAAATATGATGTAATCGAACTGGTTTGCTGGCTACCATGCTTGCCGCACAGCCTTAGGATTCCACTGTCGCTGAGTGGGAGTAGATAATTTTAAAGTTTTATTTAAGGTTCCAGTTAGGCAGTGTTTTGATGATATTTCTCTTAGGACATTCCATATATTGCATGGGGATTTAAAGTTTATCCTCATGGAACCTTTAGCTTGGAGTAGGAAACATGATATTACATCTTTATTCTCGAATTATTTCGGTTCCCAGACGCCTACTGTTAATAATTGGTGAGAATTAATCTGCTTCCAAATTCAGGGCATTTGTTTAAAATCATCAGTCCTTCAATCCAATCGTTGTATCCCTACAGCTGTCCATTCTTCTTTGCCCAGTGCTAGTTATCAAAAACCCACTCGCCCTACATCCTCTGTGTTTAGTTTACGCTCTAAATTCTCACATTTAGCTTTCCCTTTCCTTGTATTCTCCTGGCTATTGTGGTGACATGAACTAGAGCAGGTGGAAAAGTATACATACTCGTATTTTGGAAGTGTTTTGACCAAGGAGGCCAAAGTAGTAGGGACATATAAAAAATTGTTTCAGGAAAAAATATTTCCAAAGAGAGATTAAATGACTGGGACGTTGATTAAGGATTTTGAGAAAAGATTAATGAAAAATTTTGTCCGAGGCATATTTTTTTACGGCGCGGAAACTTGGTCATAGAGACATGATGATGAGCGTAGATCATAGGCTTTTGAGGTCTAGCGGAGTATAAATGGTTTTCGATAAAAGTTCAGAGGAGGCAGTAGTAGAAGTGAGTGCAGAGTTTATTTAGTGGTAATAAAATTTTGAAGTCTCAGATAGGAGAGAAATGGTGTGGTATGTGAATTAGGGGTAGAAAAAGAACAGAAATAGTAATAGAGCAGGCATAATATCAATTTTCCGCTAGAAAGTTATTTATTTCGACATGGATTTCAAAGCCGTTGCTTCATCATCAGGTCATTCATGAGTATAAATCAGTAACTAATATCAAAATAAATATTAAAAAATATCAAATAAATAATTTTCCAGGGAAAATTTCTCAGACAGTTGTAGTCAAAAATAAAGATTAGTTGTAAAGAGCAAAGTAGAGGGTATAGTTAGCAAGTGAGGCGGTAATTAACGCGTTAAGTCCTTGACAATATTAGGTGGTCTTGTCAGGTATAGCGCAAGTAAAGTTTTTATGCCTCCACGGGGCCTCATCGCTGTTTCCTCACTATTATCATATGTATTTCTCATAAATGTTTACATTTTAAGTTTTCTAAGGTAATGCTAATATGTTCATTATGGGAAAATCTTAGGAGACAACACTCTCAGCAAAACTTTAAGCCACAAATATAAGGCTAATCATCAGATTACTCGTACTGTGACGCTTTCTTTTAATATATTATTTTTCAATCTGTTTGTCATTTGAAACATTAGCTTCCTTTAAAAACACTAGTGGGGTGGTAGATCATTTTATATTCCTTCTACGACTGGTAAACCAACAAATGGAGTTCACAGCTACGGGTTACTAAGTGAGGAAGAGGAACGGCCACTATGTGGAACTCGATAGTATTTCACAATGCATAGGTTGAATTAGAACAAACTGTATATAAAGTGTGTGTGAGTGAGAGGGTGCGTAGTTGACAGAAATAGAGAGGCAAGTAACGAACTGAAACTTTAATTCTGCCTGGTTCAGAGTGAATTATCTAGGAGAAACAAGTATTACTCTTATCGGAAAGTATGTCTGATGTCTTTGAACTTTAGTTATTGTCCTTTTCTAGTTTGAGTTATTCCTTATTAAATTAGGAAGGTTACATTCATGCGGATAACAGCTTTCAATTATGATTTCCAGAATGAGCAGAACCCTATTGCTTTCTACGGCAGGCTTTTTCTTTGTCCTTCACATCGTGATAGTTTTTCGTGCAAGGTGTACGAGAACGTACGGATACGTACATGTGTTTATCCCGGTTCGACCTTACCCAGCAGTTTCTCATCCTCTCCTGACCACTGCAGCCTAGAGGAATGGAACTCGCTCTCTTTCTCCTCTTATTCCCCCCTTCCAATCTCTCTTCTACGTTCCCTCTTTCGTCCCCCGTTCGCCTCCGAAACGCCAACTCCCCTCACCATCATCCCCCTTCACATCGCCCGGTATACCGCGTGGGCGTGCTAACGCACGTACGCGGGGATATCCGCACGTGCGTACCAGGACGAATCGAAGGAAAAGGGCGGCGGCGATGATGTGGCAAGAGAACTGACTAAAGTTTTTTACTTATTTTTTCTTCTTTTTCCCGCCTCTCTATTTTATTTATTTCCTTTGCGGTGGGTGGTGGGTTGTTTCGGGGGAGGAGGGGAGGGGGAAGACAGGGTAACACGTGAAACCGACAACTCCCTTTTGCTTCTCTTAACTTCTCTGCCTTACTCATTCCGTTCCTTCCATCATCGAGCTGCCCGCCTGTCTCACTTTCCCATTTCCCCTTCGGCACAATAATCCGGCGAGGCGGGGAGGAGTTATTTCATTAAGGCGTTGTGTAACAACGTGTGAGGGTATGGTTCACGTTAACAAATAACAATGTAGGATAACAAACACACTGGGTTGCGTCTCAGTTCTTCAAGAATGCTTCCCACGAACGAAAGGAAACCATGCCACTTCAAATTGCTTAACGTGATGGGCCGGAATTGCTAGAGCGCCGAGCAAAACTGGTCAATGAGTGAGTATCGCTACAGGGGCACATTTTCCTGGGAAATATGAAAAACAACGATCCATATTTTGATGCACATAAGTTTGATCCGCAATATATGAATTTACACCGTTTTTAAAATATAAAAACAGTGTAGTATTAAAACATGTAAAGCTATGAAACTAGAAAATTAGCTATCGAATTTTATATTGTAGAGGTAGATGGGAAACAATTTAAAAACACGCCATTCAAACACCCGCAGGACCAACTCCATAGTTGGTGCTTGATAGTACTATAATGCGAACATATGATGTTGGGCTGTGAAATTGAGATACATTCGGAGAAATTTTTCGGAACGGAGAATCCGCGGAAGAGAACACAATAATATAGTTGAAGCTGCACGCTTCTCAGCACGACGGACCTGGACGGAACTCCTTAGAAATGATGAAAATCCTCATCACTTTTAAGATATTAAGAAAAGTGTACAGGATTGAAAGGTGTTACATAATTCAAAATGAAATAAACTTTTCCTGATCGACATCAATATCATTGAAGCAGCGCGAGGGAGAAAGAGGAACAAAGATCGTTGAGAGTAAATATAGTATAAAGAAACCAGTTCTTCCCAAAGGTAACAACAGTGTTGACTTCAGTACTGAAAACCTAATGCTTCTGACCTAGAGCTAATGACTATAATTTTTAAATACTTTCATTCTTCAGTTTTTTATGATGGGAGACTCATGAAATTCCGTAGGCTTTACTGAAAGCATAAAACTTAAGTTCCAGTGTCCTGTAGCCCAACTAAAAATATAAATTTCCAACATTTTTCTTCATGTGCTACCACCACACTAATCTACCCCAAGGTTGGTTTTGATATATGAGGGTGGAGGAACTCACCCATACGTAAGCCATATGAGGAGTGAAATTCACGCATTTCGGGTTGGGGCCAGTTCCTTTCCATGTGGCCCCTGCGGTTTCCGCCTGAGTCTTCGATCCAGAAAATCGCGTCACATTTTGGGTGGGGTTTCTCAGAGACGTCTTCCAGGATTTGAAATAGAGACCCTTCGGCTATTAGCCTGTCCTAAAACCCGTTTTGCAACATAGAAGCATAGGTTTCGTTTTGAATATTTTTAACTGCATTTCATGTAAGTTGCTGTGATAAGGCTTTTCTGTCGAATACTAACTCATTTACATCATCATTAATGACTAACCCAATCATACGCATTCCTTTTATAAGAAATAAGTCTGCGTATAATAATGCGTTGATATAATTGAGCCACTTTTAGTTCATTTATCTTTTTATCTAAATTAGCCTTTTTGATTGAGGCTGCAGATAGTGAGAAAAGGATTTCTTTCCTTGTCACATGAACTTCCACGGAAACGGATCCAACTGGTAATTGGAGCACGCTACTATGTAGAAATTGTTCTATAATTTCTGCAGTGTTGAAATGAGAGCGCTCGCTTTGGTAGCATACCGTACAGTGTTTTATCCGTCGTTTTATCGTCTGATGACGTAATACCGAGCTGACTCTCTTCGTGCTCAAACAAGCGTTATAGTCATGTACATGCATGCATTGTACTTTGTTTTCCTGGACGGTCCATTTTTGAGAATATACTTACCCATCCCTTTTTTGCGTCGTTTTTTCCTCAATATTCATCCTATTTAAGAAGGATACGGAAAGGCTGAAGATGGGAGAGACGTGATGTTCTTAATTATTTAAAAACATGAACATTTATTGTGGTATATGAGTGATTATATTCGTAGAACATAAGCATTTTAGCACCAAAATAGTATATGAATAAAAAGTACAGCTAACACGGGAGAAGTTAACGGAGTTATTTTATCATTCAACTAAAGAAAAATGATTAACTATTTAGCCTGATAAAACAACTTAAACAATTGACTGTTGCGATACTTTTTAAGCCCAGATTTTTCTAAATTTATGAAATATATAAAGACTAGTAGCATATCACAAATTCTGGTAAATTGGACTTTTCATTCAGTTTATTCCTTAAGATTGGCACAAAGAAATAAAAACAATAAAAAGTTAAAAGTACAGGGTAACTAGTTTCTACGCGAGGATTTAAATGCACGTGAACTCAAAGATTAAGTGAAACACTTATCGTAGTATGCGGATCTCCTAAATGAGTACGGGACTTCGGATACACTGCTTAGGGTTCTGCACTAAAAACGGGAAAATGATGTGCACATCAGTGCTATATGGGCTCACGATTGCGTTTGAACTGAAACGAAATTGCACTTCCTATTTTCTTCCACATACGTGAAACTTCAGTCGGGAACCTTTTCTAAACAATAAATCAACGTTCAAGATTATTTTACGAAAGTATGAATTATCAAATTAATTAGTCTAATAAATTCTGGATAACTGTCCGAATTAAAAACCTGATATTTAGTTCTTATTCAGATACTCGATTTGGCACATTGCCCACCTTTGATAAATCCACTTTCTTTTAGAACCATGGTAGTTTAAATAATTTGATTTCGTTAACCGACATTATGTGATAATAACTTTTCAATCTTGTCAAAACTAATCTTTTTTATATTAAAATTCTGAATGAATCTCAAGAAAAATTAAAATTATTTCATAGAAATGAATTCTGAGAAATTATTCGTTACAACTTTATTTCTTTAAGTCCTCTCGGAACGGTATTACGAGGTGTGAACGTTAAACGAGTCTTCGAGACAAGTCAAAATCCCCCGTTGGGCACACTAATTTGATTCTCCACGCGAACGTCTGCATAATTCAAGAGTGGTCCTGGAGTTGGGCTGAGGGATTTCTTCGGCTTTTGTCTTTTCTATGTGAGCCGTTCAGCTGTGGAGAAGGGGACGGAGAAGTGTACTCACCTGATGTGACAAGGCTTCAAGCGGGAAGCCAAGTAGGAACGAAAGAAAATTTGCACTTCTTTTATTACGGAAACTACCAGCGACATGTCTGATACCGTTTTCCTCTTCGCCTGCGTTTCGAGAGAAGTGGTTGCTGCAAAAGTGCAATATCATTCGTTTCCCTGGCACCCGCTCCCTTTTTATGGTCCCTTTTCTTCTCTCTCTCACTTTGGCAAGATTGATGAAAACAATCAGGGTGCTGTGGGTTGATTTATAGTGTCGTCCAACGCGACCCAAAGGCGCGCAGTCGACTGAATTATCCCCTCACAGATAAACGCGACCTCCGCCTATTTATTTCCATTTTCTCCATCGCGCGATAAAAGACGTGGATCACACAAAATAGAGTCGTCCGTGTGCTGTTATTTGCGGGAACTTGGGGTAAATCTCGTGCCAATCATTATGCTTATAAGTATGTTTTCTCTGTGTTTGAAGAATTTGCTTTAAGTTTAACCTCATCTTTCAAAAATGCCTGGCACTCGATATGATGCATTCTTTACAAGGCAACGGGGAAGCTTAAAACCTTTTATGTCGTATTGATTTTCCGACATGTCAATTCCACCATCATTATCTTAGAATGTTTTCGTTATTCTGATACTTGAAGCTTTGCCGACCCCGGCGGCGGCGGGGTAACGTCCTCGTCTGCCATTCCAAGGGTCGCGGGTTCGATTCCCGCCTGGGTGAGTTTTCCTCCACCTAGGGCTTGGGTGTTTGTAAACGTGATCATTGTTATCGTTGTTAATAGTTCGATGTAAAGGCCAGAATGCGCTGTTTTCGGACTTATACTGAATAAATAAATAAATAAATAAATAAATAAAATTGACAGAGAACAACACGTTTCTGAAATCATTAAGACTAGACTTTTGGGAACGAACTGCATCAGTATTAGGAGAACTACGGGTATTAAGCTATATGAACGGTGTACCATGCATGAAATAAGATTCCTGGATTTGAAATCATCTTTTGGTTATTTCCTTTCTCGGAACAAATATCTCAAATTGTGTTGCTGCTTTCGGACATGAACTTAAGTGGCCGCATCACGTTGCAGTTACGTAAGGAAAAGATTAATTTCTTCGTATGGTAAAGATAAGGCATGCAGGTTATATCGGTGAGGACACTACATTAAAATCTTCGATTTCTCGTTTTTTTTCGTGGCCTTGTAATATGATTTTAATTTCCTTTCGTGCTACGGACGGTGGAGTAAATTCTCTCCTCCTGATACAACTCCGAATAATGGAAATATGGATTTTCTTTCCTTGGGAGTGAGCTGCTTCTGGCGTTAACGGCATTGATTAATCTAAATTTTTCTTGGAAAAAACAATTGCGCAAACACAAGACGTGGTCTGTTTTTGGTGCCTCCTTTATCCCTTCTTCAATCCTCTACGTTTTGTTTCTCATCCGCCGTCCTACGAGACCCTTTTCACCCAACTCCCTACTCTTGTGTCCATCGTTTAATTGGATTCTTTGTGACGTCGAAAAGTAGAAGATATAAATCCAATTAAAAAAATATACAGACTGGAAGCAAATTTCGTTTCTAGAGGTCCACTCTCTACACCATTCTCTCCCGTCAACATCCTCCCGTTTCCTCCCTCCCAAACTCCCGGACAAAAACTTTTTGGAAGAAGACAAACAGGTAAGTTCCCAAAAAGGTTCGTTCACCTTCTGACTATCAAATTGAAATACTTGTCGCTTTTAATCAGCGCTTGGGTAAACACTTTTCGTCTTCCCTTTCGTCCGCCATCACCAGTCCTGCCACTATCCCCCTCCTTCATTTGTAAATAAAAGTGTCCGCAGTAACTACCTGTCCGATAATATTCCCGCGGGAAGGAATCAAAGAAAGACTCAAGCGTTTTGGAGAGAAAAGAGAAAAAATAAACAGCTTCGGGTGGAAAGCTTGCGGGTCCCACTGAGGGGGGGAGCAAGGGATCGACCCGTAAGGAGAAAGTCTAGGAGAGGCAAAAAGTGGGATTTCAATATTTTGAATAAGAAAAATATCCCCTCCTTTGCCTCCTGGTGTTTTTTTATGCCCTTAAGTGTCTCTCTCGTTCCCAACCTTCTTTTTCACTGCGATTTTAACTAGGAGTTTTGGGTCATGTGTTCACTGAACAATTTTAATTTGTAGTGGGAAATAATACGGGAGCACAAGGCATTGAACGATACCAAATAAATAGGAAGGGCAAAAGAGACTACATTTATTCACTAATATTATGTAGAAAATTGAGGCAACCCTATTTACTTTGTACTATTCCTCCTTCACTTACTTGCACTCCTTCGACTGCTACTATTATATTTTCTAAATTTTCGTATGTCCAAGAATCGGAAAGGAAGAAGTTCAAGTCGTGAATGTTTTATTTATGTAACTTGGAGGAACATAGGAAAGGGCGGTAAAATATGGGTAAAAAGGCCACATAGTTATTCGTAAATATTTTCAAGGTTTCTCTGTTTACATGTATCTGCCTGTGCAATATTGTGTGTATGCATGCCCTTGTTTTGACTGAGGATCCCCTCTTCGACCCATATTAGACCCTACTATTTTTCTCCTTCGGAGGACCAGCTCCCCACTTCCTTGCTTCCACCTTGCCTAACATCATCTCCTATTATTTTTCATAAATTTCTTTTTTCCTTCTAGCTTTTTTATTTCTTTGCGTTCATTTTATACACTCAGACTACGTCTCATCTCGACTCTGTGGTACCATGGATTTTTCCTTCCCATCCTCCTCACCGTCTTTTGCATCATCCCTCTGGGATTTGTGTGTGCGTATGGGGGGGAAAGGAACAGGATTTCGGCCGGGCGTGGGAAGGGAACTCGAGGAGGGGAGGGAGTGGAACGTTATCAGAGAAGAGAAGCGGGGAAGTGGTTGGTAAGGGAGAGAGATGTGCGGGAGGGAGGGAGCGTGACGCAGAGGGGACGTCATCTCCGCGTTGTGTTTCAAACGGAGTCCTCTCCTTCCCTTATACATAGATAGGTGTATATATATATATATATATATATATATATATATATATATATATATATATATATATATATATATATATAATCTTTTTTTCGTTTCTCATATCTTCCTTCCTCGCCTTCCTCTATCGAGAGGAAAACGAATTGAGAGGTTATGGAGAGGAGAGGGTAAGGTTGCTGAGAGTTGAAAGAGAGAGAGGGAATTTTCTTCATGTACGGTATGGGAATAAAAAATATACCATGCAGCGTATTTTGCACTCTTAAATATACCTGAATATTATGTTTGGCTTGGTTTCTATCTGGCCCATCATTAGAAATTTTCCTTACGTCCAGCGATACTGCTACATTATTTTTACTAATGATAATTTCCGCACAGGCAGTCTAAAAACTAAAAGGAAATAACTTAAAATAACTAAAAGGAAAGTTTTTAGAGTTTTCTCTCTCCTTTGTTTAACTCTCCGATGAGAAAGTCTCCATAATATTTTCCATTTGGATGGTTTCATACATGTACATGTCTATCTAAGATTGTTTAGGGTTATTACTTTGGAAAACATTAATTCAATGCTCCTTGCTCGAGAATTATTTCTCTCACGATCGTTACTCTTTCTTGGCTTATCTAATCTACTTATGGCTTTTCTGGAACATTATTGATATAATACGAAACAATTATTGAAACAATATGAGATATATACATATAGAGAGTCTTATTTCTGGCGTTTATTGATAATCTCAGTAACATTGTAAAGATTACAGTTGTATATAATAATAATGTATTGAGTGATGTAGAGAATCGGAAGACGCAGTTCACTAACAAAATCAACAGTTACATGTATTAAATAATTAAAGGAAATATTCCTCTCGGGTATCTTCATTAAACTGCTAAACTAAGTTCATTAAACTAAATTAAATGGTCTCTCTTTTTTGAATTTAATTTTTATTTTTTACAGTTGTCTCGTACAAGTTTATTCAGGAAAATCTAATTACGTGCCGAAATAATTGTCTGGTTGCCCCTGACCATTTGACATAGATGCGTAGCGAGCTTGTTCACATTTAACTTAAGCACTTCGTAAATCGTACATTCTATAGCTTGACATTATTGCATTTTGTACATACTGGAAACTGTTTAGAAAAGCACTTTTAATTACCACTAATCTTTGTGATTACGACCCAGATTTTGACTCCTTGAGTCATCCTGAGCCTAAAAATATGACTGAAAGAGTCAAAATCCGGGTGGTGACAATAAAATGTAAGCGGAAATTGCGTGTTTCTTTATACATTTTCCAATAAAGACCCTTGGCAAAGCCATGAAGGCAATTTAAATGCAGTAAAAAGTTATACGGGAATTAAGTTTGAAAAATGAGTTATTGGGTGCATTGCGAATGAAATGGAATTCCTCGACCAAATATTTACTATTTTTACATTCAATAAATAATATGGTATTTTTTGAATATGGGACCATAATTCAGGACTGCCAGCAGATGGTTATTTTTGTACAAAATAATGAATTGTCAACACGCAAATATTCCAACACTGAAAGTAATAAATTTATACCAGAAAGCGATGTGAGTTTGCGAGCCTGTGACTTTGCTTGAGCATATTGTCCACCTCATTCACATTTTCCCAATCCCTTTGCCTCTCTTTTTCTCTCCCTCTATGCGTCTTATTTCTCTCGGAGCTCCAGCGAGACTATTCTCGCTAACACAGAGTCGTTGACCCAGATATTCAGGCGAATGTACGCACGGTGGGACGGGGAATGGGGTTGGGAGGGAATTCGGCGTCGGGTGGTGGAGGTGGGGGGGGCGTGATGGCGAGGGAGAGGACGCACTTTACGTCCCCGAGGCATCAATGCCGCGGGTCTGAAGCCCCAACGGGGAGGGGGCGGGGCGGAGGAGGTTTAGAAGACGGCCGTGACGGGGAGGGGGGTTGGCTTGGATGCGACGTACAGATGCAACACTTGACGTTGGACTCTATATCCTCATCAAAAGAGCAAAGGAATGGCGAGAACACATCACGCGTATGTTAATGACAGACGGGAGAACTGAGTGGGGTACGAGGGCACTGGGAATGATGGGAGATAAACAAGAAAACCTCACCGGCCTACCAACGAGCGTCGTGGCACAGATAGATATACACTGGACTGGGACGCTTAGTCGTAAAGTATAAAGGGTGAAGGAAGGTACGAGAAAATGCACTCATGATTTTTGGAATAAACGCTCTTAGGAGCGCGGACATCCTCATTTCTTGACGTGTCTTGACGGACTTCTGCTCCGAATATTTTCAGTCGCACGAATATTTAGGCCAATTGTAAGCCCCTTGAAAACACCTTTGATATTACATTTTTTCGTGAATGAAAAAAGGTTAAAATGTGACCTTGGAATATCTTCAACTTTAATAAGGCAGTCTAACTTCAATATAGTTAGCTTGCGTACGTATTTCTGAATTATTAACTGGTTTTTAGAGAAAGAGAATGCGAAAGAGAATATCTCAAGATCCGTGAAGCGTTTTACAAAAGTATAAAGACAAGGAACCTTGGTGTCGCAATGAATACCATTTCGTCATTTCTAACTTCCGTAGTTCTATGGTTCAAATATGGTCATTTGTTTTTGTCTTAACTTAAGCCAAGCTCTTATATCGGTAAATTTTAGGAGAACGAGAAGGGAAAATATTTTTTAAATCCATGCTTCTTTCCTTTGTAAGCAAAATTGAAATGTTTATTAGACACAAATTAGAATTTAGGAACAAAAAACTTATTGTGAAACTAATATACCCGTAGTTTTTCACCAGGGAACTTTCATTTCGTTGATTAGAGCACAAAGAAGCCTCATGCAACACAAATTTTAAAGTGCAGCTATTTTAGAACAAGCCTCACGCAGTTGTGAGCAATTTATAATTACTTTCTAATTTTAGAGACTTAAGTTTTCAAGTAACCATCTTGTCTGACCAATTTGGAAGATCCAATATTAATACAATAATTGAACAAATTAATATATTTCTGATTCACGTGGCATCAACTGCACATTTGGCAGTTTAAATAGTTCAGTTAAAATCTCAAACTTTGAATAGGGTTTTATTCAAAATTTATTCGAACAATAACTTGGCCACCTTTCATGAAACTATTATGTAATTAATGCATAAAATAATGAATTAATATATTCACTTTTCAACCACTCTATATGAGGACTGCCCATGTGAAGGAGAATAGAAAATTATAATC
This sequence comes from Hetaerina americana, assembly GCF_022747635.1. NCBI lineage: Eukaryota > Metazoa > Arthropoda > Insecta > Odonata > Calopterygidae > Hetaerina > Hetaerina americana. The sequence continues at coordinate 1,700,213 of NW_027287096.1, read as the reverse complement.
ATTATTTATTTAAATTCGTGAGACGCCCTCTCCCTCATCCACCTACCTTACTATGCGCAGTACTTAATTGCCCTGGTATTTTTATGAACTGTACTTAAAAATAAAAATATTTGTTGGCCATTAAGCGAATGGAGAGTACCTCTAATGTGATTCATGTGGGGTGATTGTGACTTTTAGATTGCTACTTCAATGCCTTTCGACAACATCAAATGGGGACGTAAATCGTCGCTTGAACACCATGGAAGGAGGAGGTTCGAATTATCACCATAGGGCAGTGCATGCCCCACAAGGTAAGATTGCTAAAGCTAGAGTTAGAGTTGGGGTGAATGGTTGAAGAGCAGGGACGAGGAGATTAATCGAATTTCAAGACGGTGTCACACTGGGGGCCCCTTCCGCAGGGAAGCGAACGATTTCTGAACGTATCACCGATAAAAAACGGATGGACAGCCGCTTTTCCATTGTGTGGCTAGTGGTCACGCGAACATTTAGTAGTTCCTCGAAAGAAAGGGGTGGCGAGAAAGATAAGCGGGATATAAATGAATGGAGAGGAATTCAGAAATTTAAGCGAGTGACCGGAAACTGGTGCAGCTACGAGCAGTTCAAGGTTTGCAGCTCTACCGCGGATGGTTTAAGCACTATTCAACCGGGGTAGTTTCAAATTTTTCATGGTATAAGTACTGTGAAGTAAATAAATAACAAACATAACTGAATAGCCTCGTGTCTATGCATCGAAGCGATTGGCAATTATATTCGCTCATTATTACTTAAATTATACTAATGCAAAACTTCAAACAAGCTGGGTCGGTAAATTTAAACGGAGCTGTTTAAGAAAGAAATAAATTCTATTGATGGAAAGAGCCCCAAATACGTTATAATGTTGATATCTTATGTAAGTGACGACTGTCAACTTGATTTACCCTTGCCCACGATTCTTTGGCTTCAGAAGGCTAATTTTAAATATTTGTTGAAGGGTGGCATTATGAGTTTTCTGCCACGTGCGTTTGGGGTATATGGCGTGAATAGGGCCATGTTAACACATGGCCCTAATACACATATGCTACTACTAAAACCTGAACGCTTATCCAAATGTTATTAATAGATGGATGAACATTTTTTAACTGTTACTGATTAAGGAATAGTTTGCACTCTAAAACCTGCATTGGTACTGCATAGTTTACATGACCCACAGTCTTCAAATCGAAGGTTAGGTAAATGATTGCAAAGCCGACCTGGCATGAAGCCTGCGGTAATTGATGCTCAAAAGTTCAGCAAAATGTAAATAGTCCTTTTTAGTTTCCTCTATTATTTTCCAGAAAATTTTAGGGGCCACTAAGGCGCTCAGCTTCGGTTTAGCTGGGGGTGCCCAGACCAATGACCGAATTAAAAAAAGGATCGTGTTAGAATGTTCTACCTTTTCTACCTTCAGACTAGGCCATCCATGTTAGTTGTAGGTAAGCCATCGCAAAAAAATAATAAGGAAAATCAACTGACTAAAAATTGATTTATATATAATTTTCATTTGCAATTTTACTTAGAAAATAATCTGCCGATGCATATTTACACAGGGAGATCAAACCTCGTTACGAATCCATTGACTTAGCAATCAAAACCGCCTTCAGGAAAAATTTTGATTCCAGAAGTATTTTGCAAATATTTTGATTATCATGACTATAACATTATAATCTTGCGGCTGCATTGTTCTGTTTTAGTATTTTATAATAGAAATATTTGGATTTATGTTTTTTCTCGACGCCCTCTGTCATTTTGCACTATTAATTCATTCAGATGAATTTATATAAGGGATAGCAAAACTTTCATTCTCTAGGTCGACTCAAACCACAAGTTATGTGGAAGTTCTCTAATTCACCAAGTTTATCCTGTTATATATTTGCTTTTCGGAACATCCTCACCCTAATTAAACTCTCGTCTGTTGAAGAATGGTCGATTGTGAAAATAGTCGACAAAAGAGAAGAGGCCTTCCAAACAAATTGCATTATTTCTTAATTTTCGCTTTTACCAGAATTGAAATTGCTAATTAAAAAATGAGTCGGGTCTTAAAAAATTGATTTCACAAATTGATACTTCGACGCTTAAAACTTAATTTCAGTTATCTCCTAGGGTCAAGCAATGAAAAAATAGAAATAAAGTTGAAGAAAATCATTAATATAATGGAAAGTTTCCAGTCAATGTAGCTGGGCTACAGTGCTCGGCATTGAACGGAAGTCGTGCGAATAATTGTATGGAAAATAATAACAGAGATGAAAAATGAAGCAACTAGCTCGAGGTTTCGATTGTGGACGTCATCATCAGGTTCACCTCGGTATCCTATGTCTCATTATCCAAATAGGCGATATAGTCCAGTCACGACACTACGACAGAAAATGAGACAATACTGTCAATTATGAGAGGTAGACTGACAAATACTTAATGTTGAGGATTGAATCGTCTAATTCGCGAGCAAAACACAAAAATCGTCCCTAATATAGGTTTAAATACCCTCCCTAAACAGTTTTTTCTCTCCCTTTTTAATAGTTACCTTTTAGAAAAACCCCTTTCACAGTTATTGAGGTGGTGGTGTGCAGATATAGATACTATAAAAATACGAGTACAGTAGCCTTAAATTTAGGCTGCTAACAGGGTGTGGCATTACTGGAACCTATTTTAAATAAACAATGAAACTCATATGCCAACAATATTTCAGGAATTGATCTCCGCAGCCAACTGTAAGAGAAATCGAAAGCTCTTTCAAGTTTATTTTCGTTTTCGGTCGTCCCCATCGTGTATAAACATCTGAAATTATATTTATATTTCTGCCTGCTGTATCCTGCGTTTGTTAACTAAATATTTTCGGGAAAAATACATAAAATGTTTACAGAAATGTTGAGAGAGGGAATAGGGGGGAAGAGTAAGAGGTAGGGGATGGAAGGAGGATGGTGAGGAAACTAGAAGAGACTCTAGGGGGAGGTCGAGGAAGGGGAGCAGCGAGCGGGAATGGCGGCTCCGGGTAACTATATGGGGGAACGAATGTCCTCCCTCGCCGGAGGGCATAAAATCCGTACTCGAGGGCGCTTTCCCGCCCTCACCTCATAAGCTCACGTCGAACACGGAGTGACCTCAAAATGCAGCGGAGCCTTAACCCTTTCAGGAGATAGAGCCCCATCTCCCCTCGGCCCAAAGCCCCTCCTTCTGCATATTCGGCCCCCCCCTCCCAAACATCTCGCGTGCGCTCAAGGCGTTTTGTGGAAAAATTTGCATCGCAAATCTTCGAGTAAAGAGGCGGTGGGGGGTCGAAGGGAAGGAAATAATGCTGGAAGTGTGTGAAAAATAATATTAAAAAATGGTGTGAAGGGTTTTCGGTCGTGTTTCTTTCGATCGCGTACTCTCCGCGCTTACCGCCTCTTCCCTCAAGTACTACGCCACTGGAATCAACGTTTGCATACCATGGTTTCGGTCTTTCTGTTTTATTTACGTAGTTATTATCTTCCTATCTTTTCGAACTCTTGCGAAACTGCTCAAGGCAAACCCGGTCCTTCGCGAGTCACTGGGCATCACGCTGGGGTAATACAGTATCTCCTAAAAGGGATAGGATAGTGGAAATTTACTTCCATATGGTAACTTCCACATCATTTTTTGTCACTCCTAACCACTTCTGAATCATAAGTTACTTTGAAATTACTATTGTCACATGAAAAAGTGGAATCTTGAAATTAGCTACAAGAGGTCTTATTTACTCTACAACTGTATTGCTGGATATGAATATAATGATTATCTATCTCTTTTGTAATGCCAAATCAAAAAATACGGATATGGTAAAAGATTTACCTCGAGATTACAAAATTTGTCATTTAAAATTGTATATTGCAAACTGTGTTACGCAAAATCTCGTGTATTAAATGTAAGCGAACCAAGAGGAAATTTGTATTCATTGCGTCATTAAATATGAAATACAGAAGGAATATAAAAATCTTCTTAACTTAGATTCTATAATTAATTGTGTTAAAAGTATAATTGGTGGGAAAATTTGAATTAAAAACCATACAAGATAACCAATGAAAATTGTTTACCTTGTAATTATTACATCATATTGCCTAGTAATTAAAGGTTTTGCTTGAAGAATTTTACTGCGAGTGAGTTACGCAAAGGAAAGACCCGTGGGAAAGTTTTGTGCAATTGAATTGACATAAACGATGCTATGGAAATGTTTATTAAAGCCTCCCCCAAAGTTTATCCCCTCTTCGCATTCATCTTTTGGTAGTTTACATAAGCTTCCAATGCTCATCGATTCTCGTCCACATTAGAAGGAAGATTCAAGCATCGGTACGCATTCTCCGGTGCAAGATGTGCATTGCAATTGCAGTAGTGTTGCTCTGATGGCTTTCATATTTAGAAGTGAGGAAAATTAATGCATGTTATTCCGAGTGGTTATTTGTTACAGGTCTATATTAAAATTATAATACAAAATGTTGGAGGAATTAAGATAAAATGCTGATGAATGAAAAATTAAAAATTGTGAATACAGTTTTAGTCTAATATAGTACTTGACAGTACTACTTCACACACACGTATATTAAGATAATAGAACGAGATTTAATTCAAAGGTACTCATCTATCTCTGTACAAAAGTGGTAGGGACAGTAACAGGTGAAAAATAAGCACAGTTGTACTGGCACATTGTGGTAAACAGATTATTTAATCTCAGAAGAGCATGACGATAGATTATCCTTGCTTTTAACATACTGCACGATTCAAATTCTGTTCAGGTTAGCTAACTTTAATTTCAATTTTATTAAAGCATTATTCTTGCTTCTTTAGGTCTGCAGAAGATCCTAGTGATTAATATAAATGGATTTAAATTTCGCTATCGATTACTAATCATTGTCTTCAGGGCCATAGAAAATATTATATGAGACCATAAGCTCGATGAAAATGTTCAGAGCATGGTGGCTTTCTTTCCCACACTATTCCTTAGATCATTGATTCTGCTGAAGTTTCTTGAAGAGCAAAGTGGTATGGGTAATTAGGTTCTCTGCACAAATTTAAACGAATCACGCGGTTAATTGTCACTTTGATACTTGCCGATATTCGGTCGCATTTCCAAGCTCAGATCATCGAGAGAAAAGTAGAGACAATGTAACGGATTGATGAGGTAAAATATTGTAGCTGAGCTTCACTTTCACTATTCATTCGATTAATAATGGTGGGGAAGGCGAAAAATGGCGACCGAGTCGGTCGTTTAGGAGGGCGAGTGACTCGTGAAATATTTCAGCTACGATTTATTACGCGATTAAGGCAATGGATTCGCGGATAACGCGAGCATTAGCGAAATTGCTCCTCTCCTACTGATTATGCTCTTGGAGCATCTCTGATAAAAAATCACATCCTAAATACTTTTTCTACCGTGTAAAAAACCTCATAATGGGTTTTAAAATACCAACCTTTTATACCTACGCTGTCGAGAACAGTGTTAATGCCCCACGCACGGCAACCAGAAAAAAAATTACTCCTCGCCATTATTTTTAAATGCGCGCTTGCTCTGATTCCCTTTTGCCTATTTCCTTGCCCTTCCATCTAATCTCACTCTCTTCCTAAACATGCACCCTATCTCTCTTTCCCTCCCTCTTAAAACTTCTCTCATTCACTTGGACGGTTTCCAACAAAAAAAGAAAACCGTCGCCACCCAGTCGGGTGTTCTTCGTTTGTTTTTCCGCGGCGAGCGATTTTGGCACCGACGCGTGTGTCCGCAGACGTTCTGGGGAGTGCTGTTGGACGTGAAGGAAAGAGGGCAGCGGCCTGTGTTCGGTAGGAACGAGACCGTGGTAGGGGTGCGGAGTGGGAAAAACAGGTACACGTAGGGTGAGGAGCGTGCCTCGATACAGGAGGGGATGGAATCGCGTGGGAGAGGGGGAAAGGGGTAGTTTATTTTTTTAAAGGTGGGGTGGAGTTGTGAGAGATAGAGAAGTGGGAATGAGGGGGAGAACGAGGCGGAAGGGGTTCCGGGAGGGAAGACCCATCGGGCGAGAAATCGAGCGATAAAAGTCCAGCATTTTTACGACGTGATCGCTGGAATGGAACGTCTGTTAAAAGCGATCCTTATCAGATTCCTACCTCGGAGAATTGTCTGCATGCGATATTACTACGGGCTTGTAGTGCAGGAGGTCAATTCCCCACAACCTCTCCTCATCAACACGTTACCCTCCCTCTAGCACCCTCTCTCATCCCCTGGCCCCTCTTCGCGTTCCCTCCTTTTGCGCAATCTGTTCTTTTGTCCATCCTTTTCGATTTATTTAAAACCTCAATATGAGCCGGGTTTATTTTTTCGTGGAGTCGACGGAATCAACCTCCATATCTCCTCTCTCTTTCACCCTTGTCCCTTTCCCTTACTTCTCTCTTTACACACGTATCTCTACATTTTTTAGGAGGGGTTTCCAAAACAGAACAATGGGATAAATATTCTGCTCGTAATCTGGACGTTAATGGGATTAAAAGTTGGGGCTGGTCGGCGGATGGGTGGGCCATATCTTTTGTTTGAGCGAATTCAGAAACGAAATATTAGAATTTATGAGATCTCAGGCAATTGATATGGGAGAACGTTGCGTTATCACGTGTGGCGTCAAAAGTGTAGAAATTTCTTTCTTTAGGGTTGTAGGACCGACTTGTTTGGTGGAAGGATTTTTGTCATTGCACACACGTCGGAAATTTGTGAGGTTAAAGAATAGATGGGGTTATTCACATGAATTTTTATGGTGCCACAACGGAAAATCCTAATATTTAAATGTATTTTTCCTCGAAGGAAATCCATTAATTCCCAATGATTCAAACGAAAGAAGTGATTACATATTAATTGTATGCATCGGAATATTTTTCCTCTTGAAAATTCCTCGAGAGTCATTGGGAAATTTTGTATCTTTTTGCCAACATTTATGCAAACATGTAGTGGAAATTTCCTTTGTCATTGTTTAAAAGGGTTGGGGAGGTAGCAAAACTTCCGCAAATCTTTCACGCAGTCCATTGCTTGTATGAATCTTTGGAAAATCGAAAATAATCCCAGAAAACACGTGGGGAACTTTATTCTCATCAACTAAAATATGTAGGTAATATGCATAATTTGTCAGGTGAAGGTATTGTCTTCTGCATTATTTTTGATAAACTATTAGGTATGATATAAACTATTAGGTATGTAACAATTATATAAAGCTTCGAATCGCAGATTTTTAAATTGATTAACTCGGCTCTGTATTTTTCTCAGCGTGAAAAAAGGGAATCAATATCTAACAAATAATTCACAAAACTATTGATTTCACTTTTAAATATGGCTGCCAATATTTCTCTTGATTTTATTTTCCTACAATAGGTTACCAGGGATTCTCCATTATAGCAGTTAATAGATGCAGGAATTTGTTATGTTGCCCAATATTTTCAAATCTGTAAAATGCGTGAAAGTCTCAATTTTATGCAATAAATGCTATCATATTTGTAAGCAAATATTTTTGAATGCAATTGCGAACTGTTTGGGCTGAACCCAGAACCCCAGACCACTGTCGTCGGCTTTGGTGTTGTTGTTCCTGCTCTTGAGCAGTCACGTGGATCATGTTAGTTTTATTGCCCAGAATGGATGAAAGAATTGGATGAAAAAATTCTCAAAACTTGTGATTGAAAAGTTCATCCGCCGCTCATTAAACTCAAAGTTAAAAGCAAATTTGAGATGAATATATTGAATTGGCCATAGATAAAATGAATACGATAAAGTCATACTTTTATTTTCTTTACTGTCGAATGCATCTATTGCCTATCTTATAACCTTATGACATTCTCGAGTTTTGATCCTCAAAAAAAACTCAGGAATCAAGAAATTTAAAAAAATTGTATCCAATTCACAATGTTGATTTGGCAAAAGAACTGGAAAGAAATGTTTTTACCTCAAATTTACGACATAGAGAGTTGGAAATAAATTTTTCCAGTGCTTTATTGATAAGACCAACGATCTACCAAGGATCACCTCTCTCTAACTTCTAACGTAAAGCACCTGATGTAGTATTAAATATGAAAGGTGTCTACATATAGTCCACCTTCTTGAGTAGGTAATATACAATAAATATATGCAGTGTGTGTTACTCAGTAATCGCAAAAGGAATTATCATCCTATAAAAAAATATTGGAAGGAAACAATCGCTAGAGAAATAGGTTTCAGGCTGTATTTGGTGGAAATTCATGACCACTGAATAAGTAAACTTTATATTTTTTCTCACTAAATACAAATATAGTGCGAAAAAATGCAAAGTTTACTCATTCAGTACTCGCTAGAAAGCTATATTAATATATTATTTTTAATATGAACGTCATAAATTACTTAAGCCAAAATGACATTTGATTCAGAAAAATTTGGTTACTCTTCACTCTTGCTCAAATTAAAGGGTCTTAAGTAAAATTTAATGAGTCCAAAAAAGAGGTATAGACTCTCCACCCTCTAAAAATGCTCGAGTTGCTCGAAACAGCTAGGGAACTCGAATAAAATCCTCGAAGCTACCATCGCTTTGCCGAGTGAGAGGAAGCCAATCCCAAACGTCGTTCTAAGAAAACAAATGCCAGACATGGACCGAAAGTTGCAAAAACTTCTGTGTGAAGCGTATAAAGTCTAGAAATTCGCCAGAGCACTCACTTTATACATTTTTCGATTCCACTCGCAGGGCGCAAAGGGAGTGTTCGCACGATTAGCGTGCGTGTGCCGCTCGGTTCTCTTACTTCCCGCCCCCCCCCACCCTGCCTTAAGACATTTTTCCCCCAACACATCCCCTCTCTGCCACATGAGCTTTCCCGATCTTCCCGCTGCTATTGATGGTATCCCCGGCTTCTGCCTTCCTCGCAGCCAACCTCCCACTTCTCTCTTCTACTCCCCTCCCCATCCACCATGCCGTCGCCTTTATTTTTTCCGTACATTTTTTTCCATTCCTGCTCCTTCCCTGATCTCCTTTTTTTCTCCCCTGCTCTGCCCTTCTCTCGTTTCCTTCCCCCCTTGGTCTACTGCTCACACGTTTCCCCATTCCCGCCCTTCTCCCAGCGGAGGAGGAGCGTTTCCTTGGTATTCAGATGTGGTGGCGTGACTCGTTTTCTTCTAGCCGTCACGTGCATTCGCGACTTCCACCATATGTATGTGTGTTTTCGAACACGTGTGAGTGTGTTTGTGTTCGGGATGCTTAATCCCGAAATGCAATGACGCAGTGCGTCGTGAGCTTCATTTGTTGCCTCGTCCCTTGTCTCCTCGTTTCGCCGCCACACCGGAGTTTTTATTTAAAGGACATTTTGGTTCGATATTTTGTGTTGCTATTTGGCATAATTGTTTGAAAAATCTAAGAATTTTGATATTTTGCGTTCAGTGCGGTCATCATCGAAGATCCAGATGTGGTAGTAAGTATACATATATATGTACACTGGAAAGTGTTGATAAATAACAATAAGAGGGGACCAATGTTGGAAGGAAATTCCTAATGTTATATTGTCATTTATTCATACCATCCTTTACTAAACAGGCGAAAATTAATTTTAGACAAACCTATTTACTCCCAAGAAAAAGGTATTTTTCTAAAAAGGATAGTATAATTTTTTTCAATATTTAGAAAAAATTATATACTAGTAGTATATTTTGCATGAAAATAATTGACCTTTTTTTGGACATTTATCTTCAAACTGTTTCTCTTCGTTAGTTTCAGAAATCAGAGCCAAACGATTAATAAAAATCCACCTTTTTCAAGAAAAAAAATAAAGCAAGTCTTGAAGGTCCGGCAAATACTTAAAAATTGATGTATGACAGCACAAATTAATATCAAGTTGAGACTGTGAAGCGTAACACCCACGATCTAAAATAACCAAACCCTTAACTGAACACTCTGCAGTGATTATTTCGAGTTTTAATTTTTTAAATTAAGTTGATGATTTGCACCTTTAGTAAAGACTTAAAGGAAAGACTAATAAAACAGTATTAGGAGAGAATTTTGGGAAAGCAAAGTAGATGGAGGAAAAGAGCAGGGTGGAACATTTAGAATGGAATCAAGGGAAAAAGAAATTATGCTGAGTGTTCATATTTGCTAGGTGTTATAGTATGCAGTATGGAATTTAACAGCTTTTTTATTTCATTCTAGTTAGGGTGTACCAGTACAATAGTGTGTAGTACCACAGTCAATTATTATATTATCGAAAATCAACCCGAAGCGATAGACTACTGCTGATAATAGAAAAGTTTATATTAAGTTGAAACTGTGAAGCTTAACACCCTCAGTCCAAGATAATGCTAAGAAAAAATAATAGAATATGCGTTGTGTGTACATGTATTGTGTGTGTGTGTGAATAGATGTATATATATGCATGTATAAAACTATATGGTTGTGTGCATGAAACTAGGATATTTTTATATTGTTCCACATAAATTCTTATATTAGGATTGCAGACATTTCAAATTAACAACAATATTCAGCATTGTACTGTGGGCACTTTTTCTACGGAAAATTAATCTTGCCTACAATAAAATGCAGTCAATACTATCGATTCGAATCTAAGGGTTCCGTCTCATTTTCAATTTTGTCTTTCCGTCAATTTTTTAAAGCGCGTTCTAGAATCAAGCGACATATTTCGCCGAAGTATTCTCTCGCCTGTTTAACAAATATCTCAAATCTGGAGAAACTTAATCAATTAATTAATTATACTCTTATAAAGAGTTTTAAAGATGGAATTGTAGAATGTAAATTCGTAATAGAAACTACGCCAAACGTATTACCTATGAATTCGTATAGATGCAATTATTTTAGAATGTCTTTTGATAATGCAAATTTAAATTCAGGTGCTTTATAAAATTGACGAAATAAATTAATGAAAAGTGACGAACTTTAAGCTGCGTAGTTTGTACTTCCAATATTATTCAATTAATCACATCTTTACTACGAAGCTTCGTAGAAACAATTGTGGAAAAAAGTATTCGGTATTATCAATGCAGAGAGAACATCATATCAATAAATAAACTATACCAATAAAGAGGTTTCCGGTTATATCTATAAATAGAAAACACATAATGATAGTGACATACGGTGGCAATTTCTGCAGTCTAGTTTTATACAGCGTAGGCAATTACCATTTTTACGTGAAAGCAATTGGAATTTTATTGCTTTTTTTCTCAGGATTACGAACCGTTAAGGTGGTTTGGGATTGGCTACAAACAAGGATATAAAGTTGGAATATATTTAAAGAATCAGATAATTTATGGGAATATAAATAATTTTCTCTTTGACTTGTATGCACCATTCAATTTTTTATAGTTGCTACAATTAGATTATATTATAATTTTACCGATTTTATGTAATCATATTTGTGGTAATGAATTATGAATTACAACCATGCTGGTGACTTCTTTTTGTTTTTGTCTCGCCATCAATAAGGAATTTGAAAAAAGGAATTGAGGAGACAGCGTTATTCATTATTTTTAACAATTTAGTTACCAAAAGATAATTTATCAATAAATGCCGGGGGAAATTGTCAAAATGTTAATTTTTTCCCCTTTTCTTTATAAAAATAAACAATAGTTAACGTAATACTAACAACTAACGTCTTCCTATATTGCTATAATGAGAAAAACATTAAAAAATCCCAAATAACATTAACTAAAGTCGATATATTCTCCTTCACAGGAAGGTAGTTGAAAATATTGGGACTTAAAGATCTACATGTAGTATCTGCCATAGTAACGTAGAAGACGCGTATAATTTTCCATAACAAGGAAAATATGACTTAATTTCGTTTAAAATTAGTTTTAAACTGGGTATTCATACAATTTTTTAGTATTTTTTTGCTGAAAAACATCGTCCATCTGATCGTTTCCTAAGGAAGGAGGGATTTTTAAGAAGAATTACGGTAATATAATCGGAAGAGTTTAAACAGCAAGTGGATAAAACTATTTTTCGCCATTATTTACTGAACTTTTCCGAACATCTGGGGTGATTCGACTTCCAGGAAAAATCACCTATGCCGGAATCATTACGTCTACGCATTTTAACTGGTAGGTTTTCTGCAGGACGTATGTCAGTCGTAACGTGCCCTCCCCTCTCCTACACGACACTGCTTTATAATCTAATTCAGAGGCGTAAAATCGTCGAATTTTCTCCGTGGTTCTGTAATAACTTGCAGTTATTTTTCGAAATAATCTTTGTCTTCATCCTGTTTTTTTTTGGATCCTGGGTACAATTGAATAAATTAAAATTCAAATTTTCGCCAGTGCATGATCCTAAATCTACCTCCTGGTAGTTCAATTTTGAGTGAGAGCCAGCACTATATCCCAGTAGGTCGGTTCAAAGAAGAAGTCACGGGGTGTATTTCGTCATATCACCGCTTAATGGCGTGGGGATAGCGTTATAAAGGGATTCGACTGGAGAGGGGGAAGCGAGTGAGATGGAGTGAAGCGAGAACCACTGTGACAATGAGTAATGAAATTTCCCGCCACATCCGGGAGGAGAAGGCGTGCGATGCACACACCCTTGCCCCCGATGCCATCGGTGGAAATTGAATCCGCGTAATCGCATATCCGGGAATGCAGAATGGATATATACATATATATGCATCCACACCGTCTTCTCTATCACCCCACCCGTCCTTGGGGTCGCGTCTGAATATATTCGTTTCTCTTCCCTCCTTTTGGGAGGAGAAACTACAACCATGGAGGTACCGACTCCTCAAACAGTGGAACAGGCGTTAAGGAAGGGATAAGTTGTGACATCATATCTCGTCTGCCCTTCTTGCTTCTTCCTGATAAGAGAGAGCAAGACTCAAGGGATTTATAGTCTTGCGAAACCATTTATCAAGTCAGCGTTCAAGCGTTTGATCGATTCACATGGTTGTGTTTAACTAGTCTTTAAAGTTTAGTTACAAATCTAATCATCCTCATTTCCACGCGCTGTATTTCAACAAATAGGAAAAAAACAGTGATCATCACCCTATTTACCAACCAGGCGGTTGGCTTTAGACCATCTTATGATATATTTAGGAAATAATGCATAAAATACCTTGCTGAGATTAATATTAAATGAATACTTTTAGATAATTTTATTTGATTGAAGTGAAATTAGTATTCTCTGTAAAAAATTAAAACCTTCCCATCAGAAGGAAGAGCTATTACATTTATGATTTAGGGCTCTGAGGAATGAAAAACATATATATCCAGTCAACAGACCGATCCCCCAGAATATAAAACCCGTCTCAAATATTTGTTATACCTTAGTCTATATTTATGATTGGCTTACGAAAATTAACAGATGTCTTTACGTCTTATAACCACGATCAAAGGAACCTTGATTTGATGTTTATTATGGATTTAACCTATCTATGGATGGAATTATGGGTTAAAATATGGTTAAGTCGCATTCTTTCTTATATTATCTTTGGATTCTCATATAGATTTTTAGAATTTTTTTCTACTATGAAGGCAACAGAGAATTGGGTTCCCATGAAAAAATGCTGGTCGAAAGTATCCAAAGATGAGAATTAACAAGCTAAAATTTAATTAAAATTTGAAACAGTTGAATAAAAAAAGCAAATTTTCTTTGAAAGCGAAAAAGAGTTGTAATTTTCTATATAAAATTAACTTAACATATTTCCAAACCATCTTTGGAGAGTATGTCATATCAAATGGAAATGCTAACTACTCAAAGTAATATTTCTGCAAACAAGATTCTGCTTTAGATGCTATCTGGTTAAGCTCAAATAATAAGTTATAAAAATAGAGTAATAAAGATGAGAAAATAGTTTCATACGAGGGTCATCCGGAAAGTAGTACCCGTTCGTGCCGCATGAAGTGCTGACGACGCGAGTAGCCGCTGGACGAGGTCAGATAGCTTCAGTGGCTTGTCTGCCTTCTCTGAGCCAAGTTGCGTGACGCTAGCATTGCCTGTGTTGTTTCTGTAATTGTTTACAATGTTTAAAAAAATTGAGAACGCCGCCAGTTGTGAAGTGAGGGCAGTGATTAAATTCCTCAATGCAAGAAACGTTCGCCCATGTGATATTCATCGCCAATTAAAGGAGGTGTATGGAGACAATGTAATGGACGAGTCGTCTGTTCGGCGGTGGTGTCGCAACTTCAACATGGGGAGGGGGAACACACACGACGATGAGAGTTCGAGGAGACCGTCTGTCATTACAGACCAACTGGTGAGCTCAGTTGACGAATTCGTGAGGAACGATCGGCGCGTCACAATTGATGACATCTGTGAGCATTTTCCCAATGTTTCTCGAACAATTGTTCATGAAATTGTTAAACACCATCTGCATTATGCAAAAATTTGTGCAAGATGGGTCCCTCGCAAGCTTACAGATGAGCACAAAACCAAGCGTATGGCTGCAGCACTGACGTTTTTGGGACGTTATTCTGATGAAGGAGACTCTTTCTTGACTCGCATAATTACTGGTGACGAAACATGGGTTTGTTATGCATCACCTGAGAGTAAACGACAGTCAATGGAGTGGCATCATGCTCATTCACCAAACAAACCAAAAAAATTCAAGACAGTTCTGTCCACCAGGAAACTCATGGCAACCATTTTCTGGGATCGACGAGGTGTATTGCTTATTGATTTTATGGCCCGTGGAGACACTATTAATGCCAATGCGTATTGTGAAACATTAAAGAAATTACGGCGGGCAATACAAAATCGGCGGCGAGGTCTATTGTCTACTGGTGTCATTCTCGTTCATGACAATGCCAGGCCTCATGCAGCTGGGATAACACAAAAACTTTTGCAGCAATTCAAATGGGAAACTTTCGACCATCCACCGTATAGCCCGGACTTGGCCCCTTCAGATTTTCATCTCTTTACAAAGCTTAAAGACTTTTTGGCAGGAAAAAGATTTGACAGCGATGAAGAACTTAAAGAAGGAGTGACCCTGTATCTCAATGAGCTGGCGGCGAAGGACTATGCAGCAGGAATACAGAAACTTGTCACACGTTATGACAAATGCCTTAATTTGCTTGGAGATTATGTTGAGAAGTAGTTTAAAGTATCCTCTTTCAAATAAAATTTTTTATGTTTGTTAATATTTACTTTTGTGTCTTTATTTCACGAACGGGTACTACTTTCCGGATGACCCTCGTATTTTAGTCAAATGCATTCATCAAGTAACTAAATTAAAAAGTACAGCAATATTATTCACTAATTTAAGTGGGGACGATATGCACATATAGTATATAAAGGCCTCTGAGAAGGCCGAAAGCTCAAACAATCTACAATGTGTCCTATTGTGTTACTATTTTATTTGTGTTCTATTGTGTCGTCCAAATATTATATATATATATATATATATATATATATATATATATATATATGTATGTATGTATGTATATATATATGTATGTGTGTGTATATATGTGTGTGTGTGTGCAGAGGACTGAGTCCTCTCTTTCCTTCCCCTGAAGAAGGTATTCTACTATGATGAAGGTTTTCTTGAGTGTGTCTCGCCTGTGTTATCCAACTGTCAGTCAACTAACTATACATCCTTGACATTATTTTGTACGCACATGGCCTTGAATGAAATACGCTGCTCAACAGAAATTGGAACAGATAGTTCATTGTCATAAAAAACAGATAAGTTAAACTGATATATTTATATATAGTACGAAAAAACAGGAAGCAGAGCCATTTCGCTATGTTGATTGGTTCATTAGAATAATAAAGAGTTAAGGAGGCGGCAGTCCGCGTAATTACACACGAATAACGTCGCCCTCGACTGAACATTGTCAGCAAAAGGGGGGCGCATTATCTCTCTCTCTTTCTTTATTTTTTAATTCCTCCGTGCCATCGTATGTGTAGCTCGTGGAAAGAATCCCCATCGCGCCAACCAGCGGAAATTCCCGGCGCGACACGATGCCTGGAAATCCATTCTGACGGGAGATGGACCGTTGGAAACGCGCGAAAGAGGAACGGGAAATCGTCGTTAATGCGGTAACTTAACAGAACGCAATGAAAATGAGTTCGTTAAACGAGACTTCCATTCTTGTTGTGAATGCACCTCCGTGTGTACTTCATCGAGGAACGGGGAGGGGTGGTTGGCGAATGGGGTTGGGGTCAGAGTGAATTTCAGTTCACGCCTATGGCGCAAAACCCGATAGAACTCGTACTCAGTCTGGGAATTTGGATGGAGGAAAAAGAAATTTTCATGGCGAAGAGGAGAAATTATGGCAGATTAGCGGATTCACAGCCGCGCGCTTCCACATATTAATAAGGTACCATATGCGTATGATTCCGACCTCCGAACAATGGAGTCGTTTCATAATTTAAGGAATATCACCATTCATTTTGTACGCCTGATGATGTTCAATGGTGAAAAATGCATTATTTATTACCTATGCAGAAATGAAGTCGGGAAATGGATTGCGATATGTTGTTGTAAAGTTTTATGGCTTTCAAGTATACAAAACAGACGTAGTGAGGTCTGTGATCTATCGCGGTCCTTTGATTCAATCGAAATTAATTTTTCTTTAATCGTCGGAGAATCTTTAATGCACATTTTGATATAGTTTCTGAAGTTGTAGCGTTAATAGCAAAAATAGAAACCTCCTGGTTGCAGGGCCTGCATAGGACAACTGATTCGGCTTTGAGGCGTACAAGCCAATAACTTAAAGGGTATACCTTGCAAATTTTATAAAATAAGAAATGCGTTTATTATATGCCTGAGACCTTTTTCGGCTTGCGTTTCAAATGAATATTATGAACGATAAGGTATTTTCCAGTTTTCCTAGTTTCGAAGACTGGTATGAAAAGCGATGCACTTCGGCGCACTTCGTCAGATCAAGGGTCTTTTGAGTGAATCAAACGAGTGAATTGAAGTTCTTCTTTAGGGAATAATTAAATCCTAAGGAATTTTTAGTTATATGATATGAGGAGCCTTTTAAATTCTCCATACGTTGAAAAATCTGATTTACAATAAAATATTGGCTTGCGAACAAATAAATTTCCCCAGTTAAAAAAATAATGGATATAAGTTAACCATTCAATCCTTTCAACTCTATAAACCTTTTGAATGTACCCATGGTAAAGCGAAGGTTTGGATTTAGAGTATTGCTAAGACTGAAGCGAAAAATGTGAGCGAAAATTATATATCGACGTCATCGCCGGCTATGATCTAAATTTTTGTGAAATTGACAACGAGAGTACAATGAAAAACCTGAAAATAAAACGGAAGCACATTTTTGAGGTCAATATTATTCTTAAAAGTTTTCAACTTCATATTCTTTTATATCGTGGGTCGCGGTAGTCCAGGGGTAGAGCCTTGGACTACTGATCGGAGGACTGGGGTTCGGTTCTCGGGCACCCTCAGCTGCACCCAAGCTGTGATTTTTCGGGTATCAAATCCTCCTGGGAAACCATTACCGGCACAGGGAAAGGCACTGGCCCTACCCTACCCTGATGTATGAATTCCATACGCCGTCGGGATTAGTACCGGGTGAAATCTATCATCACCTACCAACCGACCTCCGTATTGATTAATATGTTTATGTTTTTTAAAATCCTTTCATATCATCCCTCATGAAGCCAGAACTTGCTGTTTATTCATGTTTCATATAAGTTTACCTAATAGGTTTTATAAAAATTCAGAGGAGGTTTCATTATTTCAATCGTTTTACGCTCTTCCATCTTCATTTGCAAGCAATTTCTGGGGTAATATTTATGTATTTATTCATTGCATATTAATCCAAAAACAGCACTTTGGCCTTACATTGGCCTTTTAACATAGATATAACAATAGAAACAATCGCAAACACCTAAGTCGTAGATGGAGAAACACTCACCCAGGCAGAAATCGAAGCCGCGACCTCTGGGTTGGCCGCTGCTGCCAAGACGTTACCCCGCCGCCACTAAGACTGGCAATTTCATTTTATATGCGAAAAAATAGCGTATAATTTTGGTATTTTGGTGATATCGAAAATATTTTAAACGAGGAGGTTTGTTTTTGCGAGCAGGTACATGACTGCATCAGCACATTATCATTATTAATCTTGAAATGTAATTAGCCATTCCACTTTTACCATTCCTATAAACTTTTAGATACCATAGCTGAAAACTTAGAACTCAGAGAAACTTCCTTAATTTCTCACAAATTACTTTTATGCGATCGCCCACCATGACATAAACATAATGAGAAGATAAAAAAATATGTTACAAAGAAACATGCTGTTTGATCTAATAGTCAAAAGTACGGTTTGATGATTTCGAATTTTCCGGGAAATAGCAAAGTACCTCAAAACTGACTGACATTTCATTTATACCTTCTTAAAAATAGACTATATAATTGCCATGCAGCGAATTCCCACTAATTTGTAGAAATTTGGACATTTGACACACAAAAACTTCCTTGGAAGCATTATGACAGAATTAAAACAAAAAAATAAGAGACCATTTACTAAAGAGGAGCTTTTTCCCGAAAAAACACCTTCCTGAAATTCATCATGTCCCCCAGCCCACTTCATTTCTGCAGTTACGTGGGAGTTAACAGGAAAATCTCTGGTTGAAACAAACGAAATCGGCAGAGAGGAAGAGCGGGAGAGAGAACACCCCTTCTATTTTCGTCCAAGTTTCTTTTGCCTCCCTCTTTGTCTCCAAAAAATCCCTACTCCGAAACTGAGTGGGGTGGGCGATAGCAAGGACAGGAGATCAGTAAATTATGCTTAAGACAATTAAAGGGGTTATAACCCATCCACTCTCCCCCCTCCGCTTCAACCTAGCGTCCACACACGCACACACACACATTTTCCCCCTTCTCCCCTGTCCTTCCCCCGCCCAGGAGGAGGCCTCTACTGTAATAGGTTTATTCCGCTCCGTTGATTATCCGAAGGTTGCGAGAGATGGAGGGAGGAAGGGGGCGCGGAGAGATGTATAGTAGGCAAGAGTAGCTTTTGGGGCGAAGAAGAGAGTGGGGAAATGAGGGATCCCGTAGGAGAGATTGGGTGGGCGAAGGCTTGGGTGAAATCAACCACACGCTCGCTCAGTCTCTCTCCCTCTTTCTCTCTCTCCATTTAAACACTTCCAACTCGTTCATTAGAGCCGTGATCCCGAAACTATGTGTAACGCTTATAACGCAAAGTCTCTGACCCGTAGAAGCTCCCGAAAAGTTTCTTCAGAACTGATCATTGGCATTCATTTGAACGAGATGTTAACTTGACGTCCAGAAATGCGATGCCCGCTCCGAAATGCATGCCATTTCGGAATGATTTCGAATGAATATTAACTCTGGCATGAAAGATTAGGAGGCTGCGTTTTAGATTTATGTAATTAATAGTAATTACACCTGAGAACACAGTTTCCTAATTTAGGCTAAAATGTAGTGCATATTCAGCGCCAAAACTCTAGAAATTTATTGAGAGTTAAAATCGCTTTGCTTATGCAAGTATATCGGTTGAGACATGTTAGCTATCACAGTGATCCAATGGTATGAGGCATTAGGACACAATTGGAAAAATGTTAAATGTTAGAGATAACTATTATTTGGAAATTATTAAATTTAGTATTTTCTTCTACATTTATATGGTCACGGACTATTTAAGGGAAACAAGTTGCCATATATGTAATCTCAACGATTCCCTTATTTATGATTCATGTTTCAACTCCATAGCTACAATATATTGCCAGGGTTTATTTTATTACTCAAGGAGATACTAATGTAATTAAAATTTTTGCAAGAAGTGTAATCTAATATTGGTTCTCAGTGATTGGAATTTAATTTTTTACAGAACTATATCAAGTACCATTCTAATAATTTTGTAATGACAAGCCCCACATACATGTATTATCAGATTTTTTATATGTAAATGGTATTTTTCACTCTGAATTAATGTTTTCTTTATTCATTACTATCTTTCATAATTAGCTGAAGATTTAAAAATTACAGTTGCAGTACATCACCGCATACTCGGTTTTTCCCTGTTGAATTGAACTGTTATTCTGAAGGGCTTACTTTAGCGACCGAGAATCTAGGAGGCACACCTAAGATTTTTAGAGTGGGGCCTTATCTTTTATTGCTTACTGCCAGTTCACCATCATGAATTTTGTTTATCCCCATTATTTATCAAGATACCAAACGTCATAATGTACCAGTTATTAGGGGTGTTTTTTAAAAAAAGAGGAATAATTATATTACCAATGCTAACAAATCATAACGGTAAAGTCCAATCCACATTAAGTGGCTTCCCAAATTGGATTAAATATTGAATTTTTTTAGTCATTCTTACGTTCAATCAACTGGAGAGTTATGAGCCACCTTCACATTTTTGGGGACATGTTATTGAAGCTACTCAAATTTTCCATTATTGCCGAAATTGAAGTTTTTTTCAAGTAAGGTCAAATGATTTTTCACATTGATTTCTATGCATTTTATGAACTTGTAGTCACATACTATATCATTTGCAAAAGGTTTACTGTTGTGCTTTGCATTCGTCTGCTCCAAACTCACTGAACGTTGGTCCCGTTGGAATAATTAACTCACTAACAAGCCTCATCAACACCTGAGTCTAAATACTTTCTTTGATAAAAATGTTGGAACACATTTTTCTTGCTCACTTGCCCTTTTTTCAACCGAAAACTGATCCTTTAAACATGGTAGGAATTAAAATAATTTTTATATCGACCTCATCACCTTAGTCATTCTCTGATTTGGGGACATATAAGTCGATTTCCACGACATATTTCTCTCTATCTCGGAGTTCCCCTCACTAAATACTTACTAGCGGGGAGTTGTCGCCATATCAGGATGTATATATAAAGCGGACTCAAATACTTATGACTTTCTGCGCACAAAATTACCAATATACTTCCTTATCTTTATTACCATCTTCTTACCTCCAAAATGCATGTGGACCCCTTGAAAACAGAACAGCAATGATGCATAGCTTAGGTCTCGACAGTTTTAAAAAGCTTACTGACTCCCTCTTATGCATGAGTTAAAAAATAAATATTTCTCTTGAAAATAATTCTTTTGCACGCGATTTCCACTACTGCTCTATACATTCATTCCTATCTTTATCGCTACATTTTCAGTGATCTCTTCTTTTCTCCACATTCCAACCCGCATCAAACGTTTGGTTTTTATGTGATCGAGGCCCTTTAGGCTATTTTTTTCTGACATGACTCTTCGGATATTTTTAAGATAATGATAATTCTGTTTTACAACTTCTTACACATCGCTAGAACCACTTCCTAATAGGCTGCTGTTCTTGTAACTGCTTTTGCGGGGCTCGAGGAGATGCACTAGAAATTTATTAGAAATAAGTTTTATGTTATATATATATATATATATATATATATATATATGCCATATACTTAGTTTTATGGATTAAAGTTGAGGCATATATTAGTATGACAGTTGGAATTATTTGCTAAAAGTTTATATTAGACACAACTTCAGTTTAACTCGAGGCCCGTGAGTGATTAATATTCGGCACATGTTGTTATTTTATGTATATACTTTCAAATGTAATTATTCACTTCACTTATTGACGCTTCGAATTTTAATCATAGCTCTGTGAAAGTAGGGCAACATATCTATCGTTGGGTGTAGTTGCAAAGCTGAATATATTTAAATGCCTAAAGATTTCTATCCCAATTTTGATTAGAGTTGCATGGCATGTATTTTACTTATACCCTTCTTTAAAATTAGCCCATTTAGGTGGCTGTTGAGCTCTTATTAAACTTCATAGAATCTTTTTTTCGTGGGCAGTTGAAAAGGAATATGCATTAATATTTATTCAGCAGTTATTTCAAGAATATTGAATTTGAAGGGTTAACTTGTAAAAAGAGTAACACAAACGCATCATTCTCCTTGACTTACTTTGTTTAGAAAAGCGGAGGGCACCAGGAGTTTTAAAAAGGCAAAAATCGTTATCCGTAACAAACGAAATTACGCAACGAACTCTGAATAAGGCATCACTATTGAAATATTTGGGGAAATGGAATTGTATCTAACATGAGTTTTGTATTTTATACTGGGAAATAGGGTGTGAAAAACTCCACGATAAAAATGGTCCTCTTCATAGCTTGCAGTGCACTACTTACGACAAGTATTAGTTCAAGCCTTTTATACACGAATCCAAAGAACGAGAGTTATAGATTGGCACGCACAAATGGAGACAGTGAAAAAGTACTCATTTTGATTAAGGAGTTTCAATTAGTCGGTCATCAGGCTTGGTTATGAATTCCATTGACTAAGACCCATGTCAACCTAGAGAAAAGAAAGAGAAAAGAAACTCCCAACACTTTTCTCTAAAAGGAAAGTAACTTATTTCAAGCTTTTTTGATGAAGAGACCAGAACAGAAGAGATACCTTGGGGACTCCCTTTGCACCTTAATTGCCAGCAGGTTGCATTTCAAATGGCTGAATTTTCGTCCGCGGGAACGACGGTGGAAATGCACGGTCTTGGATGGGATGGGATGGACTATAATTTAGGAGTTGAAGGATTCAGAGGACGAGAAGAGGAAAAAGGGGAAATCTCCTTCCTGGTACTTACTCTTTCTTTTAATACCCATGTCGTCGTTGCGGTTGCCTATCCCTGGGCACATCAGAGCAGGAGGTAGTTCAGAGGGGAAGAGAATACGGAAGGAAAGAGAAGGGAGAACTGCATGGTCTATGCACAGGAAAAACAGGCACACCCATTTCTTTAGCAATAATCATCAAGTATCGTGAATTTAATTACTTTGCATAAGAACTGTTAAATATCCGAAATGCCCTACGAACAAAAATAGAAAGCTAATAAGAAAATTAAAAATCAATACTGTGTTTTCTATCTTATGAAAAAACTGAATAAGATTAAAATCGTTACTCCTCGATAAAATTTATATAATCAAATGAGAGGGTCAGTATGGCAATAGGTGAAGAACTATGAAGTTAGTATGGGAAAACGAAAATAATTTTTAGTTTTAGGAGGAAAGCCAAACTAGGTTCAATTTTACTTTTTTCCCTCCTAGCCTGGTTGCTTACATTAACCTCTTGGCATCCTTTATATTGGTTGACAGAGTTGTAATTTACTTGAAATTATAGAACAAATCTTTCAAGTACCATGGTCATAATTACAAAAAATACAATTTCAAAATTTGGCATCATTAAAAAAATAAGAATATCTATTTGCTTTAAATGCTACAATTTCGTCCAGTAGAGGACGATACTGCTTCATAAGGGCAATCTACAGCAATGGGCATCACCCTTGTAAAAGTGCCATTTTAAAAAAGGTTGATATTTTTCGTATTTTTGGCATAAAATATAATTCATTATATTTTAAAAATTTTTTTAAAATGTCAAAATCTCAGATAGGGTTCGGGAAGAAATTTATAAAATTTGCGTATTCTCGATGCCATACTTATTTCGTAATGAAGCTCAGATTTTTTAGTAGTAAAGGTAAATTGGTAAAACGCGTAAGAAAAATGATGTATAGGAAGTATTGATAGTGAATCTAAGCAATGATATTTGAAAATAATTTAGAGAATTATACTACTCCCAAAGAGTTCGGATAAATATATAATTCACTGCCTTTGTGGCTTATGCACATCATTTTTGTCGAGAATATCATTGAATGAATGATATTTACACTTTTTAATTCGAAACCATGTACAATCAAGTTGACATACTCAGTGCAAACGTAATTACTTATATTATATGCACGAATATGAAGTTGACTTTTGGCCTACAAAGTTCAATTTTTATTACTTCAATACAGATTATTTTGAGATTGGGTTAAATTGACCATATAAATGTTGCTCATATATTTGTAACAAAAATGAAGAAAATACTGCAAATTACGTATGCAATGGAAAATACAAATGAAAACTATGTATGTGTGTGTGTGTATATATACGAGTATATATATATATATATATATATATATATATATATATATATATATATATATATATATATATATGTGTGTGTGTGTGTGTGTGTGTGTGTGTGTGTGTAAAATATTTGGACGGCACAGTAGAACACAAGTAAAAGACTTCTTACTTGAAGAAGGCCTCGGAGAAGGCCGAAAGCTTAAACAATTTACCATGATTGTCTTTTTAAGTGTTAGTATTTTATTTGTATTCTACTGTGCCGTCCAAATATTATACTGCTCGTGTGAGTGTTTCCGTATAATCATCAATATATATATATATATATATATATATATATATATATATATATATATATATATATATATATACATACATACATAGGAAATATATAATACGTATGCATATGTGTTGTATATGCATGGAGTTACAGTGGGAAGAAGAATAAGAGAGACGGCGAGAAATTGAACGGGTAGAATAGAGGAGTTGGGTACGTAACGTGGAGGAGGGGGAGAAAGAAATACAGGAAGAAGGTGATGATGGCTGGGGTAAAGAGGAGCAGAGAGGACAGAATAGGTAGGTGTAAGGGATAAAAGAATGAACTTTTTTTTTGGAACAACAAGAAATGCTATTATGGAGAGTGAGAAGAAAAGAAAGAGTAATGAAGGGAGAGAGAAAGAGAGGGACGGAGAGGCGGAAGGGTACGGGGCTAACACGAAGGAGAGTGCTTTCAGGGGTTGGTGGCAGGGGGAAGTGAGGGAGAGAGAGGGTCGGTTAAGCAAAGGGGGGGTCGGGATGAGGCAGTCCCTGGAATCTAAGGGGGCGGAGGGATGAGAGGCGGATGTGGGCGTGGAGAGGTTTGAAATTAGCCCGTCCCCTCATTACTCCTCTCCCCCTTCCAGCCCCCTGCTCCTCCCTTTGGACGGGGAGAGGTGAAGCTCCTCGCGGGGAGTGCGGGGGTTGGTAGGGTAGGGCAGGGGAGGAAGAGAAGGGCGGATACGGTGGGGAAGTGTGGGCGCGGAATAGATGCCTCCCCCGGCGCTAATACTACGTATTCCCAACTCCCTTCGTCCGTAAACTCTTCCTCCTCCCCCCGTCCCCACCTCCTCCTCCGCCATCGCCGTTCTGCATTACGTTTCACCAATTCGGGGGAAAGAGTTAAGGGGGAGAGAGAGAGAGAGAGATACATGGAAGGTGGTGGAAAATGTGAGGGGAGGGAAATCTGGCGGCAGGAAATTGAACTAAAGAGATACATTGTGGTGCTTTGGAATAAGTGTTTCCGTTTCTTACCCTCCCTCAATACTTCGCTCATCTCCTTCCTTCCTCGACGGATACAACTCCTCCTTCCCTCCTCCTCCTACTTCGGAAACCTCCCCCCTCCTCGTTCACCCATACCATTTAAAAGGCCTTCGAAAGCGCGCGGGTTACGCAAGAGGTGGTCATTTCGTAAAATGTACATGCCGTTCCAGGAATCTTTTCGCATATTCCGAAGCAGACCCCGGAAAGGGGTGGAACGGGATGGATAAGAGTTGGCGAGATCATTGGTGTGTGAGATCAGCATTTTTATTTTTCTCTTTACTCTAACGTGAAATGGGGTTTTAAACGAGAGCAATGATGCTCGCTTCACTAGTGGTCTTGTAATTTTTTGCGAATCCTTAGGTAGGAATTTATTACTTGTTTTTCCGCTTCCGTTTTTGAAAAAGATTCGAAATATACCTATTTAGGTTTATGGACTGATTGCTCGCGAAGTCCGGGAAATATTTATGGAGGCACTAGTTACCATTAGTGTAAAATATTTGGAATTCATTTCGAAGCCTTCACATATTTTATGTAAATCCCAAGAAAATGCAATGAAGTCAGATGGCTAATATTTGACAGTTGATGACATCAAAACGCAACGACAGCAATGCTGCATAAAGGAAAACAATGTGATTTCTTTTCTATTTTATTTGACCACGATTCTATGGATTTTGAGAAATATTGAGTATTCCCAAGCGTGTTAGAGAAAGAGGGAGCAAATACTAGAATTCCGCCATTCGCGTTCAAGATCGAACAGCTTAAGTTCCTCTTCTAAATCCTCGAAGGAAGTACGGGCGAGCATTACCGGTGTCTCTCATCCTTTTTCGCCCTTTCGCTACCCTTCAGATAGATTTCAACGGAGTGCTTTTATTGCTCATTAAGAGAATCGCACTTTCCGGACAGTATAAGTATTATAAGATGAGGATATTGAAGAGGTGCTTGTGTATGGAGGAAGGTGGGAGGAGGTGGTCGTTGGAGCAGGGGGATAAAACGTTCCCTTCTCGATTTTCATATTTTATTTCTTCAACACCGGCGAACTCATCCGTGTGCCCATTCCAAAATCGCAGATTTTTCCATCTGTCCTTCCTCCTTTCCAATACTTATCAGTTCCGATTCCTTTCAGAGCTCTTAGCATGGACGTAAAAGGTATAAAGTACAATGGGACACTGGAAGGGATAGGAGAGCGGAAAGTCGAATAGGATGTTGAATTGGCGTGGGAATGAGAAAGTTGGGGGAGTAGCAGCATTTAAATTCCAGAAAAGGTGGATAGTGATATACTCGTAAGCAAGATCTTATGATAATAACTCCTCTCGAGAAATAAGGAAAGATCTCCCAATACACACTCGTGAACTCGAATTTTGCAATAAACAGCGCAAAGTACATAATATCGATATAATCGGACACTAAAGATATAATTACCAACGACAGACGGTGTGAAGAGCGGTAGAAACTGAGAGAAATTATACTAATTTTGTAGCTTTCAGAGCACCGCTAGTAAAGATGTCCTTTAAAGAGAGATCTACTGATAATTAGCGTATGTTTAGGGTCGAGATAGGAACAGTGAAAGAGACAGGAGGAGGGAAGTTGTTTTTGTTTAAGTCGGATAGTAATCAATTAACGATTGACTAAGGTCGAATCTTTATTGGATGAGTGATAATGCTTGAATTACAATCACGAAGACTATATTTCATGAAAATGGAGATAGGTAATTTTGCGTTGGCACTGTTGGTACAGATTACTTTTTTATTTCTTCTCCTCATAATCCTAGTTTGCGACATTGCCTTATAAAGAATACGAGAGATGCTGAAAGGAAGAGAAGCACCCTCTTAGGAGGGGCTGAGCCCCATTCAAAGACTCCGGTGACGATCCATTCTTCCTCATCGTTTGCATTACAAAAGAGTTTTTGTCTGTTATTTTGGGTTTATGTTTGGAATGTTTATAAATATATCGAACATTGCGTCAGGTAACTCGGATGTATTTAACTGTACAATGATCTGATTTAGCACAAAAAATGCATCTTTTATTTCTGCAATTCGATTCAAATCGATGACATTAAATGAAGAAATTGGAATAGACATTAAGGAGCAGTAAAAAAGAAGAAATAAAGCATGTGTGTGCCTTAATAAGGGGGCCTTGGGTTTACCATACCTTCATATGGGTAAAATGGTATATGTTATAGTGTGCGGTTATTATTTATCTGGAAAACAAATGATCTGTTTTCTGGTGTCGAAAATTGTAACTTCGCCATTAAGTATTCATTTTCACTTATGGATGAAGGTTAAAATGACTTCTATTCATCATACAAATATATATGAAGGATTTTTTCTAAATTCCATTGTCGCATTAGAATTTGTATGAATTCATTGAAGAGGATATCTAGTACTTTTTCTGAAGTTCAATTGTCAGTACTTATCAAATAAACTCTTATCTAAGGTTTTATTCCTTTTTTGCGACATTACGAAAAAAATTAACTACTAAGATTAACTACTTATAGGTGCTCAAAATATTTCATATATTTCAATTATTTAAAGAACACCACAGGCAACAATTCGAATGCTTAGCCACAGAGAAAAGATCATACAATTGAAAATAGCAGGATATAGTCTAAACATTAACGATGAAATTGATTAAAATACCCGTAAAATAAAACTAAAATCAACGAATACTATTTGACTGAACAATTTCACCACTACCTTGTCCTCGGATGCTACGGGAGGTTGTTTCCGAAATTATCTCAATCGCTACTTTGGGTTCTCCCTGAGCTGACCGCCACTGAGAAAACTAGTGGTGCTTTGGATGCATTAATTGCCGTTGAAATGATTTATAATAATTCAATGAACAGTTAATTTAGGACTTTAATCATTCCATTTCGTTCAACATTCCGGAATGAATGGTGGAAGAAAGTTTATGGAATTAAAGAGGGGCTTATTTTGGTAAGATATGTCAGGTTGTTACGAGTGGCAAGAGAGTTGTCGTCGTACCGTTGTGACGCTTACGTTCATTCAAAGCATACTTTAAGCGGTAGTTACCAATAATAATAAGCATTTTATTAAGGAAAATCACATAAATGATCTAAATCAAGAATTCTATGTCTGGCTCGCTAATGCGATGCCTAAAAGTTTGGTCATATCGGCGGTGTTGCTGCACACGGAAGTTAGGAAAGATTTAGTGAAAGTATACATCACTGCAACTGTGAACATGACGTCGTGGCATGTAGCACTTAATGAGCCAGGCCAGTGAAACGTTAGCAAGTTATTAAAACTAAAGATTAAATATATAATATTAGGCGAATAGAAATGAATTATTTTGGACGTTCCTTCATTATTACCTAGGAAAAATATTCACCACTGCCTCAGGAATTTACTAGTTAAATTTAATTCTTCGCATTAATTATAGACCCCAGTTACGACTTAAAGGGAACTCAGTGACCCAATACTGCCCAAAGGCTCAAAGGGACAGCAGTCCCATTAAATTTGCCCGGTCGTCCCTTAACTGAGAAAGGGCACATCTCCCTGCCATGCCAAAATTTTAGCAAGGGATTTAAGTGAGCTCTCGAACTCAGAAACTCTCAAATGTCCGACTACTCTCTCCTAAGTATTTAATTAAACCAATTATGGTAGTAGCTACATGGGGCTGAGCCCTTGACGAAACGATTCTTACGGCCTTACGGATTCTTATTTCCTCCGGTCTTTCATAAAGTAACTTTTATGCTTTTTTATTAAGTAAACAGTTTTCTGTGTAGCAACACATGTTCACCTTTCTAAAATATTGAAATTTTTGTTGATGTAAATTCTTGATAAAAATTGATGACTACCCGTACACTATTTATTTGATTTTTTTAAGCTAATGTCATCTTTTAATCTACCTTCCAAATTGTGGTTCTTTGACCTTGATTTAAGGATATATACTATTACTTTCTCGCTAAACAATATATTATAATAGTTGTAAGCGTCTTAAAAAACCTATTATTAGCATATGAAGTGTGTCTTTCCTTGTCTAAACAAAATAATTCTGACTGTTTGCATAATTTTTAAAAATCTCTTGCCGATAGTCGGCTCTGACATCGTAATGATATTTAAAAAATATTCCAGTGTGAGTTAGAACAATATAGGGTTTATTTTCAAATAAGAATTAGCGAAATAGCGATAAATAATATTGTTTGCAAATTGATATGACACTTGAAAATGTAATTTTCAGTTAATTGTGAAATCATGATGTTTCTAAAGTAGTAGATTTTCATTTGACGGATGGTTTATTTGAAAAAACCAGTTTTACTTGATTTTTGACGACGAAGTCGAAACCAATGAGAGATATACAAATTGTGGATAAATAATTTGCATACTGATGCATACCTATGAGATTTTCAAAACGATAATTTGAATGAGTAATGATGGCTTTGAAAACGGCTTAAAAGTCATCATTTAAGGCATTAATTTGTTTGATAAATACCATTCAAAAATGTTTCAATTTGAATGGTTTCATGTCCCGATCTGAGGGAGATATGCCTCAGATATACTCGTATTATTGCATTTGTAAATTGCCGTAATATTATTTTCCCCTTGAGCGTAATTAGTTTTTCGACCAGATTAATATCCAGAACAGTTACGACGGATTTATTCGCCAATGTATCCACGCGCACTCGAAAAAATAATGCGTTACAATTAATAAAAGTAAAATTTTATTGATCTTCATTGCAGATCCAATGCCGCAGGCAGTTTAAGCTTCGTAGGTTTGGTAAGGTCGTAAAACAATCGGAAATATTTCAGAAATCAATTTTTAAACGCGTTTAATTGATGCTACGGTTATTAGTTTGAAAATAAAAGTCCGCTTTGTTATTCTTTGACGTAACTGCAGGATCAACACTGGAACTAATTTTCAGAATCTGTTAGGGAAATGGATTATAAAATTGTTGGGGCATTTTTTCGGGAAACCTATGACAATACTTCCACGGCAGAAAGGAATGGAAAATATGAACAGATATGAGTCATTGCGCAGCAATTGAAACAATATTTATACACTGAAAATGAACAAAAAATATGAAATTTCTAGCCCTAGTTTTTATTGGTAAACTAAAAGAAATTCAACGGAAAATAATGGTTATTCACTTCGTAAGGGAATTGTATATTTTAGAGAAAAGAAAACATGTTCACATTTGTTTTTAATTTCGTGAGTGCTATTATAGAATGCTTACAGTTATTTTTAAATGTCTTAATTACAATTGAAAATAGTTTTCTTTGTTTATACATCATATCTCACAGACGAATTCTCTAAGAGATTCCTCCCACGGAAATAATTTAAATGAATCACATGCAGAAGAGCAAAATATATAATTAAAATATTTTTAGAAGAATTAGTTTTTTTAATAGTCTATTTTAACGCATAGTGGTATAAATGAATATTAAAGCTTTTTTTCTCCGTAAAATAATGAATTAATGAATACAAATATATGCTCTAACCTTGTAGTATTTTCTATCATTTTGGCAAAATATTTTAAGGACCGAGGGTGAGGAGTTTTAAGGGAACTGTGCATACCACCTTGTTCACCCTTAAATATTTAACTGAAATTTAACAGCGAATGATCATTTATCCACTTCCCATTAAACATGAGTTGAAAAAATTATATTAGGTTCATTATTTTCAAAACCTCAAATAGTCACACCAATAGTGATAAAAATGTCTTTTAATTTGTCCAATATTGACGAATGTTGGAGTGGAAAAATAAATAGAGCTAACAATAAGGTAAATCTTTTAATACGAGCAATTTAACGCGAGAATTCCAGGGAATGGAGGTGAAGAAAAATGATTGACTTGACAAAATGCAAGCATAACCTTCCGGTCTGAGGGCACCTCAAAGGGGTGTCGGGATTCGTTTCTTCTTTGGCAGCAACATTCCGCATCGCGGCGCATTATTCACCCATAACTTTGTCTCTCTTGTGTCATTTCTATTTATTCTACCGTTGTCGGACTTAGTTTTCGGTGGAACTGAATGGGGGGAGGCGAAAAGTGAGGAGAGTCGGTGCGCACGACTCGGAGAAGATAGAAAGGAGTGGTCGGTCGGAGGATTAACCGGAGAGGAATGGGAAGGCGGAACGACAGAATAGGGAAAAGGAAGAGGCAATGAGGACGGGGCTGTTTGGGTGTGGGTGGAATGTGGGGCTTGCTCTTAGATCCACCTTCTCGTCCCTTTTCCCCTTCTTCGCGGAATTAAGCTTGTAAGAAGGTCGAGAGGGTAAAGATGTCGGCAGGAGAAGAGTTTTTAAGGCGGCGGCGGGGACGGGGTCCGTACGGGGATGGAAGGTGGGGACGGGGGGCGGGGATGGAAGTCACTCAGGAGTTGGAAAGGTCCTCTCTTATTCCGATCCCCGACTCCCCCTTTCGACTACGCCTTTCCCATCCCGTTCTGGTCTTGCATCCCTTCTTTTGTTTTTCGACCACCGTCTCCACACTCATCCCCTCTCCTTTCCTCTTATCTTTTCCGGCGAATTCTTCCATCCGCTAAGGAGACGATTCGAGGGGTATGGGTGTGTGGGTGTGGGGGGGGGTGAGAGTGGAATGGGGAAAAGGATCGGGATGTACGAAAGGGGTGAGAGGGGACTATAGGAATGGAATATACGGGGGGAGGTATGGGGGCACAGGGGTGGTGAGGGGTCCTGTGTTGCAAACAGAGCAAACAGAGGAATTTTTGACCTCTCCATCTTCGGGTTCCAAAGGGGAACCCAATAAGGAAGGTTTTTGAGGGATATTGGTGCATGCTCCTCTGGGAGTGTTCCATTATTTCATCTTTTTTTGCTCGTGCTCTCTCCCGACTTTCCTCCCCCTTTCAAGAATGCATGCTGAAAAGTCAGATATTTCTCGAAATTTCTTCCGGCATATAAAGAAAAAGGGCTAATAACAAAGGCGCACTGCCGAAATATAAGTCGGTGACATTCTCATGTGGGTTGGGCTTCGCTTGTTATTCGCTTTCTGAGCAGTTCATCAGAATTGTACTTCATTTCCTTTCTCGATTTGTGCTTCCAGTGTTTTTTGTCGGAGTTAAAGGAGGGATGTCTCCTTTTTCTTTTTTTAAATTCCTGTGCCAAGCCCTTACGTTTACCTTTTTAAATAAAAGAAGATAAAATAAAAAAAGACTCTCAATCTTACGCGAGACTTCCTTATTAAGTCTGAGCCGGTGTGTTATCATGGAGTTCTTTTTTTATCTTATTTAACACATGCGTAATTTGCTTTGGATTATAAACCTTGCATAGTGAACTTATAAGAAGAACGGATTTATTATGTCCTTATTGTTACTTTGACACTAGATTTGGGCTTGGTTCGAGAATTGTGTCAGCAGTGGAAGATTTTTCCAGATTTCTTTCCTAATGTTTGAACAGTAATTCCAGTTTTTCATTTTATTTTCCATAATTAATATTACCTTTTCTCAAAATACTCTTTCGTGAAATCTATTCAAATCCTCATATTGAAATTGGCCCTAATGCATTTTATACGACTTAGCTAAGAAGATACCCAAATTTAGACAACACTATGTTTAGTCGCTTATTCGCGATGTTGAAATGACTATTTGCATATTAATATACTAGAGCCTTATTTGTAGCCTCATACATTCATAAACACTATCAGTTATTAAATTTCTAAATATAGTTAGTCCTTGCAGTTTATCCTAAAACTGACGTAAAAATACTTATTCCGTTGTATAACTGAAGTTAAACGCTTTCTAGAGAGGGAAGTTGGGCCTGCTGTGACAGTGAAGGATATATTTTGATTACTTACTTAGCTCTACGTTTAGTGCGACTTATTGGATGAAGAAACTTTCTTACTCTTGCTATCAATCCAAATTAAATAATCCTATTAATTGAGGGTGAAATGGAAGATTTTACTTTATAACACACATCTTTCACACATGCATGAAACACATTCAGTGATACGAAAAGAATGGTAAATAATGCATGCCCCATCCTGTCCCGGAAATGCTAATCTTTAAAAATATTTAGTTTTTATGTCTTTTGTGTAAGACATGCTAACGTCAAAATAATACCGCAAGTTTCTACCGTTGTGGGCTAAGATGGAGCTAATACAATTACGAAGCTTCGATAAACAGCGTAAACGGGGAGTTCTCTTTGGCATTTTGAGTGTGGCGATGGAGCTAGGGGGTTGAAAAAAGATGAAAATTGTGATTCGTTTATGATGCATGGTGATTTACCAGTTCCAAGAATATTCTTCGTCATCATTGAACATGATCACGATTCAGTCAATTCCTTATACATTATACAACCGTGTTTTTCTTCTGTGTATCGCGGCCTGCATACGCTTGCGGATACCCGCATCGCCGAGAGGGCAAAGTAGTTCGAGAATAATAATTTCATTGATTGAGAGTTAAGAGCAATGTAAATTATGCCAATTTTAAATGAAGCTAATACGGCTTTATTGCCAATTTGTATTCTATATAAGAGGCAAAAACAAAGCAATTTGGCTGCATATATGAGGTACATACTCTTATTTCTTACAATACTAGTGGAAAATATGAAATTTTACTTAATTGTCACTGGATATTGCCTTGTATATTCCAACGCGATTTCATTAGAGAATCGCGAGGAAAAACATGAAATATTATAGACTCAAAAGAATAGATCCATGAATTATTGATAGATACATTCTTGAAAAACCCAAAAAGCCGAACGATTGGAATGACCAGAATATTCTATAATTTCCCAAAACAATGTTTTTGTTCTATCGAAATAATTGACTTGAACGGGAAACATTTTTATGTCTCCCTCCACCATCACAATGTGCACAATTTTGGTGCGAATAAAATCATATAATAGCATTTGATTTTTAAAATACAATTTTTTCCAAGGTAAAAACCTTGAGAAATTCTAGGATTAGATAACATTTATCATCTATTTACTGTCCGGCCTCAGCCGAACGAGAGGAAGTTAAACTTTAGTCATTAGAAGGAGTATGAATGCATTGTTAACAGCGTTCACTTTGAGATTTAGCATCGATCTTTTCCGTTCAATGTTTTCGATTCTTTTTGTAATTACTTGTGGTAATGAAGTATCAAAGTGACGGGCATAAAAGATTAGATAGGGTTTTACTAGGCCCAGGTTTGAGCATATTTTTCACACATTAATTTATTAATTTGAATTTTATGATACGCTATTATTTTCCTGGGTTACAGCCATGAGGGTCGGTGTTCGATTCTAGGGAGCCCTCTTGGCACCCGCATATTCAAGCTGTGTGATTTTTTTATTGCTGGATCTTCCTGGGAAATCCTAGGCTGCACTGGGAAAGGAGGAGATAGACCCTCGCCCCTGGGATTAGTAATAGGCCTAGCAAAAGAAACATCGGGTGGACAATTATGGCGATTATTATTGTTCACTCTCAAAAATTGAACGAGATGAAAGTGAATAATTTGACATTGAACAATGGACCTTTAAACATTTCTCAAGGTTTGCACAAGTCATTTTGAACTTTCATCTGATAGTTAATTAACTCATACTCGTAAATACTCAACGGATACAAAAGTCAGAAAGTTATCTCTACATTCTCCTCCACTATGAAATAATGTGTTTGTTCGACAACAATACCTTGGTAGACAAAACGCAAAATATTCCATTTGCCAAAACTGTTGGTTCAATATTCGAATTTTGACAAGAGCTAAATTGCAAGTAAAGAAAAAACTTTGACCTACGATCAAAAAATTTAAGTGATACGTGAATATGAAAAAAAACCAATCGCTTCGAGGAGTCTCATTTACTACTGAATGAAAGCAGA
The DNA here is from genome assembly GCF_022747635.1 of Hetaerina americana. Lineage (NCBI taxonomy): Eukaryota > Metazoa > Arthropoda > Insecta > Odonata > Calopterygidae > Hetaerina > Hetaerina americana. The sequence continues at coordinate 1,665,309 of NW_027287096.1, read as the reverse complement.
CCTACATTGGAGAACAATCGGATATCCAATACCATACTATACGAGGTAGAGATCAAACAGCAATAAATACACTTCGCGCCAGCGCACAAGTGCAGGGAAATCTTATCAACGTAGCGATTCCAATTTTTATTCCTCCTTCCCTGGCATATTTTCCGCCTCGTGTTTTTGCACGGGAGGGGAGAGAGGACCTATGCGGACAAAAGATAAATGACTCAGTTGCCCAACGCCGCAACGCTTAACCTTTAACCCTATCGCCATCACAATAGTATACTCAAAGGCCAACGGATAGTCGTCACGGGTCGGGTCCTATCTTTTACCACTGCTAGAGCAGGAAGGGTGAAAAAAATGTAGTTTCATATTTCTCCAAAATTCCTAACCCTCGCTCCTTAGTTGTCTTTTTCACTTTTTTCGCATCTCTACCTTCCACTGGGCCCCTTTTTCCTCCACCCTCTACCTTTCTCTCGCTTTCCCACTCCCGCACTCACTATTTCTATCTCTCTCCTTTCTCAAAACTGGGTCCGATCGGTTATGACCTCCGCTGTTCGGGGCACGGACAATTTTCCGAAGTGGATGAGACGACCAGAGGGTTGGAGACTGAGAGAAGTCGCTGGGGGAGATGGGGGAACGGGAGGAAGAGTGGGGCAGGGGGGATGGAACCGATGATGGTCGGGCATTTGGGATGTTAGGGATGGGAGACGGAAGGAGATAGTTGAGGGAAGCAAGGTCTCTTCGACCACCTCTCCCCGCTCCCCGAGAAAAAAATGGACTATGGCAATATGTCCTCATTTCCTCCGTCAAATAGGTAGAGAGAACGGAAGGAGAGGGGTATGGAACGGAGGGAGGCCGTGGATAGGACACATTGGAATAAAGGCTTCCAGGGTGGTGGGCAGTGGGGGTGTAGAAGAGAGAGTAAAGGGATGGTTGTGCTGGGCTGGAGCATTGCGACCTAAGGAGAGAGGTGAGGGGGAAGTGGGCCTTGTACCTTATACTTTCAACCCATTTTTCCTCACCCACCCCCACCCTTACCCCCCTCCCCATTTCCACCCCTCATTCCACCTTCCTTTCCCTCTCCCTCCATAGGGTCGGGCTAACTAAATTGAGTGCGTCATTTCGAAGGAGTCGTATATTTTTAGGGGTCTCGGGAGGATCCGGGCTCTCTCTCGCTACTCTTCTGTCCTTACATCGCTCCTACCACTCCTTCCGGTCTTGCCCACACTCTCCCCCCCCTCCATTTTCGACCCCCCCTCAACTCTCTCCCTACCCACTTTTCTCCTTTATAAAAGCTTTCCCCTTCCGTCCACCATGCGTCAGCAGGGCAGCCTCTTTTCTCTTCCTCCTCTTCAGATCCATTTTCTCATCGTATCAATCGTCTCCTTGAGTTGGACGTGAAGAGGAGGACGAATGGTCTTAATTTCGCCCGGGACGTAACCGCTTCTGTAAGCGTTTCTGACTCTTCTACCCAATCCTTGCCCAGTTCCGCAATCGCTTCCTCTTTCTTTTCTCTCCCTCTTTCTCTCTAAAATGTTTTATCCTTTATGTGGATCTCTTCTCCATAATGTGAAAGAATGTCAATTTCAAACGGAAGGTAGCTATTTTATGGCCGATGGGTGAAGATAAGAACTAATAATACGGATAGAAATTTGAATCTCAAGAGTTTTCCTTCCATGCAAGAATGACTATTTGTTAGAAAGACTAAATATATCATAGCGATGCACTTGCAAAATATGTATAAGTCTATTGAATTTTAGTGCAGGGGATGTTATATGAAGTTTAATAATTGTATCTGAGTAAACTACGCTCTATTTAACTTAATGCCACTTCTGTTATCTTAGAAAAGTTCAAAATTTAACCATAGCTGATAGATACTTAAGAAAGTAATCTGAGGCGTTTAGCTAATGCATCTTCTTGAATTCCAAGGAAATGGCTTTTGGCTACCACAATTTACTGCACCATTGGGTTTTTTTAACAGTCCACTACAATCTTCTTCCACTTATTCCAATTGAACCTAGCATCTTTCTGTCTTTCTTCAGAATGCGTTAAATGTTGTCCCTATCCTCTCCGTATATCCAAGTTATTTTCTCAAATACCCATAACCATATATCTAAAGCCTCCGATCGATGCTTATTGTTTTTTTCATCGTCGGTATCATACATGCTTCTTCTATTTTAAAATTTACTTTATATCTTATGTCAAAATAAATTCCCTCTTTTGAAATGCATCTTTTGTTAATGCAATAATTTCATTGGTTTCCGATTTTTACGACCATCTTTCTCCAAAATATATTTAAACGTTGAATTGCTCGGTTAACTTACAAATACAAGTGTGCAATTTTACAACATATAGTTGTAAGAGGTTTAAAGTTTTAAGTAAAAAAGAAATTCTGAAAAAGATAAAATGGTGGTGCTTGAAAACACTTTCTCTACTTAAGGTTCAACGACCACACGATAAAATAAATTCAGCCGATTTCAAACATACCGACTATAGTTGTTAAGCTATTTTCGTATACAGTGAAACATTTCCTATACTGCGACGCCAAAAAAATTTGTTAAAATGTATTTTATGATTTGAATATTATTTCTAAGATGCATCATAATCTTTTCTTCAGAATCAACTACGAAGAGTATCGAAACCATCTCTTAGCATCATGAAATCTCCTGTAGAGTGTCCTTTATCCGCCGTTTTTCCTTGAAGGCGTTATCGTGACAGTTGATCATCTCAGGTAAGTCATGAATTACACATTTATCTTTTTGAATATTGAAACGCCACGAACACGCCACGCCATTTCCATATTGTGGTGCAAGAATGTATATCCAACCGCTAAATAACTTGTTAGATTTTGTTACTGTTTTTTTTGTGAATTTTTATCGAATCTTAACTGGGACACTTAATTTCCTTGTAAATTTTCGCCGTTTATCCAAAAATAATTTTTTTTTAGAAATAATTAGCGCTCATTTGAAGGAAATGATGATCCAATTCAAAATTAACAACTCTGTCGGTTCCACACATGCATGTTTCACACGAAAGAATAATATTTTGGCCGCAAAAAAGTTAATAAAATACATAAATAAAATCTCATGTTTTGATAAATGTATTCTTTAAATGGCTTCGTAAGATTTCCCAGGGTAAGGAAAATAGGTATGTACTGGCGAAAACTGTACTTGATCGTGTATACTACAGATGACTTCTAAAACTAAAAGTGTTCCTTAATTGTAGATACGATATTCTATAAATTCGATCAGTGGTGCCTATATTATTTATTGTTCGAATGAATTTCAGTCATTAGAGCCAGTATTGTGGCAAATGTCGGAGGATAAATAGTAATAAATAGGAAGGTAGTCATAATTGTTTCCTGTTCCTTAGACGATTGTTTTGACTAAATGCATAGGATTTTTATAGTTAAATGCACATATATAAACATTCCACAATAGAATAAGTTTTAGTTAATAGAGTAATATGTAGGTAATCGGTGCCTTAGAATCAGGAGTAAGTAGAGTTAGTATTGGAATTCGATTTTCATTAATAATTATAACATTTTTATCCGAATGCAGTCGTTAAATTGTCATATTTAAATGCTTAATTATATCTTGTTTGCATTTTAGTTTTGAAACACACGCGTAAATATACGCCAATGGGAAAATTAATGAATAATGCATAGGGCATTTTAAATATGAAAGTCATACGAGATTTGATTAAGGTGCTCTGTTACGCCGGGTGAGATCACGAACGAAAATAAAATGATAGGAAAGTTAAAAGTGTACAGTACTTAATATACACTGGATTTATTGTAGCTAATTGAATTGGCATGACAATTGAATTATTGAAATATTTCTCAAAGTAAAAGCAGTTCAATAATGTTAACTCCTTCGGAAGAAAATATGTCTCCAATGGCTATTTTCAAATATTCTGGTATTTTTTTTAAGTTAGTCACAGAAATATCGACTTTATTTCCAATTTAAGCCAATATGAATGTGTAAAACATACTTTCAATATTATTTAATTCTTGATGAATTGTCCTCAATTAAGTAAGATTTCTTGTGTTTCATTTATTTGAAATTAAATAATCATTAAACTCAATTCATCATGAATTTTAGCCTATAAAAATTAAATTGAAAATAAGGATTTTCGTCCAACTGGAGGCATGCTTAAATTTGTTTTGATTTAAGTCATCCCTTTTATTTAAATAACAGGGATGTCTTTGTTATCATTGGATCTAAAGTAATTCATTAATAAAATTCCTCTTCATTAAATCACGAGTGCTAAATTATGCTTCATTAAATGCATGAGTGTTAAATTGAAGTTATTAACAACATTTTCAAGATCGGTTGTAATGAACCCTGTGACTAAGCACTAAAATTTCAATGCAGAATGTTAAATAAGATTTCACTATTTGATGAAGCCAAGGGCTAAGGATTAATATTACCATGTAGGTTGTTTGATATGACTTGATTATTTATAATTGCCATTGCTCGAGATTAAATTTTATTTAGAGTTTGTGTAGCGAAATCGTACTTAAACCTGGTCAATATTCCGAATCAAATAAAATATTTTTCACATAAAATCTCGTCTGAAAATCAAAACAAACAAGGCACTCTCGTGCGGAAATGCTGGCAAGAGAGGGGCAACATGAGTAGAATGGAGGACTAACCTTCGCGTTCTTACCCACACATTCCGTTCCCCCTTTCCTTTCATCCTGACCATTTTTATTCCTTCGTCCCACTACTATATTATTCCCTGTCTCTTCCCCACCCGCCTTACATCTCCTTGCCTCTCTCCCCCTCCCCTTTTTACACCCCCTGAAAATGCCCCTTCTCCGCCATCACCCCTTCCCTGACACTCCCTGTCACTCCCATTCTTTCCGTCTTCGACCATTCCCTCCGACCCTTCGCTCCCTCGCCCTGTTCGACCCATAACCTTACACCCTACACGTCCTTTTCTTTTTAGCCCCCATCCGGTCTTCCTATTATTCTCCCTTCCCTGCGCCCACTTTCTTCCTCACTTCTTTTTTTTAGGGGTTTCGCACGAAGAATTCCCCTTCTCCCCTTTGGAAACCCTCATGGCGGTTTTTATAAGTGCGTCTCTGCCGTCAATTCCCTAAAAACTGCGAGGTGAATTTTTACGAAACTTAGTGAAAGCGCTCTCGGAGGGATTTATTTTCTAGGAAATTAACTTTTGAGTTGATTTGGTGAGGCTTCCCTATTGAATGAAATTGAAATGAACATGCTGTTGGAATGTAATTAAATCCGATTTTTTTACTGTGAATACCTATTCGATTATGGGTTACCTAAAAAAAAATAATTTCATTGCATCACGATCCTGGAAGGTATTCTCTCTACCTGGTTGGTTAGTTAGGTACGTATACTCCATACCGAACTAATCAATGCTTTAAAAGTCCCTAAAATGGAACAATCGAAGCTTCATTTTGGTTGTAATAGTCCGCCCGCTTATAATTATAAAGGACTTCAACATGATTTTAAGGTATCTTTGAAAGACTTAAGTCATAACTTTAGCAAATATAATAAGATCAAGGGAGGGTAGTAATACATTCAAGGCATTATTTGATAGGGCTTTATTGTATATTCTTTCTATATAAATAAAAAGTTACGTAAAGCACGTTCATTTACAATATTTAAACCGAGTAAATCTTACCTTGCTTGCATATATATTTGAGGAGAAACTCTTCGATGCCCTTTTACAATCGTAGAACTAGGATATGAATAACTTTTTCCTTAGAAGTAAATGTTTATAATGTTCTAAAACGAATGAATACCTAATCTCATTAATAATAATTAATAGTATGTGAAAAATTTCCTTATTTAGGGGGTAATGTCTAATTTCGAACTAATATTTTACCAGCACTTCGAATGGAATTCAACTTCAAAATCACTCAAGTTTTGCTTTCACATGTTGACGTTGTATTTCAATTCGAAAAGCCTGAACTTTAAAAATCAAATTGGTGAACCAAATTACCGCTGAGCGTTATAAACACGAGTACTCGACCCTTTTTAACATGCTTGAAAATATTTTAAATTATTCATCTAAATGAATGATTCCTTTCATGGGATTACAGAACAAATGGAGTTGCACATAAAGTATATCCATTCTTCTTTGGAACAGCTGTTTTGCGCTACGTCACAAACACAGTATGGAGTTGAACACGAACTAGATTAGTGATGTAAGGCTGCACCCGCATTCATGAGGAACTCATTAGTGAGTAACTTGACCGAGAATAAATTATGATTCTGTTGAAGGCTACATTTTAGCCATAACATAGTGCCGTGCAATTAGGTAATAAGTTAGTTTCTACTCCCCGTATGCCAGCAGTTCAAAGAGGCATGGGGCAACCAAGTCGTCCCTTTAAGTTTGCTACTCACCTATACTAATGCGGAGAGATTCCTTTCTCTCTTTTGCCCTCAATATCGTACTGGTCGGTGTTCTTTTGAAAGTTGATCCATCTCTCTTTATGTGACTTCTCTCTCCATATGTACTTACCCCCACGGCCACATTCACCGTTCAGGACATCCCCAAACTCTCCCTCTCTGTCACCCGCTTCTCTTCCCGACTTCCACATCCAATCTTCCGCCAATAACTCTCCACGCAACCCTTGTTCCTTTCCGCCGAAGCCTGTGGTCAACGTCTCTCTCCAGCCTCTTCTTCCTGGCTCTTTAGCATCGCTGGTTTCCCCGAATTTCACTCTCTACAAAGTAGATTTTATTGTTCCTCTCCCCCGTGGTCTTCGTCTTACCCCATCGTCTTACGTCCTCTCCGCTCTTCCCCTTACTTCTCTTCTGGAGAGACATCTCCCTGGTTCCCTTAGTGCATAAAGGAGGAATAAAAACTCCCTCCTCTACGCTCAACTCTCTCTCTCTCTCATCACCTTGTCTCCTTTTCTCTCCTCCCACCTGTCCCCCGACAACTTCATCTTCCCCAAGATCTGCGTTCCTTTTGTCCCGATACGAAGCGAATTTCCACTCTTTTTTCCCTTCCCCTCCACAATTCCTCACCCTTTCTTTTCCCGTTCTCCAATCTTCCTCGACACTTACCCCATCCCAACCAATTCCCCCCACTTCACTCTCATCCGCGTTTCCAATTTTCTTTATTTATTTTAGATTTTCTTTTTTAAATTCCCTTCCCTCGCTCACTCGAAACCCTCAATCTGCTCCGTTCGCTCATCCCGCACCCCTCTATCCCCCTTTCCCTTTGCAATCTCTTCTCTTTCAAGAACATTTTTGCATTCTTCCTCGGCTTCATCTTCGTCTGGGTTATTCTTAGGGTCTCGCTTTTCCCTGTTTCTCTCTTCCAGTTCACAAGCTCCATTGTGATCATTCGGATCGTTTACACCTATGGAGTTTTTTTTATCTACGCGTGTCGCCTCCACAATGTAAGCCTGATTTCGTGAGGAATCCAGCAGTAATCCGTACATTAGAGATCGACGAAGTTTATATTGAGTACTTATTACTGACTGCTTTTTATAGCAATATTGAAAACCATTATTTATTATTGACTTTGGCTGGATTAAGACTTCTTTTTTCCAATCCATTCCTAAAAAATGCTCGCCAGTACCAATTCATATAAGTATCAATCGCCTAACTTTCAACTTAGGTGATGTCTCCTCTTTGAGTCATTTATTTCCAGTCACGATCATATAGGTAACGGCCTAAATTAATTAGCCACGTGGTCTTTTATTTTCGTATTTCTGGACTCATGAAGAAGTGCTACTTAATGAAAATACTTATTATTACATTGACAATTCAAAATAAAAATAGATTTTTGTTGGGAGATGTTTCTGATAAACGATTTTGAAAACATTACTGAACTTATAAAAAAGCGTCTCCGACGTTCACGTACCCAAGACTGGTAGGCACCTTACCTAGCACATATGCAGGTATTTTCTGGGCCACGTTTTTTCCGTTATCGTTTACATTTCGTCCATGATACCGGAAATGCTGCAAGTTAAGCTCTTGGATAGAGAAAATGTCGGAAAAAGAAGAAGGAAGTCATAGAACGGCACTGCGAAAGTGTGTTAGAAAGAAATAACATTTGAAGAAGAAGGTAGCGTTGAGCAAAGCGAATTTAGATTGTGAGCATTAGGCTCCAAAAAGCAATAGCCAGAAGGAAAACGGGTATTGACGTATTGGGGACAAAGCGAGGCAATTTTTCCCAGAGGAATAGGTGAAATGACTCACGTCTAACATATGCTGTAGGTTTTAAACCAACTATTTTTGAAATGTGAATTCGCGCAAATATCCATATTTTTTTATCCCAGTTACATTAATTTGAGGTGCTTTTAGAAAACATTTCACGTACCAACGCTATAGCGTGCCGGAAATTTGTGCTAATTTGAGTGCAAAATTTTAAAGCCATACGCGGCAGATCAAAGGAATTGGTTTGAAATTTCAAGAAGCATACACCAGATGGAGAGATGGTGACCGCGAGCAAACTGTCTGCTGCCACACATGTATGTATCACGTACCGGAAAGTTTTTGGAAAATCCTTTTACCATATGTACGACAGTACAAATAGTACGTTTTTCTTTCATGAAGATATTATGTAGATTATTTCGTCCGAAAGTCTTATCGAGCAATTTGGGCATACAATCGGTAAATGAAATAATTACGGCTGATTCACTCGAGGTCGCTTAAAAGATAACTTATTCACACACTATCTCAATCTCTTACAGCTTTACCTCAACCGATTTACTCTTTGACGTGTCATGCGTTGTTGGAATCACGCTGATGCTTCTTTACAGCGTAATATTTTTTTGAGCATTATTTATATGCAATAGTCGATAAGTTGCGGTCCCAAAATGCCCCTGATCTACGAGAATAATTCCGTATTACTTCTACATTTAAAACATTACTTTTACCTCTTGCAAAACTACTCCCTCTTCAGAGCAATATATATATATTTTCTATTAACCACATTCGTCTACATAGTTTTCGAGTTTTCTCCTCTGCCTGCCATACTTTTTTTTCCCACGAGGTGACTTGTGTCTCCTCCACTCTTCTTCATTGTCACATTTTCTCCCTCCCCTATCCTAACAATGAGAATGACGTCTTGAGAACACCGAGTTGTCTCCGTTCTCTCCTCCAAAACCGTCTTTCACAATCCTTCAAACCCCTTTCGGCTCCTTCGGTGCCCTTGCTATCCCTCCCTACGTCCTCCCCCTCCACCCCTTTCACTCACCCCCTACCAATCGTCTTCAAACATCTCTCGGTCCTCTTCTCCGCAACCCCTTTCATTTCCCCTATCCTCTCGTTTCCTTTCCCTCTCCCTTGCTCTTCCAAGCTCTGCTCGGCCGCTCTTTATTTTGACAGCTCTTTCGAGTGCATCCCCCGGGTGAATGAGTGAGTGGGAACATGAAAGTCGGCAAAGGAGTAGGATGGAAAAACTACTAGGAAAGGGATATGGGTGGGGCCAGTGATAGTTAAACGGGAAGACAGGGAGACAGGAATGGAGACAGCCAACGGAGACAGCCAACGGAGACATATGGTTGAAGGCTTCCCAAGATACGATGAAAATTACTTACTCCTTGGATCGCAAATTTGTGAGTGTAAAGATACTCCTTGACCTGCGAATAGCAATTTATGTTCGCCTCAAAGATATTTGTTGCTGTTTCATTACGCTCTTATTTTAGATCGCTTTAAATATATATGATGCGTTCATCTACTCGTTTAATAGACAAGAGTTGCTAAAACTTTACAAAAAAAATAAAGAAAAGAATAAGAAATGACTTTGTTGACTTTTAGAAGTGGAACCATATTTTTGTGAACTGATTGTCATAACATAAATGTATGCCTCCGTTAAATAACTGTTCTAGTAATACTCTATGGGTAGGAATGAGAACCTGTCCTCGCTGAGCATGACGTTCCTCACAGGTGTTGGGTAGCACTAAGACCTTCATAAGTTCGATTGCTAATTTAAAAATTCTGCTCGTCCCTTTAAAAATGTTTGTCCTTTTGCGTGCGGGTGCATTCTATCAAATTCCATCCAATATTCAGAAATTAAAGTTCTGAAGAAAATAATTTTATATTTCTAGTATGCGCTCAGAGACAGCGGGAATGAGCCTGTTTGATGAGTTCAATAGAAATTCCTTCAGTCTTGGACGTGGAACGCCTACGCATTACATCAAGAGTTCAAAAGATGAAAATGAAGTAGAATTTCGAGCCACCGAAATTGACTAAGTTGGAGAATGCTTCTAAAAATTTTTATTTACGGAGCGTGGAGAAAAATGTAAGATTTTCCGACCTTTCACACGCAATTTCATTAAAATATTTTGCAAGAGTTTTTATCTTAACGTCAAGTCTATGACAGCGTATTATTTTTCTCTAATATAAAACGACAATATTACATTTGGGGGACTCGGATACAATTTTATAGACTTTATCTTACTAGGCATACTAATCAAGGCGTTTGAATCGAGTGTGATTTACTCCTGCATACAATATGAGAACACGACCCAGTGGGTGGTTATCAAATACAGCCAAGACCGTAATTTAATAACTAGTCTTTACCATTTGAATAAGAAACAAAAAATATATTAGATGTCTATCCATCTGTAATAGTTTTTATCTATAAATTAAATCAGATAATCCTGTAGTTCAATTTCAGAGGTATCAAAGTATTTCATGCGAAAGCGATATACTTTATGCATTGAACTATGAAATGAAGGAAAATTCGATCCCTCAAGGAATTAATAATTTTACTATCTCCTCCTCTATGACGAGCACGAAGAAGTTTGATCTATTTTCTGTAAGTAATGCATGCAATAGCCTCAGATTGAGCTAAATTGCAAATAAGTTCAGAGAAGAGTGTAGTTAGAGTGAGATTTAAATAAATATGTATAAGGTATATTATTATGCATAAGGTGTATAGGGGATTTCAAAATAATACAATATCACTCGAATATCTTTTCTTTGGTCCTTATCTAATCAAATCAGTGTCAGATCTAGCTCATACATTCAAAGTAACATTTATAGCATGCGAAAATTCAACCTGATTAACTAAGTTGCTAACAAGAGCAGCATTGCAATTTTCTATTACAATTTGGAAGAATTAGACTGAAGTAATTTTCCCCGTTTTCCTTAATTTGATCTTCCCTCGTAGAACTTACATTACATTTTGACTACGGTTGATAAAGTAAAAACTCCTTTTAATTAAATTTGCCGTAATGTACAGCCAGAGGGCTTTCATCTCGTGAATAAAAACTGGTGTCTCGATTCTTACAGCAACAGTTCAATTTAAAAGTCCTTATAGCTGGTTCATTAGCATATATTCTTTTAGCCAGTGCACCATCCCAACTAAAAACGTTAAAATCTTTAACAATATGCTATTAGCTATCGGATGGCATAAGGTGTTGCATAGAATCAACACCGAGTAGACAATGATTTAAAGATACTTGCATTACATGTTATTAAAAATTACATTATTTTGAACTTTTCTTTCCAAGGAATATTATAGGCTGGGGAAAATGATGAACATCGTGTTTTTCCTGGGTGTCATCCCCTTTAACATAGTACATGAAACGTTGCTAATGTATGCACTGAAAGAAGTGTTATCTCCACCCATCTTTTCAGCTCATTATGAAACGAATAAATGATCCCCGAAAATGCAATTCACAATAGACTGGTAGCACAAAAGGTTTAATACTCGAGTGAAGTATCTATCCCATCTTGACTAAAAATGGCGATTCAAGGCAAATAGGGGAGGTAAAACGCACTTATGAAGATATGAAGGGAGGAATTAAATGAGAGAAGTCGAATGGGAAACAGAGAAAAAGAAAATGGGAGGAGAACGGAAAATTTTTTTGAAAGGGAGTCATGTAAGGGTTGCTGCGGGAATGGGATGTGGGAAAGAGGAAAAAAGAGGGGGTGCGAGAGGGAAGGGAAAAGAGATTCTTCAGCCTCCGTCCAAACATGTCCGAAAAATCCCCTGAAAATCATTCCGCGTTGAGAGGAGAAAAGAGGAGGGAAAAAAACCGAGAGCAGATTGGAAGGATGATAAGAGGTCGTCTCCCAGAAAAGGAGGTGAGTGCAAGATGGTGGCGGATGGCGAGACGGAGTGTGGAGGACGGGAGTGTTGAAAGAGAGGGAGGAAAATGCCGTGTTGAATTGAGATTTATTTACTCCTCCTACTTTCCTCTCTTTTTCGTGGCAGAGAATGCGCTTCTCCTTCGTTAATGCCGCACGGGATGAGTTCCATCCCATGATTTAAAGGATGGAGATAAAGCTCTTTAATAAGTGAGGTTTTACTTACATAAAACAACCTGATGTTATCGCCCGCAGGGCATGCTTCTCCCCCACGCTGAAATAAGAACACTATCTATCTTTGATAATAACGTTCTAATATTTTACTTCTCCTCAGCATTAAATTTTGGAAAGAGAAATGAGTAGGTTGATTGGGATACCTTCGAGGAATTAGATTAAACCAAAGTTTCTATATCCTCGGGAGATTGCTCAGGTTAATGATGAGATTTGGCGTTCGAATAGAAGATCATTGTTCACGTATCTTAATAATCATTAGAATGTATTCACGCGAATCAAACGTAAATTTTCCGATATAACTGGAACAAATTAATGTATTTCAATATCCTACTCTACCACTACTCACATAGGCTACTAATTCACTGAATTCAATGAATAGATTACCTAATAGGAATTATATGTACTTAATATATTTTAACAGGTTCAATCACAGAAAGTTCACTTACACTTTTCTGAAATTGGAAGAGAAATTTTGAGTGCTTACTGAGTCTTACAGCTTTTCCTTAATGCGCCATGGTGGAATTTTAATGTATTGGATTAAGTGTGATTGTTGGCCTACAATTATCCACTCTTGGAACTCTCCTACATTATTCCTAAATTAAAAACTTAATATCGGGTGAAGGAAGGTACCTTCAGCGTAGGAAGACCTTTAGCTACATAGTGACATTAATTGTTTGCTTGGGGAAAGTTAGGTAGGATGTGTTTTGCGACTTTGCTTGTGAACAGATTCACTCAATGGCGCCCTTATCTTTTAGTTAGTTTATTAAAGCTTTTTTGTTTCATAGCGGAAAGATTAAAGTTTTCATTGTTACATTTTTATGGAGGAGGTGAAGAAAAGTCTGAATTATCAAATTACATTATCAGATATAATTTCCTGTAAACATTGGATAAAATATTTTTATAATGATTCCAAGGAACTGCAGGAGATGTCGCGACAGGACTTTCAATGGAGTCATCCTCTAAAAGTGTATTAAAATACAACAGTTTCAGAGTGTAAAAATCATTCCGATCGAGGCGGATGATTATTACACTCTGAAAGTTTTGTATTGCCATAATAATGATGTTTTAAATGATTAATAAATAAGAGGTTAAAATTTTAAATAATATGACAGTTTATTTGGAGCAGAACAAATGTCTCCTTCCGGTAGTTGGATTCTAATGCTGAAAGTTCTCCTTAAAATTTTAAAGAATATTCACAGTGGGTTGGAAGTCCCTAATTTGACATTCGGCTGGCGGTCGACTTTATTAAGTATAGCTCCAATAGGTATTAAGCAAGACTTTCGGCAACTTATCCCATTAAACACGCGATAATACAAACTCCTGAATGGCCAATCATTCGTAGCGGCGTTATTGGCCCTTCGTGGGGACAAAGGTCTCGCAATGTACGTCTCTGGGGGAGGGCTAACTCAGTGTGGTGACAATCCGGAAACGGTTCGCTCGGAGATATTCTCTGCCTCGGCAATAAGAATCCTTAAAATCGATCAATCTTCTGCAAAATACCAGAACCCTCCGCATGAACCTTATCACCTCTTCACCCTTATCAGTCCCGCGGCGGACCCTTCTCACGCGCTCCACCGTTCCCATCATCCCTTCCGTCTCATCATCCCTTTTCTCCCATTCTCCCTTTTTATGGCCATATACCCACACTCCTTCCCTCAGTCTTTCTTTCTTCCTACCTATCTTACCCTCTCCGCTCTTTAACCACTTCTCTTTCGTCCAACATTCCTCGTTATTTTTCCGTTTGGGGACAAGATACGGTAAACGAAGGGGAAGGAGGTGTCAAAAAAACAAACTTTTCCCAGGAAGAACTTTTGAAAAGGTGAATAAAATAATATAACACTAAATTTTGAGTCCCATTTTAAGGTTTAATTCGATCCCTAAAACGCCTGTGTATGCACTAAAAATCCGAATTTCACGGAATATTTTTCGCATAGTACTAAACCTTGCTATAGAACTTGGCAGTATTGTAAACTACCCGGTTCAAATCACCATTTGTCTGCAAATTATGTTACAGTATATTCTGATGATGAATTGCAGCATGGTGTCATGAACCTTTAGCGTATAAATGGCATTACATTTGAAGGTTTATTGCTTTGACAGAATCTGTGGTACCAAAGACAGATATCATTCCGGCTTGCGAAAATAACTTTTCTTCTCATATGTCGTCTACGTTCCAAAGAGTAGCCATAGTGGAATCGAACTTGGTTAAGTTAGTGTGAATAAGAACTTCTGAAATGAGGAAAAGTTTGCAGTTGATAAATTTTAAAGAATCGGTTGTTTCCAGAGGCATTGTTTTTGTGCATCAACGTTTTATAAGCGATAGAGGTAAAATACGTTGAACTTTGGATAAAGTATATGTATGTGTAGCCCTCATGGTAGCTTATGATTATGGCTTATTTCGTAGAGAATGTTATTCAAAATTAGCAGCAAAATTTAGGGGCAAAATGTTTATTATTGGAAAGAGGAGGGGATGAAAAGCGATTAGTTTGACTTTATTTGGGTGAAATGTGCTAGGTATATCGAAATTACGTTTTATTTATCTCATTTTTCCAAATGGAAGCACGTGAAGGGTAGTTTGTGGGGAATGGTAAATTTTCAATATTCGATCTGAAAATCGCAATTTATATTATTACATGAGAAAGTCTCTTTACTATATGTAGAATTCGTATTTATCTTTTCAATTCAATCCCTTTGATTGGAATTTTCTGGCAGATCCTCGTTTTGTAAGCTCCAAGCCTATGTTTTTTGCATTTTGTTCCTCGAATTCCTTCTCTTGGCTTGCCAAAAGTATTTTCTATCATTGAAATCTTGATTCCTCCTTTCTTAACACTAAAATATTCAATATGCTCCTCTATCAATTCTAAATCTTCAAATTATTTGCATTATCGTGCCATCATTTTGACTTAAGTTTGCCACTTTTCTTAATCCTGCATGTAGCTCCTCTTTCAATTTGACTAAATCGCTGCACATCTCTTTTTCATCATCAAACTCAAATACTTTACTCATAGTATTTTGACTTAAGTTTTAATATTTCTGCGAAATTGTTTCAATTTGAAATAAGTTAGCACCGGTTCAAGTTGGAATAAGTTAGGTACCGACGTCTAGACTCATTACCACAGATGAGTCTAGACATAGTCTACGAATGTGGTCTCATCAAGGGTGATTATTTTTTAATGCTATTAAAATTTTTTAGACTATACTTTCCATTTTAACTGCGCATTGATATTCAAATGTTGTGGGACTGTACTGGCTACCTATTCATTAAACGAAATACCGATTTTTTTGGCGCAGTGCCGCATGTGTCAATAAATTTAATAGTAATATTTTCAAGCTTCTGTTTGTAACGTTTAGTGTATATTTTTTCTTTTCTCACATTTGTAAATCGGAATCTATATCGACAGGGACAGTGTTTGCAATAATTTAAGCGCTGTTTAGTATAGGGGGGTTAAAAATAACTAGGATAATATGGCATTAGTCTTAAAAAATACATCCTGGATCATTTACGTCTTCATTCAGGTGAAGGGTAATACTGACGCATGTTTCTCTCCCTCTGTTCACCATCAAGTCCGCATTCCAATCTTCGCTTTCCCCTCAGGGAATGACTGTGGTAGCACAGAGTTTCGTAGATGGAGATTGTAATCATTGTTGGTATTATCCTTAATGGATAATACATATACTTCTGCTGCTAGTGATTCAGTTTTACCGAGAAGATACTGCCAAATCCACCTCTTATATAAGAGAAGCGAGCTTTGAGGACTATTATACTTCCATTTTCGTTAAGGATAATGCTCCAATACCATTCCGCATACATAGTGCAAGAGGTGGCAAAGAATTTTTTCCGGCAATTTTTTTAAATACGCAAGCTTGAAAACGATATTTTAAGCGGTAAATCGGCATCATCTTGGGTAACGCATCGAGCATTAACGTGCTAAGCACAATTTAGTGCTCCATTTCATTCATCAAGTCGTGATTCGTTCGCATTTTAACGCTCTTAAAGTTTCTGAATTGTGAGGAAAAAATGGCGCCTTCCGTATTTAATTGCACCCCTCTTGCGAGTTTCCCTCCAGTTCTCTTTATCTCTCCCTCACTCGAGCCATCTCCTTCATCGTGGTGCCATTAAGTACGCACGTCCCTCTCATCCCCCCAGGTCTTCCATTTCCCTCCCCCCCTCTCCCTCAGGTTTCAGCCTCTTCGTCTGCCCTCCTCTTCCACTCCTCAGTCCTCCATTACCCCGCTCCCCATTCTTTCTTGCTCCATACCTTCCCGTATCCTTCCCCCTTGCAATCCTCTCTCCGCCCGAGATATTTCAGCCTCCTTCACCTTTTCATCAACGCTCATCGTGCTGCATCCCTTCGTATTCTCTCTCTCTTCCACCTGTATCCCCCCCTCTCGCGTTCCCTACCGCCAACAGCGTATCTTTCCTCACGCACCCGACTCTTTTGCCTCCCGCGTTCGGATTTAAAGGGGAACGCGTTATTTTCAGATGTGAGAATCGTTCTTACTGACACCTTTTCTCTAGAATTCAAATTTCATTTTATTCCCGTAGATATTGTATCCAGATCCCATGTGATTTTTTTAAGGAAGGAAAATTTCCCTGATATAATTAGACCTCGTTAACATTTTTGAAACTCGAAATGTTCGCATTTATCTCAATAGGTCATTCATAAGGGTATTTATTTATTTCAGATCAAAGGAAGGATACTTTCATAAAGTAGTGAGGGTTAAAGTACCTATATAGTCTTCCCTGGAGTCTTCCTTTGATAAAATCGTGCGTCGTTTTCTGGGAAATGATATTGCCATCTACTAATGTGATATGAATAGCATATATGTAATTTCAAGCAAACTTATTGCACACTTGACTAATTTCAAATTATGAAAAAGCCGGGAGAGCGTGTTTCTTTCCTTTATGGCTCATCATCAAATCCCTGGGGCTATTCCAATTACAAGCGGCCTTTTACAAAAAATCGGAAAAATTGGAAATATTTGAAAGCAATTGAACCATTAAAAGTTTACCGATGAATGCATAACTTATACTTTAGGTACTTAAAGTGATCCAAATGACAAGAAATATTAGTTGCTGTGGATAAAAAATTCGCGCACAGATGTTCGCAGCAGATTCCCGCCCATTTTTACGATCTGTTAGGTACTTAATTTGCTGGAAGATCATTTTTGAGTGAGGAGATGACAAGTACTAATTTTTAATTCATATGAGATAGATTGGTAGTCAATTTAATAGAAGGTTAGCCCACTGTGACAATTTAGCAATGCCTTATAATAGTATAATCATTCCTATTCTCAATACTCTTTTAAACTCACTGCTACCGTTAAAGTTCATCATAAAATTTCAGTAAATAACTTTAAGTTAATAACTGTAGCTATTTGGGTAGACGAACGAGATAGCTGAGGTCATTTGCGACATTAGGGATGGATGGGAAGTTATCCTTAAAATCTAGGTGAAGAAGGCAAATGCTTTTAAAAATAACAAACATATTTAGTTACTGGAAAAGAACTACGCAGAACCGAGTTCCCATCGTGAATCTGAAATATGATGAACGGGTGGTACTTGGGAATGATGAGAATGGAGGTCAATGGTTTTACTCGCACTTGCAAATTCGTGAGTAGGTTCTCGTCTTCCAAATGTTTGTAAATGAACTTCAACCGTAATAAGACTATTAGAAAAACATAGGACGACAACGGGTGGATGATACCAGGACGTGTCTTCAAAACGCAGACGGTTATGAAGGTGAACACCTGGCAATGAAGCGGAGAATATGGAAAGGCATCGCCGCGAGGCGGAAGGTCCACCATAACGCTTTGTGGGAATAAAAAAATAAAACTTCTTCGGGCGATTCCGTGCGTACATAATAGCCCATCGCCTCATCGTCCTCCCAGGCATTCCGTCTCCGGGGAGTGTTTGCTCATCTTTTGTTCAAATTTTTTTGGGGTTCGCTCCCCTCGCCAATATCTTTTTTTTTATGCCCCGCCCCTCTCCCCATCTTGTGGGCGGGCCTAAACCACCCTTATCCCATTCCCTCTCTAGCACCCCTCCCCGCCTCTTTCAGCCTTTTCCCACATTCCCCGAAAACTTTTCGAAGCACTTTGCTCGCCAAACCCACAGGATCACTCGCCATTTAGCTCCATCCTTGCCTGCGGGAAAAGATGGGGGGAGGGAGGGCGGGGAGAACGAAGGAGATTGGGGGCTCTGAGGTAGGGGTCGTGTGGGAGAACGAGGGCCAGGGTTAAAGTGGGGGGGACGAGGGAAATTTGTGGAGGAGGAAATGGGAAGAGAGAGGATAGAGATAGGTGAGGGAGGGTGATGGAGGGAGAGGGGCGAACTGATTGATTGCATCCGTAGAAGCGCGGGGGAAAAGGATAAGAGAGAGGAAGGAGGTGGTGAAAAAGAGTAGCATAGAAAAAGGAAAAGATAAATTCGTTGCATACTTTAGGTCAGCCGAATTACGTTTACGAAAATTGTGAATTTGAGGATGAGCCATTTGATCGCATGGATAAAAATAGGTGTCTATGATTAGCTTAATTTCAATTATTAAGGCTAATTATATTGAAGGAGTGTTAGGAAGTGAAGTAGGCACTACAAAATCCTGGAGAATATTAGGGATATATGTATGGAAATGAATTGAAAATACTATTAAAAGATTTTTTCTGCAAGAAGAAGTTATTACTACAGGAAAAGAAGGGCTTTTCTCTATTCTAAATCAAGTTTCTGTTTTTAGCTTTATGTTCAGCATGATTTATTGCGGTACAAGATATGGTTAATAAATGTCGGCACAGAAAGCGCAGTTTCTGTGATAATTCGGGGTTTCTTTTTAGGAAAAATGTCGAAAAGTAATTCATTCAATAACTTATCAAGATGATGTTACAAAGGGAAAAATTTTGGAGACAATCATTTCGAGGGAGTACTTGGATTATTTATTAAATTAATCTCTTACCATGTCAGAGACAGATTTTTATTTATTTGTGTAACGTTAAAAAGGGAAGAAATAGATGATCGAGATGGAGTAGCGAGGGAGAAGTGGGGAAAATGCGGTCGGATTAATAGAGGAAGCGTGTGATCGATGCGACAAGATGTGAACGGAACGCGCTCTTGCAGATTAAAAACCGTCTTAGGAAGGTTGAAACTGACGCAAATAGTTAAAATTCCATCTAAAATCGAGCCATGATCATAATCACGGCGAGAAAAGAGCTTGAAGAAGATGGGAGGAGAGGACAAAATAGATATATCGTTCGGCGTCAGTCAACCGAAACTCATTTGACTTTAAATTAGGGAGAGCAAGAAATGGGATGCGGGAATGGGTGGAGGGACGGGATCCGGGGAAGAAGGATCACGTGATAGCAAGGGCTGGAGAAAGAGAGGGGAAGACGTGGCGTTGAGGGAGGAAGGGAATGGCAGGCGAGGGTGGGGGTTTTCGGAGGTGGCACTAAAACCATCGTTACCCTAACCCATATTCCCTTCCCTCTCCAAAAAGGGGACGCTTAAATCTCCACTCTGGCACTCTCAACCCACCTGGGCTGCAATGGACCCCATTCGGCATTCTCCCGTCCCATATTCGCTCCCCCACTCACCGAGTTCCCTACCTCCTTCCCACATAACGCGAGATTATATTAACTTTCTTCTGTGCGACCGATAACCTCTTCCCGCCCCGACACCCGCCAAATCTCCCGAAGCCGCCACCTTCGTCCCTCCCTCCCCCAACGCAACCATTACCTCTCCCGTCCTCCCCCCGCTCAATTCTATCTCGCATCTCTCGTGCCATACACTCCCTGACACCCTTTTACACGAGCGCGCACTCCTCCTCTTATAGGTTCCTTCTTCCCCGTCCGCATTTTTACAGCCTCTCCACGCCTATCTCGCTCCCTCTCTCTCTTCCCGCCCGCCCGTTTACATGGCCACAAAACTCTTTCTTACTCCTTCCCTCCCGCTTTCTGCTCACCTATTCTCAGCATCTCACCCCTCCCAATCCCCGGACCACCAGACTCTCTTTTTACCTCTCAAGACCTGCCACCACTGCGACCGATTCCTATCGATTGCTTTTTTTTATATCACTCGAAAGCGTTCTCGAACCTTAAATCGCGAAGGTGGGATAATGCGTTTTTTTCTCACTCTCTCCTCTTCTCTTATCTTACTCTTCTTCCCATCTTCTGCTCCCATTTTTTTATATATTTTTTCATCCTCCTTCCTCCCCTTGCTTGGCGAAAAAATCCCTTCTTCCCACTCCTCTTTTGGCCGCCGAAACCCAGCCGCAAAGAAAAGTTTTCGCTGATCCCGTAGAAACCTTGGGTATTGTTGGAGGCGGTGTAAATTGGATCGGCTTTCTAAGGGAGGAGTTTTGGGGGCTGGAAGGGAGAATGTAGGTAGAAGGCTTGGATGGTCTGGGACTTTGGGATGCTGTTGGTTTTTGGATAGTGTAATATAATATTTTTTCCTTATTCTTCTCCGGAGATGAGATGCGTTTCGCAATCCGAGTCGTGTGTGTAAAAAAACAGAATTGTGCTCGTGTCCCTCACTGTTTGTTGATTTCAGATACGGCGATAGGTTTTATGTTATTTCCCTACCCACCCAAAAAAAGTCTGGTGTGTTTACATCTCCTTTTCCTCCTGTCTTGGTAGGTAAATTCCCATAGTTCAATAGCGTGCCAGTTCAGTTCTATCGTGTTTCTCACTATAGTTCGGGCAATATACTAGAGTAATTTAAAATGAGAAGAAATTCATAGGGTTATAAAAAGACTTCGGAGAACACGAAAAAAATGTTCCAGTGTTTTAGTGTGGAAAATTATAGGAATGCAAGAAAAAGTTTGTTTTCCAAGGTTAAAAACTTCCCATTGTGAATCAGTTGAATAAATGATATTAATTTAACCATGAGCACACATTAAAATCGAACTTTGTATTTGTGTACCTGTGGTCTCAAAAATATTTTGATATCCTGGATAACGGTTATAACATAGTGTAGACACCGAACTCATTCATCTCGTTTAGCATATGGATGGTTTTGTGTGCCCTTCTCATTGCATTACATTTTCCTGCTTTCACGTCAGAATCGTGATCTTGGGCTTTTTTTATCATAATTATTCGGTACGCTTTGAAATAAAACAAGTCGAACTGTCTAATGAGCGTAGGGGGTTTCTTAGATATCATAGCTAGCTTGTTTCTAAGTTTCCGCCAAATACTCCCGTTTCACGTCACAGTCCATGTTTGTATTTACACCACTCGGATTTATGTAAACTATGGCATTATGATGTGCACACGTTTCCGTTCCTCAATTTGTCTTTTTTTTTAGCGATTTTAAGAAAACCTGGATCCGAGAAAACTTCAGGATTCCGGTCTTGCTAATTTATCTTAAAGTTAGGAATCAAATGACTCATATTCGGAAAAAAACATCTTTTAACGTCACGATGGCTGAAGAATATCCTACTGGTCGTTTAAACGTCATTCTTAGCTTAATTGAAGCCAAGAAGTACCATAAGTCCAATTTAAGTCCATTACCGAATAAAAGCAGAGGATATTGAATTTTCAAAGCGTCTTGAAAAATTTCTAAAACTCGACCTCATTTCCGTCAAAAGGTAATCTTTTCGAGAGGGATGAAGTTTCTTTTCCAACTTCCGAAGAACTCTTGCTTTAGTTAATCAAGGCGAACATGCATCTTTGGTGCAGTGCAGGCAGTTCCGGTGATCAAGGGATTCTCGAGTCTTTCATCGAACGCGGTAAAGCCAGATGAAGTATTTTGCTGGGGAAAAGTTTCTGATGCAGGGCAAGAATGGGCAAAAGTTAGAGGGATAAATGCCTATCTATCTTTGAGTTCAATGCCTTGAGGTAGCTCATTAATTTAACATGGAAAGATAATTTTATACAAAAGCCAAGCGAGACTAAAACAATATTAATGTACATCTCTACCGATTACGATAAGAGACATGTTGCTTTCAGGTGACTGCGCGTTTTTCATGTAATGATTGATTTACTCACATGATTTACTATTAAGTTTTCCATTCTCTTTGCCATTAGATAAAAAGCCCTTGGAAACTATTACCCACTACAAACCCATTTACGAGTATAGCCCTGTCAACAAAAAAATACCGAATTGATCGATAAATACGCATAATGCAGTATCTTGACATGGTTATTCTAGTTCATCTTCATTGCATTATTATTATTAGTATTTTACGGTTGAGGGTAGGATTTGGATGACCACAGACTTCACAAGGATTCAAAGATATAGTTCTCTACCTCTGAGAGCAAAATAAAACTTGAAATCTTACAAGTCTGGTACACTACAATGAGTCCCTCATCAATCCTGCTAACTTCCTTCCTCTCTTCATTCCCTTCAATGTGTCTATTCTATTCTTACCCCTTCCTCGCTTGCCTTACGTTCTACTCTCTATCACAGTCCTCAACATGCCATCGCCAATTAAACGGTCTGCATTTACCATTATTGATTCCTTTAGATTTATGTCTAAAATGCCCTCTCCTACTTCAATATGCCTAGCACTTTTGTCCTTTGTTTGTTTTCCTTTCTGTTCATGTCGCCTTGTCCACCATTCTCCACACTCACACTTCAAAAGTCTCTAATTACATCGTCTTGCTTCAACTACCACTTCATTATATACCAGATAAAAAATTGAACCATCGGTACTCACATTGAATCATTTCAGCTTATGAAGTAGAAGTCAGAATTTGTCTTGATTACCTGTAAATAGAAATTGGGATATATTAGTAGGAGCAGGGACATTGGCTT
Source organism: Hetaerina americana (assembly GCF_022747635.1). NCBI lineage: Eukaryota > Metazoa > Arthropoda > Insecta > Odonata > Calopterygidae > Hetaerina > Hetaerina americana. The sequence goes on along the minus strand of NW_027287096.1, from coordinate 1,642,305 downwards.
CGATGTGCAGAAAAGCATTTGGTAATTTTTGGGTTTAGTGAGTCAATAAAAATAGCAAAACACAACTATCATATCGGTTCTGTTAGACTCGTAAGTGAATATTTTACAATCCAACTCGTCCGTGGGACTTAATAGCACTAGATTTTACAGGCTGACTACTAATAGAAGCTTTAGAAACAAGTCCATGGTTATTAACTACTAATTCGCACATATCACAAAACATTTTCCCAATCCATGAGATGAATTTATACCAGAGGAAATCCACATATATCTAGTTTTCGCATATAGAAAAAAATCAGGATTAAATACTATATACAGTTATCCCTTAGTTCTGTAAGTTTAATTAGCAGCATGATCACCTTTATTCATCTTTAAAGACATAATTTCAAAGGGCGGGTGCACAAATCATGATAACGGGTGGATTTAATCCGAATGACCACAATGACTGTATATTTTGGCTCTAGGTCATTTCTTGAGCAATCATTTTGGTTTAATTAAAGTCTTAATCCGAGAAGGAGGAGCTAGGGCCCAGGTTTGCCAACCAAGGATTATGGGAATTAATATCGTTCTGGGGTTTATACGGGGTCGAGTTAGGTGAGTGATGCGGGAGTCAGAGAGTGAATTTACTCAAGATAGGAAGTCGATGACTCGAAACGTGTACGATTTAGATTCAGGCCGAGTTCTCCTCTCCAAAGTGTTACTCAGATTTCTAGACCAGGTGTTTATGAGCGGATGAACTAGGGCAGCTTGCTGAGCAATGGTGACCTCCATTTTTCTTAGATCGCCCGTAGAAGGGTAGATGTACACGTATATGATTTCAATAATCGATTTCACGGGGATGGAAAATTCATCATGCAGAATTATGTCCTCATCTTCAAAGGAAAGATAAAAGAGATTATAGATAACGTAATTGAATTTTTCCCCAAGGCACTACTTGGGCTTTAGAAAATTGCTATCTCAACTCGTAAATATCAATCTGTCCGGTTGAATTCACTTATATATTTCCAAAAATTAATTCTCTCACAAGCACGAAATAAAGAGGTCACCCATATGACACAGCTAAAACCTACGCCCGACCATTTTATTGTTAAATTGTGGAGTTCGCCTTGTATAAGGGTAGTTACGTTATGCTCTGAATTCATAAGCACACCTGAAAGAAAATAATTTCCTTGAAAAAATATGGAAATATCAGGTTTGTTAACTAAAGGATTTTCTGTCTAATTTCTTAGCTTTTACGAGGCTTTAATACTTATTTACTTTGCCGCGTTTATAAAAGTTCTCACAAAAAGGGAGTTGCCATGGAGGTGAACTCCGCGGGCAAAACATTCACAGCCGGCAGGGAACTCCAACGTCACTCGGTTTTGCACTTTTTTCTTTTTTCATTATCCATTCCTCTCCACGAAGGTCACTTCCCCAGTCTTTCTTCTAATTTCCTTCGTCGGACGCGGCGAAAATAAGAACGAATAAGCTACGGTTTACCCTTCAACCCATCCAAAAACTCAATAACCCCGGCCATTAATTACCTCGGATTTTCCACCCTCTCTCCCCCCCGCGTGAAATCTTTCCGCTTCCTCGTTTTTTCACGGAAAACCCTCGCGAACTTTTTTTTTATTTTTGGCACAAGCTTTCCACCTATCCTTCCCCTGCCGTTTCTAATTTTTTCCCTCCTCCCCTTTCATGTTTATATGCTCTGTAACACTCCACCATCCCTTCTGCCCCTTCCCGCTCACCGCCGCTTCCTAAGGCGTCTGACATTTCCAACCCCTTTCTGAAAGTGCTTGAGGAAACTTTGAACCTCACCACGGGAAGAAAACTTATTTATCTCGTGCAACCATCGTCCCTTTCCAGAAATCCTCGACTGGATCCAGCTGTTCCATCACCGTCGACGTTTCCTTCTCGAATATCTTTTTCCTCTCTTCCGCCACGATGGAACACGTTGATTGCATATAATATCTTTTCGTTGGGTAAGGAGTTCATCTCGTATCTTCGAATCGTCATCAAACAGCAATCGTCAAAAATCAGAACGCCGAAATAGTTATTTAAAAATTTGGAAATCGCACTATCCGAACCCATGTATCGAATTTCTCAAGACGAAAAGAAATTCTGTTCTATAATCAAGATTTCATAAATTTTCAGTACCGATTTAAATATAATTTACGTACGAGCTCGAAGGAGAATTGATAGTAAAGGGGAAATAATATTCGCGTCGCCGTATTTTAATTTAAAATAGCAAAAGGCAACTAGGCTGGCGTCAGAGAATGTTTAACACAGACTTTTAACTTTAAGGAAAGGGCTCCACGCAGAAATTTCCTATGGGATATACTCGTATATGTGCTCATTAGATACAAAAAAATCGTATTAATTAATATTAATAATTCCTATGGTAAAACCGTACGTAATAATTTCCCCAGGAAAAGAAGAGATGCAAATATTTTTGGTAAAGAGACATGTAAATCATTTTCTCTAATTGGTACTCTCTCGGGTTTCAGAGAACTCTTTGCCTTATATCTCCATTGCGTTTACAGATTCATGGCAAGGAAAAACTCCGGTCTATTGCTCAAGGTGTGTGGGTAAGCTTAAATCCATCGACTGCGCTACTGGATTTCATGTTGGATAAGCCAGTAGTTCAGAAGGCCAGCTGAAATAAAATAGTGTTTTCAACCAATAACTAGTTGGTGGTAATGGGTTGAATAGTCTATTCTAGGGAAAGAATGCCTAAAATATATTATCATGTCATATGAAAGTTCCTTGACTTTGAGCATGGCTTATGAAAATTTGTTTTGCCATTGTTATTTGTTAGAGAAACCATGGGACAGAAATCTTCATTGATGTACGGGGAAACCACAGTGGGCGGTAGCCCTAATTTTACAGTTGATATAGCGAAATTTACTCCCAGAGCTGTTTTAATGAGGCATTCAAATCATCAGGAAATAGCACTATATTATTTAAAAAAACACCTAATAATGGCATATTACCTTTCAGTTCTATTGGTTTAGTAACATACGTGACAGGATGCATCTTCAGTGCAATATTCTGGAATAAAAAATGCGATCCATTCGATTTCATTGGCGAGAAATTTGCGTGATAAAACTTTTTGATCATCATTTTTTAATCTAGATTAGTGTAGTCATTTCCTTTCGAAAATGTGAAAGCCTGGGAAATTTGGAAGTAGAAAAAGAATGCATCTATATGTCAAGGTATCAGCGAGATGAAATAATTTGGAGAAGTGAAGTTTTATAAGCAGTAGGGAAAAATACGAGTGCGGAGGCAGGAGTGCGAAACGAGTGTGGAAATATTCCTGTGATTCAACGCAGGATCATAATAATAATAATAAAGATATCAAATAAACCCACCCGTCAGTTCAACTCTGTACACCTACAAAAGGCTAAATTGATCAAAATATGTTTGATAGTGTCTTGGAAGTAATAAAAACGTGAAAGCAAAAGGAAATCGAATAATCCTGGGAGGCTGAGAGGCAGTCGTCGGAAATGGCCATAAAGGATAAAAAGTGGAGAGATAAGATTAAGGAAACGAAACGAAAGAGAAGAAAGGTTTTTGAAAGTTCTTTGAACAATTCAATTTAGCCATGGCGAACACTCTTTTTCAAAACCATGCGCGTAGAAGATACGCATGAAAGAAGAGAGAAAGAAGTGCCAGATTGACTTCATCCTAGAAGCAGATATTTCGGAATCACAAAAAGGGCTGAAAAATTCATCATGAGTATTTTTTATCACTGAAAATTATTAACAATTCGATTTAGAATAGAAAACGGAACCGATTGGAGAGGTAGAGCAATGGTGAACAACAAAGGATACTTATAAAAAAGGAGCAATGGGTCCCAGTTAAATTATTAGCGGTAATAGAAGGATTAAAGAAATATAAAAATGAATAAACTGAGTAAAGGCAAATGCGTTATGAATAAATTAAAAAATAAATAAAATAACCAAGAGGTAGTTAAGATAGAGAAATATAAATGGAGTACCTATATAAAGAAGAGTGACATAATCTGGCCCTGGAAAAAGCTTTATCAGCCAAAACTGTAATTATTCACGCGATTAATTCCTGAGCAAGTGCAATGGGGATTTATGGCAGTAAGAATATGCAAATGCTGTTTTGTATGCAATATGTTAAACTACCGTAAAATATCTTGGGTGAGGACCGTGGTGTTAATGTTTAGAATAATATTTAACACGTTGTTGAAAAACTTAAAAGTAAAAGGCTGCAGGAATAGACGATTTACCTTCAAAGTTGCTAAAAGTTCGATTTATATTTATAGTAATTTGTTATAAATCTTTCATCAGCTCCTAAATAATCTGTGATTCCGTTAGAGAAAAACGGCATAAAAATAATTCTCTGCCAAAGAATGAAGAAGAAAGAGGGTTAGGAAGTGAAGATCAAATAGGTAATATGGAATAGGAGCAGATTTCCTTACTCTGACTTATCATTCTCAAATGATAATAGAATAGAAAAAATACTAGCCGACCTTTATTGCTTTCTTGGATCAAGAGAAATCTTTTGAAAATGTCGACTGGATCATTATGCTACATATCCTGAATAAAATTGGAATGAACTACGGAAAAATTGACGGAAGGTCGAAATATGCTCTTAATACTCCAGTCGGCGGCGATCAAATGCTATAAAAGAAAATAAAGTACCCAATAGAAATAAAGGAGTAAGGACACTTTATCCGACTGATCTTCAATGCATACAAAAGAGAAAGCAATAAAAGAGATGAAGGAAAAGATAAAAGATAGTGTGCGGCTACATATCAGAAATAAAAATTTTGCGGTTTGAAAAAGAAATATTAAAAAAAGAAGCAATAACTAACAAACATACCAACCTAGATATGGAAGGGGATGAATAGTACCACCTAATAATATATGTATACAAAATGAATATAATGGTATGCAACTGAAATAATATAATCTTTTTAATTAAACTATTCATGGCCTACTTGTCTTCTTTAGTAGGGAAGGAAAAATATTGACAAATGAAAAAAGTTTGTTAATTAGGTAACTGTAAGAAAGGACTGAAGAAAAGCTTCATTTTAGCCTATAATTTTGAACTTCAGCAAATGGTGTATGTTGGGAATGAAGTTACTTATTCTTGGTTTTGTGACGTGGATGGAAGAAGCACAAGAAAATGATGAAAAGAAGTAATAGAATATGGTGCGTAAGTAGATGTTTGGAAGAAAATCTGTTCAAATATACGGAAATATTCTTTGCAAATATGCAAATTTATACTTGATGAATAACTAGGTCGTCAGAAGAGTGCCTATAAAAAGAGAAAGAGAGGGTGTAGAGATAGATGATATCTTTGACATGTACAAGAAACTTAACTAGATTCATTCTTGAAACGGTATTTTTCTGAATATCTTCATAGAAATAGTTAAGGAAGAGAAGTTACTAAGAAAATATGACTTGGTTCAAGATCAAAAGTTAGATGTTTATTTATTCATCTTACTTTTTCTGTTGAGGTGGTTTTATTTGGCCGATGTTTTAGATTTATTTCCGAAACATTGTTAGTTATCAATGTTAAGGAATGAAAATTATCTTTATAATATCTTCTCGTCTGAATAAATATGCATATATATATACATATATATATATATATTATATAATGGGTATATATATATATATATATATATATAATGGGTATATATATATATATATAATGGGTATATATATATATATAATGGGCTGACACAATATAACACAAATAGAATAGAATAGCAACATTTAAAAGGACACTCACACGGTAAATTGTTCGAGCTTTCGGCCCTCTCAGAGGTCTTCTTCAAGAGAGACTTTTTAGAGACAATTTACCATGTGAGTGTCCTTTTAAATGTTGCTATTCTATTCTATTTGTGTTATATTGTGTCAGCCCATTATTGTGCCGCTCGTGTGAGGTTTTCCGTGTGTATATATATATATATATATATATATATATATATATATATATATGTAAGAATTTCACTAATAAAAGGCCAGTAGTTCATTAGAATTAACCAGAAAATGTTGAAAATATGCCGGAATTCACTGTTTCGTTTACAAAATGACAGCTGTTAAAATGCACACATTGTAGATACAACAGAAGAAATACATTGAAAATATAGAGCAATATTCTTCAGTAGAAACTCAAGACCTTCTCGATTAATGTTCCTTCCAAACAGTACTTCAACAAAATGGAGTCAGCTACCTCTTACTTCGTGTTACCGCAAACTACTCACCTCTTTGGAAGGGAAAAGGAGATATGACATAGAATACAAACGTTCCTCTTATCAGAGTTTCTTCCTAGCATTTATTGGTTTCCCTTCCGCTCATAATCCCATAATTCATCATCAATATCGCCTACCTGCTACTCCTCACATATCCCCCTCGTCCGGTTTTCGGTACTACCATCCTCCGAAAATTCCCGAAAAAATATATAAGACGGTTGATCCAATCACAGCTCACCCCTCGTCCTCGTATATGAACCGTCAATACCAAGTTTCCCCTCCCTCTACCTCCAAGTCCATCTTTGCAATACGACCTCATCCAAACCGTCTTCGCCTTTGGTCTCCCTCTTGCACTCACCCCAACACATCACATCCCTTGTCTTCCCTACTCTCCGAAGCCTTCGTCTTAATTACTTCGTTTATACGGACTTCGACCCGACAGGCGAAAGAAAAGTTCCCTGGGTAAAGGGAGAGCAGATAAAAAAAAAGCCTTCCCCTTCGGGTGTACGGTCAGCTAGGTGCCCTCGAGGTTTTAGACGAGCTCTAAGGCAAAGGGAATGCTGTGAATCTCAAGAGTTTCCGTCGTTCTTTTTCTCTTTCTATCACTTCCCCCAGGGATCTCTTTCATGGCTCATCAAGACCGTACCTCTAACTTAAATCGTATGTACTTGATTTGCTGGAGGTGAGAGAGGTTGGGAGTGGTGGTCCCTTCGAATAATGGGCCAATTAATCAGCTCTTTTGAGTTTCGCTCTGCCTGGAACAACAGCGCGAAAACTGAACGAAAATTAACTAAAGGCACAATTGGTAACAGAATTGTATTTTGCAATCAAGAAGTCACTATTGAGATTCCATTTTACTTGGAGTGGTGTTCTCCGTACAAATCTTTCAAGTTTATTTTATTTCGTTCCTTTACTTTCGTTATTCGGGTCAGTCATGTCAAAATGAGATCACTACGTGGGAAGAATTGCATTTATTACCACTTAGATCGGGAATGTAAAGAAAACAAAACTTCCCTTGAAATGGCCCAAGTTAGGTCTTTCAGTTTGAACTAAGCGTTGACCGATGGGAGGTAATAAAAATATATGAGTTATGGTTCCGTTCCAAACTTCTATTATTCATCCATTTTGCTTATCGATTAGGGTAAAAACTGTGAAATAAGTCGTTTCTTGGGTAACGGCACACTACAAGCTAAGCCCAAGAAGGGACAGGAGCAATTGGAATCTTGGAGGAGACTAATTCCTTTTCTCAAACTACTTGCATTTTTTATGACTTACCCCCTATACTCGTAAATAAAAACGCTTGCCATAAATTACTGGATCACGGATTGGCTGGGGATGTTGCAAGGTTCATAAGATTTAACCCGGAACCAATTTGCGGAATACCTACGTAATTTATTCATTTTTGAGTCTAGACTGAAATATTTTATGCTATATAAATATTTAAAATTATCGGTGAACCTAAAATATTCCTTGTAAAAATGTGACTGGCTATCCAGTGGCCGCATTTTTCGATTAAATTCTTTAGCTTCCAAGTTTTTCAATATTTCCTCAGAATAAAAAGATTTTAAAATATGTAATTGAATGCGATTGATAATTCTGCTGATTAATATTTTTTCAAGATTTTCACTTGTAGACCCCTATGGTTGGTATGCACGACATGTTCGAAATGTGCATGAATGTGTGAAGTTTCGAAACCAAGAATGGTCAAAGTTTTACTCTTGCATTCGCTTTGGCTTGACGGTAGTAACACCTGTGGAATATTATTTGCAAGTCTCTGCGGTGACAATATATCACAACTTAAACATCTGTACCTACATCCTGTGATAAAATATTATCTCAGAAGCAGAACACCTACGCTCTTGCACCCTCGGGTTTCGACTGACCTGCTGAGGCGGTTGCCCAATGCGAAGAGAGTAAGGGGGGGGCGAGTGAAGCCTTATGTTCTGGTCTTATGAGTTTCATCTTTCGGAGTGACGACAGAAATAGTCCCTCTGCCTTTCCCGAAAATATTGATCCTTCAGTGCCTTGATTGTGTACCCAGGTAAGACCACTTAAGTCTCTCAAGAGAAGGCTTCTCTGAGTGAGAACTACTACCAGAGTGCGTGGGGGAGCCGGAGCCAAGAACCTCGGTTTAGGGTTGCAATATTGCGACAGCGATATCAAAAGCCGGCACAAGTGGCCACTTCAAGGGCAAACTATGCCGCGAAGGAACTAATATGTCCAAGATAGTGTAATGCTTTGTTGGTCGGGCCAATTAAATGAGGAGGAACAACCTCCACTCATCACGAATTACAGAGTACCAGTATTATGTGAGATTTCAAGTTCTAGGTTTATTTTTTCGATTGTTTAATCGCAAGGCAAATTTTTTTCCCTAAGAAGCTGTGCTTGAAATTTTGATTTGGGGTGCTATGATAACCGTTTTACCTTATACCGTTGCCTTTGCGTTTTTTAAGAATCCAATTACATGATGCTCAAAGACATGGTGAGATCTTTCGGCATCTTATTGTTTCTTATATGAAGACAACTATGGTTATTACAAAGATTCCAATATGATCCCGAAATCAATTATTATCGTAGTAAAAAATTTAATCTCTAATTTTATTGGGTTGCTTCTTCTTCCCACACCCGAAGTGGAAATAGTATTAACCTCGTCTCCCTCTTGAGATGGGAATGAATTTTAAATTGAATGCGGCGAAAACAGAGGTAAAACATGCGGGAAGCTCAACATTATTCGATTATTGCCTCGTAAGGAAACACAAGCTGCCTCTTCGTTCTCCTTCGGTTCTTTATTGAAAAAAAGGGTTCTCGAGTAAATTAAAAATCAAGGAGAACGTAGTGTTAGAACACAGGATACGAATATAAACCTCCTTTAACCAAAATCCCAATTTTCCGTAAAGGGATTTCATATAGCCTTCATTTCCCCACATTAGTATTGGGAGCTTAGTTAATGCGCCTTCCCAATCCAGCTTTCCGAACCTATAGAGGAGAATTGATATCGCTTCGGTCTTCCCAAACTTTCTTGACTATCTTTTTTAATATAGGGTCTGCACCTTAGCATTTTGAAGTGAATGAAGAATAGATGGCAGTAAAAAAGGGAGGCAGTTGTTAGGGAAAGGATTCCATACCTAATGTAATCTCATAATCCTTCTTTGCTGTCTTTCCTTAACACTATCCCGACATAATCTTGTGTCAATTTAAGCTGTTGTAAAGGATGCATTCGAAGAGCATATGCTACGCAGGACGCTAGACGAAGTATCGGCAACGCAAATATTTAGTTGTATCAATGCTGATGATAAGATTTTAAATAATGCTGCGATTAATGAACTGTAATTTAAGTTATGATCTTTTATGAAAATGTATTGATCGTTTGATAAAATGAATTGAGTTTTGACGGATACGTATAAAAGTATAGAGTGATTCTATCAGCCCATAAAGTCTCCTTTTCATCAGTCAACTAACATTGTAACATTCAAGAGTCCTCGAATGAAATTTCTCAAAATTATAAAAAATAATCGATGAATGGAAAGTTTTGTATACTGATATATTTAATCCATAAAATAAAAATAATTAATTTTATCCTAATTTTTTTCCGCTGTTTTCATCATGTTCGGCAATATTTGCATATAACTCTCACCCTGCCACGAGATAGTCTGACGCATGAAATACCGAAATAAATCCAAATGTTAACGCATTTAAACATAGTTTTAGAACATCAGATTTCTATAAAATTCAATGAATGATGATGATGATATTTATGGTGATATTGAGTTATTTTTCAATATGATTAATACGGAATTTTTAAGAGCCCTTCATATCAGGTTAGGAATTTAAGTCGATGCGCGAGATGTTAAGTGGGAATATTGTGAATTTAATTCTCTCTAATTTTATACTTTATTCCACAGCAGAATAACCATATTTAATGCTCATTCGATTTTTTGCCAGAACAATTGTGTACTTAAGGGATAAATAATATTGTACCTGTAATACTCTTCTCTATTTGTCTTCAATGCTAATTTCTTACGAATGTATTATTTCAAATTTGTATATATGACATAGCTCCCTGCTTGGGAAAAATCAATTCACATACAGTTCTAGCAAATTATTGTAATTATAATATACTATATGATGCCAAAAATACCCCGAAAATAATACCTTTCATGACATTTTACATATCCTTTCCATGGTTACTTCGCTTCAAATCGGTAAAAAAACTCTTGATATTGAAAATTGTACAGAAAGTACTCTCTTCTTCGCTTTTGAAAAAGAGAGTAGTTTTATTTAAAATGCGCTTTAGTTCTTTTATTCTTTATGTAATTTCCAGGTTTTAAGCTCTTGATTGATTTCCCTATTCTACTGCTCCATTCGTTTCCATATAACTTTCGTCGCGGGTGACAGACACGCTTCTAACTATTCTCCTTCCTTTGTCAACTCGACTCTTACCTCCTCGGCAAATCCCTTCATCCATCCTCCGTTATCTCTTTTTTCTTTCAACAGTCAATCTCTCCAATGCACGCTACCTTCACCAGTTGAAGGCATCTCGTTTCTCCCGTCTTCCAACCCTACTTCCTCTATATTCCTTACCACCCTCTCCCTTATAACCCAACTGCTCAAAGTCTACGCCTCCCTCGCCTCCGTACTCGCTCCACTCTGTATCTTCTCTCACCCCCTGTCCGTCTCGCCTTCCGTCTCGCACATGCCCTCAAAACTACTCTCCTTCCCCAAGCTTCAATAAGTCCCCCCTCTCCCGCCCCATCTCCCTCCGCCAACATCTTTTCCCCCTCCTCCTACATTACGTACCCCTTCGTCCGCATGGCTGCTGGTGCTCTCTCCCCCTCCACTGTCCCGGAGAATTTTTGATTCCCTCACTTACATACTCATCTTAAGCTTCGCCCAAGTTTTCATCCACAGCGCCGCCGCCTCCTCGGGGAAGAAGGGTACTATACCGACCCCGCCCTTCATTCCTCTCATCCGCTCCTTTCCCCTTCCTCTCTTTCCTGGGCCACCTCCTGTACGCCCTTCCACCTCATGCTGAAGAAGCCATCCCTTCCTCGATCGGCCTGGTCCTTTCGACTCCTCAGCCCCCTTCTGAAACTCTATGGAATCTTCTCATGCACTCTATCCCACTCCCCCTAACCCTACTCTGTCTTATATATCCCTTCCTCAATCCCTTAAAAACTCCGTCACCCCGACACTCCATCCGCCCCGGCTATTCCTAAACCCCCAACCAATCCCCGTTAAGCTCAACGAAGGGTCATGGCGTCTCCTTTAATTTTTTTTGCCGTCCATATCTTTCCTCCCTTACCCTCGCCGATCTGGACGGCGATGGTGGTTAAAGTATAAAAGCCATATAATCGCAGAACGAGTCATTTGTAGGAGCCGCTCGACGGTCTATGTCATTTACACTTCGTATATGTGGATGGTTGGAGAAAAGATACGAATAAAAGGGAAGGTTTGAAGGATTACGTGATATCTAGTATCCCTTGTCCTACTCACATACTTTCACATTCAAGGGGTCACCTTAGTTGTTTGACATTTCACTCGACGAATAAACTGATGAACTAGAAATATTCCCCCTTTAGTATTAATAAAGGATATGAGACTGTCCCCATTTAACCCGTGTATAATATCGGATACTTCTTCCACCTACTCCCTATCCTGACAATGACTTTGATTCTCATTCATTGGGCCAGACTTCCCTGAGAAACTAGTTCTCTGAAGAACTAGGCAATCCTGTATTTCTTACAAAAACCCGCACTAGACAGGCCATACAAAGAGTATGGTTGAATTTTATGTTACAATGCGCATAAATACCTCCTAAATGTAGCTATGATTTCATGAAATGCCGATGAGACATACATTTGACATCGTATTTCTTTAGCTGGAAAGTTATTTCATATTTTTACAAGATAACTAGAGTACTTTTGGACTATCAGCTGAACGAAACAATTGAGTAAGTAATAATAATTATAAAATGAATATTTCACAAATAATTCAGTCATATTGAAAACTCATTTGAACAACTTTTCTCGGGAAAAACTAATACGTTCTTTTTCTGCATGCCAAATATTTTTTATATAGATTAATATCTAAACTCTTTGTCTTTTGCCGGTATTTCTTTTTTTTCGTTTGATTAAAATGTTATAAACGATGAGAAACTTTCCTATCATATGTATTAAAGACGTTCCTCAAACATTTTCCGCCCTCATAAGTTTCTCGACAGTAGACGTGCCTCCCCAGCTTCTTTTGTTTCCTCACCCGGCCACTTCTTCGATCCTCCCCACATTCTTCATAACTTATACTCCAGTGAACCACTTCTTAAGTTCTTAGACCTTTTCCCTTCTGAAAACCAAAATTCTTTTGTGAGTTTGGTTCCCTTCCATTGCTTAACCATCGTTATATCTGTGTCCAGCCTGACTTCCCATGCTTCTGTCGTTTCCACTCTTTTCAGTAAAAAAAAACTTGCGGATGGGATAAAAACTCTTCGGCTTTCCTCCTTGAAACCCTACACACCAACTGCCGCTAAAGGTGTCATCTCCGAACAGTAGATTCTAGTGTACCTATGCTATATCATGGAATGTATTTCAAAGCATAAACCAACGTTTAGGCTCGCGACGATGTTAGTGTATCTGAACCATGTGCAGCGTCGAACATTTGGTTCGTTTGTACGCACGCTGTAATATCCATGCATAAAATAAAGGTAAGGATTTGGCTATATTTTTCACAGGCTTTTTTATGAGTCGAGAAGACTTAGTCGTTGTTTTCCACCCTAAGCACACTTATTGCGCGATTCGAAGGGCATTTTTTTATTTGGGCATTTTTTTTATTTGCTTTTCATATTATCCTGTGTGGCTGCTTTTGTCATGCTCTCTTACAATTCTTCGAGTTGGTCATTTATGGACCACGTAAAGTAACGTTTTCATAATCCCCTTCCTTCTGATCCTTCCATTATTTTTCACCGTTGCTCTTTTCTTTCTCCTAGAATCCGTATTATTTTTCTTTAATATTTTCAGCATCAAATATTTGTTTGACTAGGTTTGGTGTGATGGAATCTGATGGATAAATTCTCTCTGGTTTTAACACTGTGTATTGTAATGCCACAGTTTCGCGTTTATAGGGGGATATTTTTTGCCACTTATAGTATGTCTTTTGTTAAATGGCGGTACAGTTTCATTCTTATGGCATCGTTAGGTTGATTTCTTTGTCTAGTGCGTTTGGTTGGATAATTTCTCCTAATTATTTGCATTTCGCTGCTTTGTTTATTCTAAGGATTGCCTTCAATAGTGTACCGTTCTTTCAAAAGAGGCGGTATAAAAAGAACTTTCATTCATGTTTCACTATCAAAGCTTGCACTGTATCAATAATTTCGAGACACTAAAAGAAACAAACTCAACTTTGAAATAAAATATATGTGCAAAGTGCGCGCCAAAAAATAAGTATAAATGGTATTCTTTCCGCTGAGGTGGACGGTTGGAGTGGGGTGACTTTTAGACTGGATCCCTGTTCGATGGTTACGAATTCAGGATGCCACGTTCCATGCAGCAACGATACGCGATAGCATTTTGGGTTAATCTCGGAATATCGGGTTCGGAGACCATGCCTATTGTTAAAGATGCTTACGGAGATGAAGCGACGTCCCAAGGAATGGTTTTTTGCTAGCACAAGAGGGTAGCGAGGAAATTGACGACAAGAGACTTCCGTCAACGACATAGTGCGACGAAAATGTACAAAAAGTGAGAGATGTGTTCAATGCCTGGGTGTTAGAGTGTTAGCAGAAGAGTGTAATATCCAGATTTTACAGTGCTACGCGTTCTTAAAAATATTGTATTTTTATATAAATATTTCCCGGATATATTCTACTTATTTTTGTGACAGCTCCTTACTGCATCACTTCAAGCAGTGATTGGATATAGATTCCATTTTTGTTCTCAAAGAGACCGCATACATATGGTACAGGTATGTTGAATTTTGTCGTATTTTTTGTAAAAAATAGTTACACGTTAATCAATATCTATTATTTGTCATGCACTTCAGATAGTTTTCGTCTTTAATAAACTAAGAAATATAATGATACATAGACATTTCATTATCATTCCATGATTTTCATGTGTTTATTTTACAAGAAATATTGCCTTTACTGTTTCCAGAAATGTCTCAAAATACGGTGGCAGAAATTTGTTTCCCTCTTGTGGGAATTTTCATCTTTTTTCCGTGAATATTTATCGTAGCCAGGTGAACAATCAAGGCCAAATTTTTCTAAATCAGTAGGTAAGATTATAGTATAGTTCACTCAATGATCGAGTTAGACCTGTCGAAAAATGAAGTACGTATACGATTTGCAAACAACTAAAATGGATTTTTTCCATACTAATTGGTATGAAATTTCTGGCTCCTGATAAATACGTGCCGGAATAAACTCTTTCGGATTTAACCTCACCAGTTATCAGCCACCAAAGCTGAGATTCATTTTCCCACGACATTAGCTACTATTAAAAATTCGTCGTGACAACTTATCCATGGTTTCGTTTCGTCCACATTCTTTGCAAAGTCCATCCTTTTTAGGATATCTAAAACTAGTTGTCGCGATTTTAAGGAGACGTAGCTGCAAGTTTTTTGTAATTCAAGGTTTGAAGGTGATTTTGGACCCGCAGAGTTTTATAGAGCGGAAGGGAAGGGGATGATATAAATACGTGGTCGATTCTAGTCTACTATTACATGGAACAAGCGGTCTATGATTTCACATCTCACTCAAGAGACAGTGCTGTAGACTGGGAATGGTCTCAGCTCGCTTTTCTAAAAGATATATTAATACTATTGAAAATGCTTCCGAAATTTTTAATCCAGGAATTTAACCATTGAATTTTTGCACATTACTGTTCCAGTCCAATTCTCCTTTAGGGGCCCTTATTTTGAATCGCGTATTCCTAACATACCGTCGTTAGATTGAGGCGGAAATTGCGTGTAAAAGGCAGAGAGATCTTGCTGACCACAAATGTCCACGCGTATATTGTGTGCGTGGGTGTAGGAAGTGCAATTGCTACAATTTACGTCGTCTTTCGTTCTCCAGAGGGTAGAGGAAAAGGAGTGATCAGAAAAATAAGATCTAAAAGGGGAGGGTGCGGGATAACGAAGAAAGAGGGGACGGAGCTATTTTTTCATGTTGTCATGATTGGCCGGAATACCTTGGAAGGAGTGTCAGCGGGCTACCGGCGGGGGAGAAAATAAAGGAAGGAGGCGGAAATGGCGGAAGGGGGGCGGTGGGGTGAGTTGGAACTTTGTGACGGGAGAGCGAGTATAGTCTCTGGGCGTGAGATGGAGTAGAGGCATAGAGGGATAGCTGGATGCGAAGTGGAGGACAGGAAGACACTATGAGAGGTTTAAAAGGGTAATGAGTGTTGAGGTATTTTTGGGAAACGTAGGAAAGAAGGAAGGAGTTCGGAGAGTTGAGACGAGGTTTTGGTAGCTGGATTTTGAAGTAAACGTGCTGGTGAGGAGAGTGAGTTGAAATGAGCAGGATTTTGAGGCAGGCCTATTCAAACGGGAGGAGTGGGATGAAAGGGGTTGGGGTGGGACTGGAATGAAGGAAAAAGAGGTAGCGACTCTGAGAACTTTTAGGACCATCCGGGCCATTAGTCTTTTTCCCGGTTGCCCTTTTTATCAACCTCTCTCTGTCTCTTTCCTCTTCTTCTTCCTCCCTTGCAATTGTTAAGGAGCCTTCACAATGGAAAATAGTAGTCGCCTTACAAAGCATACAATGGATTAATTATGAGGTTTCAGGAGAGGGAAGATGGAGGAGAGAAGTAAAATGGATAGACTGAATGAGAAATATGGTGCTGAGGCTTAAGAGTTGGTGTGCGTGTATGTATGTGTGTCCTTTGATTTAAATTTTTTTTCTTTCTGAAAGGAAAGGAACTTCTTTTTCCATCACCTCGACCCTCCGTTTCCTCCTCTTCCCGTTTTCTTCTCTATGCCTCCGATTGCTTTCGTCTCAAGGCTGAAGAATAAAAGACAAAAAAAAGAGAGAAATGGGAATTCTTTTTGAATTATCATTATCGGGTGAAGGATGGGAACGAGGTGTGCTCCAATTATTGACAATCTACTTTCTTTTTGAAAAGCAGTGATAAAATTTGTTTTGCTGAATGTATGCGGTCTCAGTTAATTAAGCTGGGGACAAGAGGAGCTGTTATTTCTTTTCAAAAGATTCTTAAATATTAATAGAATTGAAAACATAAGATAACCGAAAACAAACAATATAGCATAGTGATGTAATACACTATTTTTCCATATATAGTTTTATTCGTTAGAAGCTTGTGTAAAATTTACATAGAAATGAAGTTTGCACTGGATTAAGTCGCACCCTTTGGTCTTTGGGAAATGCTTGGGAAATATTTGTAATCTTTGGATGATTTAATTTGCGTTATATTTCATCGATTATTGATTGTCGATTCTTCCAACTCTTAGTTTATGAGTTATTGAACTACTATAAATACCAAATTTACATGCTTTATGATAAATATGTGAGTGGAATACTTGGGTATTAAAATAAATCGTTCTAAATTAAATGTGAAATTTATGATAAATTTGTACTATTATATGATCTTTACAAAGATGAAGGATCCGCTTTAGCAATGAATTAATGTAAAATAAGGAAAAGAAGAGATTTCAAACTCCCCTTTTCATCGAAATATATTTCTCACCCGAGCCTTGTGTTATTTAACTGTTCTTTTGACGTTTGTAAACATTTTATTTACAAAAAATACTCAGAAATGTGTATGAATAAATATCATACGCTATCATCAAAATATTGTACGAATTCTGGGATATAACGGTAAAGGTTGTTACTTCTTAGCATATACTGACATTTAATCCATATTAAATCATAAACAAGATGATGATGCTCCCAAATTGGCGGAACTTTTGTTTACGCCGCGGTATTGAGACATTGGCATTTGAATCGAATACTATGAAAAGGGATGAGTGACATGTACGCTCTACGGCAGCGTTACGATCAATAGCGTACCAACAGTAGTAGCTAATTGTCGTGTGCCAGGGAAATATTTGCAACGCACTTTTTTTGGTAATGCGACTTTTCAAACATTGGCGTCAAAGGTTCCTTTTTTATTTTTGAGTTTAAATCTTCGCATGTGATATGATCATGAGTACATATTGGCATTGCCTTTATCTATATAAATATATATACACGCGTGTAAATATGTATGGGCCCCAGGCGTGAAACATATAACCCTCCAGCCACATGTGTTTCGGGTGGTTTTCATATTCCTAATGCCTCCACATCGTTAGTCATCCCACGACTCCCAACTCGCTCATTTTTCAGCTCCACTCGCGAAAAAACCAGCGTCACGGGTCTCTCTCTCCAGAAAACTCTCCTCCACTCCCCACGCTCGAGCTCACCAGCACTCGCTGAGACCCGTCCCCCAGAAACTCTCGCACCCTCACCACCACCACGACCCATACCGCTACCAGTTCCTACCCACCTCGTCCTTATCCTGCGGCTTATACCGTTCGGCATTTCGGCTCACCCTTCTCTTCGGCGAACATAAGGACCGAAGAGGAGGGAAGCCGACCCCCCTCCCTCCTCTCACTCCCCCTCTCCCACTTAGTGCCTTCCTCCCCTTACGCTGCTTCTACCCGCCCTCCTAATGTCCGGTACCCCCGTTTCCCCGTATTTCAATATCTTTCGGGAGTGTTGAGGCGGCGAGGGGGTTTGGAGAGGCAAGAGAAGGGACTGGGGAAGCCCTTCTTTTTCCTCCGCCTCCCTACCGACTTATCCAAGATCTAATACATATCCCTACCCTCTCTAATGCCCCTTTTGAATCCCAGGCCCACCTCCACCCTCTAATACCTACCTGCCTTCTTATCGTCCTTGCCGCCTACAGCTTCTCCTGCCATAGCTCTTTCCTCTAACCACTCAAAAAGACAGTGGATTCCGACCGCTGCCAATTTTTTTTGGCCGTCATCTCGGAGAGAGTATTTTTTAATATCTAGGATTCAGTCCCTCGTACATCTTCCTGTGTTTTGATATTGTTTGAAAAGCTACGCATATCATAACGTTTAGAAACAAGAGCAATTAAGCGGAGTTTTCTTTCGTAGTTACTTCAAAATTATGCGAAAAGCGCGATTGTTTCCCAAGTGAATACCCATGATAGATGATTAAAACGTTTATTGCTTATGGAATTCGCCAGAATTCCCATTAATGCACATCAAAATTATTGACAAATGCACTGAGAATGTCTGCGAAACAAACATAAATAAATATTGTTGATAGTGTTTGGTTTTCATGTTGTAGAAGTTAAACTTATTCCAAAAAACTGCGGGAGATGCCTAGACAGTAACTTTTAACGGAGTCATCCGCTTTCTGTGTCCATTACTATGGTACTATAATGTTGCATAGTTTAACTTAATTTTAAATGTATGTAGAGGTGATGCATTTAGTAGACTTTTTCATAAATGGATTAAAATTAATTTATTTGACAATGTTATATTTTATTACACGATTATCTTTAAAAACTCTGGTAAAATTATATATTTAACCTTAATTTCATATTTTGAAGCATTTATTTCTCTTCTGATTCAATTACGGGTCAAATTTGTACAAGTTTTGAATAGGAAAGTATTAAAATGCTATATTTCAATATGACCTATAAATGTATTTTCCTTGATATTTATACCTTTCAGCGTTTGATTGTAACATATTGGGCGTAATAAATCATCTCAAGAGTATTTAAGAAATTACGTCAAAAACTACCCGATGAAAATTGAATTTTTTAATTTCATAAAATTAATTTTCACGCTAGGTGAAATTATATATATACATACATATATATATATATATATACATACATATATATATATATATATACATACATATATGTATATATATATACATACATATATGTATATATATATACATACATATATATATACATATATATATATATATATATATATATATATATATATATATATATATATATATATATATATATATATATATATATATATATATACATATATATATATAAAAACACAGATGTAGATTTTTAGAATATAGAGACACAAAGAAAGGACACTCACAATTTGTTATTTTACGTTTCGACAGAATTTCAAAATAACAAATTGTGAGTGTCCTTTCTTTGTGTCTCTATATTCTAAAAATCTACATCTGTGTTTTTATATATTTGTGTGTCGCCGATGAGCGTTCCATTTCGAAGATATTTCATATATATACATATATATATATACATATACTATATATATATACATACATATATATACATACATATATATACATACATACATATATATATATATATATATATATATATATGTGTGTGTGTGTGTGTGTGTGTGTGTGTGTGAAGTCGGACGTTAGCAGAGAGGATTGGATGGTTCATTTCAGGTTTTCCAGAACTCCAGAGCATGTAGACAGATAAAGTTTGAAATAATAGAAATCATAGCATAAAGAGTCCAGAAACTTTTCAAATTTCCTTCATTGTTCATTTGAAGTATTCTGTCTCACACTACTTAAAAACCACTATAAAATATTTTACTAGCAATGACTGCATTTTTCTTGAGCCATAAAGAATGTAAAATACTGCCAAATTAGTCAATCTTCAAATATTTCAGCTCTATTATAATTTAGACGTATTTTGAGGAATTCCTATTCCTCAATATAATTTCTTCAGTTTTAGGAATCGGAGTTTTCCTTTCATATTGTTATTTCGTAATTCTATTGAGGGATGATTTTGTGTTCCGTTTGTCTACAATTTGTTTAATAAGCCAGGCATAACATTACTAAACAGAATTGCACCTAAAATATACGCTTACCTAGAAGTAAATTGAGTCACTTACTATTGAGGAAGTGTAGCTATATGAATTAATCCACTTGGGTTCTAAACGTATAAACCAGGCGTAATAACTTTTTGGGAGTTGGGAAAACTTCTTTTGACTGAAGTCAAGAGCTTAATGCCTCTATTTGTAAGAGCAGTGCACTTAAAATTTCATACTTTTTATTAGAACATGGTATCACATGAATGAACGATATGAGTTAATGTTTCCCAAGAATTAACAAAATAAATGGGTTCAACTAAGCATTTTCATAAGGAAGCACCACGTCAATATTTATTTACTTTTTGACGAAGTTTTTATGCTTTAAAGCTAATGCATCTAATGTACGTACATGTTGCCATGTATAGCCTCAAAATTCCTATTCATACATAATTTTTAACAATGACATTTTTAAGAAATTGAAGTATGGTATTAAAATTTTGAAAGACTTGGACTTATGAGTTTCAACAGACATAGATCCGAATGTGTGTGTGTGTATATATATATATATATACATACACACACACACACACACACACATTCAATCACGAAATCCCGCCAAACGGCGAACAAATACTCATTTATATAGAAACAGATACAAGATATCCCTTTTCCTTATATCAGTTTCTATATAAATGAGTATATATATATGTATATGTATATATATATATATATATATATATATATATATATATATATATATATATATATATTTATATGTATGTATATGCGTGTGTTTGTATACACACATACATACGTACTCGTACATACACATTCAAACAGCCGATGCTCTGCCCGGCAATTCGAAAGGTGTGGTCCAAGTCCTGGTCAAGGAAATATTTTTGCGCTTGTGATTTGCTCTATTCCGCCTTCCCCACCTCTCTTTGTGTTTGTGTATTTTATGTGTTCATAATATATACCTATTTATGAATATCTATATGCTACACATTACATATATCCTATCCCTTTTCCTTATATATATGTATATATATATATATTTATATAAAAGGGTGTTAAATGCATCTTAAGAAAATGCATATTAAGACAGTTGTCTGATAATAAATTCAGTACAAAAGTAACTACTTGATATCATGCTCGTATTTTAATTAATAATGATCGCAACCTATGCCTTCAAATTGAACCATTGTTAGACCATTGTAATTTTTTGAAAAACAACGAGAGAGTTAGGGGAAATTATATTCTTTCATATTAATTGTTCATTTTTTGTTTGAATCAACTTTTTGCTTGAAAAAATGATTTACAGTGTTGTATAGAAAATGAAGTTGAAAATTTGTTGCCTTAGTAGGCATCGTTACATGCTTAATTAATAAATCAATGCTATAAATTTTACTTATTTTGGAAGAAATGGATCAAAATACTTTTAATACAGTTGATCGGGAAAAATTTTCCCTTCTGCGAAGACGAAATTATATTACCGTTATATCTCTAAATATTTTCATAACAGTCTCAGAAAATAAATATTCGTGAATATTCTAGCTCTCCCATTTTCCTTGAAAATGACTTGACAATAATGAGGGGAAATCTAGTGAAAACTTAACGGACGAACCCACTAGACCAGTCCGCACACCAAGGACATAACCCAGCAACTGCGTGCGCCTGTGAGTAGCACAGTGATGACAGTATCAATGCCTAACAACAGTGTTGCCACCTTTCGCGTGGACTGTGTGTTATAATGGGTGTTCGGTTGTCATTTGATACCGTATATTTTAGTTAAATGTCCTGGGAGTCCTAATTAAAAGTCCAGAGAGAACGCTATCAGTTGCAAAAATCTGGGTATAAATGCGTTAACTAGTTTTCAGGCTCAAAAATTGATTTGACAAGAATATATTGCTGAAGTTTGAAGAGTAGAAATTATTGTAAAGTGATTTGGTGATAGTAAAGTCCTATGAAATAAGTAGGATTCTCTCTTAGGGTCGCTTTGGATATGGAGAAAATCAGCATAGCTCCACGAGGGTCGTCTTACCAAGCTGTTATTTAATTCGTCTGAATCTTTAAAGAGGTACCTTTGGTTAAGAATTAGCAACATTTATTGATCAATTTGAATTTTTTGAATGTGCTCAAATTCTGATGAAATACGTGATTTAAAGCGTTTCTACAACCTTGATATTCGTACATGAGTTTTTAGCGCATCTTATGCTTACATCAATGGGTACTATAACTAATATACTATTGGAAGGATAATCTTCTCATACGAGGGTCATCCGGAAAGTAGTACCCGTTCGTGCCGCATGAAGTGCTGACGACGCGAGTAGCCGCTGGACAAGGTCAGATAGCTTCAGTGGCTTGTCTGCCTTCTCTGAGCCAAGTTGCGTGACGCTAGCATTGCCTGTGTTGTTTCTGTGATTGTTTACAATGTTTAAAAAAATTGAGAACGCCGCCAGTTGTGAAGTGAGGCCAGTGATTAAATTCCTCAATGCAAGAAACGTTCGCCCATGTGATATTCATCGCCAATTAAAGGAGGTGTATGGAGACAATGTAATGGACGAGTCGTCTGTTCGGCGGTGGTGTCGCAACTTCAACATGGGGAGGGGGAACACACACGACGATGAGCGTTCGGAGAGACCGTCTGTCATTACAGACCAACTGGTGAGCTCAGTTGACGAATTCGTGAGGAACGATCGGCGCGTCACAATTGATGACATCTGTGAGCATTTTCCCAATGTTTCTCGAACAATTGTTCATGAAATTGTTAAACACCATCTGCATTATGCAAAAATTTGTGCAAGATGGGTCCCTCGCGTATCTCAATGAGCTGGCGGCGAAGGACTATGCAGCAGGAATACAGAAACTTGTCACACGTTATGACAAATGCCTTAATTTGCTTGGAGATTATGTTGAGAAGTAGTTTAAAGTATCCTCTTTCAAATAAAATTTTTTATGTTTGTTAATATTTACTTTTGTGTCTTTATTTCACGAACGGGTACTACTTTCCGGATGACCCTCGTACTACTTTATCATCCCAAGAAAGAGTGATGGGCATAGATTTGAGTAGAGTCCTGGTAACTAGGGAAACTCGGTCCAGTGGGGGAGGTTATCATACTCGAAAGAGTGAGTTGCCTCTTGCAAAGCGGAAGAGACGGCAGCTGCAGACAGAAAGAAACCGAAGAGGAACGACTAGTTAGAATAGGGACTTGGAATGCTAAAATAGACGGACAGGGAAATTAGAAAATATAAAGCGGATAACGAAGAGAGGAAATAAATATATTTTAGGGCTGAGGGATGAGGTGGAAGGATAGCGGTGATTACTGGAGTGATAGTTATAGAGTAGAATGCAACGGGGGGGACGAAAGTCAGCGAGGGGTTGCCATTGTAATGATAAAAAGGTAGAATCAAGCGAAGTCAACATAGAGCAAACATGGAGCGATGGTCAGAGAGTGATATCAGAAGGGTAAGAGATCCAGAAAGGGGTGCAATAATATTGAACAAGAAGATAGGAAGAAGTACAGTGTTCGTCCGGAAAATAAGTGTACTGAGCTCAGGAAAAAAAATTTATTACACTTTTACATATCTTAAGCTAATATTCCTCAAAATAGGACCCTTGTGAGTCGATACACTTGTTCCAGCGGCGTTCCCATTCCTGGAACGCTCCCGCGAAGGCATCATCGGGAACCTCTCGAAGACACGTCGTCACGGCCTCTTTGACGGCGTCCGAAGTCCCGTATCGCGTTCCTTTCAAACTCCTCTTTATCTTCGGGAACAGAAAGAAGTCCGGTGGTGCCAAGTCCGGGCTGTAGGGCGGGTACGGCAGCGTTGCCACGCCGTGCTTGGCCAAGAAGTCCGACACGACAAGCGCGGTGTGAGACGGCGCATTGTCGTGATGCAGCCGCCAGATGTTTTTGATCGCTGGCCGGACGCGGGCGACTCTTTTTCGAAGATTACACTGCTCTGCTATCATCCGAACACTAAGATGACGATCAGAGTTCAACACATCGCGAACTTTTCACACATTTTCGTCGGTGAGTGTCGTTGATGGGCGTCCAGGCCGTGGTTCGTCGTCGACCTCTTCTCTGCCCTCCACGAACATCTTGTGCCGCCGAAAGATCATGTTTCTGGACATGGCTGACTCCCCGTTAGCCTGGTTAATCATACCGACAGTTTCGGTAGACGATTTCCCACGCTTTACCGCAAATTTCATGGAATAACGCTGCTCCAAAAACTTCGGCATCGCGTTCCGTGACGTGGGTCGAGCGTGGAGGTTCGCGTTAACAGAGCTCCTCACTACACCACAGCTCAGAGCCGACTGCCTTTTTCAGCGTCGCTTGCCAACATACCCCCCTCCAATCGCAGCCCGTCAGAGCGGTGCTGGGCGCGCCTGGAGCGGCGGGAAAAAATCAGTACACTTATTTTCCGGACGAACCCTGTATATTATGCATAGAGCAGGCAACTGTACATCTACATCTACATCTACATAATACCCCGCAAGCCGCCGCAAGGGCGTGTGGCGGGGGGTGTTAGGTCACCAACCGTAAAAACGAAAAATACCACAATAATATGATGGCTAATGGAATGAACAGAACATGTACTGTACCCATGTGCCCAATTGTACCTCACCAGATAATGACTCCATACTAAAAAGAAAGACTCCTTAAGAGAGTACTTTTCCACAGATTTTTCTACGAGCCTTCCTTTTTGTATGGATATTAAATACTTCCACGAAGTGAAGCCTGAAACAATAGAATATAGATAACGACTCATTTTCCAAACACAACTTTTCAAGTGGCTTAGAGATCTTAGAGATAAATAAGTTATTCATTTTTAAAAATCTTGTTGGGGTTCAACAACAGCTCTAATGATTTTCTTAATAAGACATTACTACCAAAAAAGAGCATGTTATCCACTGAATATGACGGCAACACCTTGAAATGAGACCCGAGCCATAAAAGCAATTTTACCTAATACCAATCAAAATGTGTTTTATAAGTTTGTTGTATTTTATTAAGTTTTAAAAAATAATGTTTATTAATATAGATTCCAATTTTACTTATTTATTTAACATTTGGGAGCAATCCAAGCATGGAAAACTATTACCGTCAATAACTCTGAGAGCGGTGGAGAATGGAGTACAGATTTTATTACAAAAATACGTGCACATTTTAAAAATTATGCATACGTGCATATTTTAAATGCCCCAAGTGTCTCCAGTGAACGAGTCATCTCTGTGAGGGAATTCAATTGACTCGATTCAGTAAAGTAAATCATTCGGCCCACCTCTAACAAGCACCGCCTTTGGCGGCCATGAGTACCTTAGGAAGGAAAACCTCGAGACTTGATGGAAGCAAAGAACTTCGACTAGGAAACTTTGTGAAGACTTTTATACCACTGAACTGAAGAGTCGTCGCATTACTAGTTATTTTGGGACAGCGCGAACGCAGTCCCTCCTGCCAAAGATTACGCGCCGAATTTGATTGAGATTTTGAGATTTATTTTGAATTTTGAGATTTGATTTTGAATTTTGGGATTTTGATTTCTTGCTATCATGAACCCTGATTTTCCGAGGAATGAACGAATATTTTTTGTAGCAATACTGGAGTCTGCCCCGTCTTCTTATCGCATCGAAGTTTGAGGATTTTCTAACATGTATCAATGCTATTCCCAAAGATCGCAAACACTTGCGGCGTATTCTGAATGTGTACGAAGGTGAACTTATAAATAAAAAGCCCGTACTAAACAAGAGATTTGCAACAAGAGCTGCAGGCTATTTGGACAAAATTCTACCGACCATTTCAGAAAAACACGTTTGTGGCGGGATTTTGCCGACCCCGGTGGCGGCGGGGTAACGTCCTCGTCTGCCATTCCAAGGGTCGCGGGTTCGATTCCCGCCTGGGTGAGTTTCCCTCCATCCAGGGCTTGGGTGTTTGTAAATGCGTCCATTGTTATCGTTGTTAATAGTTCGATGTAAAGGCCAAAGTGTGCTGTTTTCGGACGAATTCTGAATAAATAAAAATAAAATAAATTTAGGGGTACCGCATTGAACACAGAAATCATTTAAGCAATAAAACGGGTTGAATTATCAAAAAGTACAACTTTTCAATGACCTCAGAAGATTGTTTGGTATATTTGCCAGAACGGATAGAGTTCGGAGATTTATAGACGCGGAAAAAATTAATATGTTACCTACTGAAGGAGAGTTTCACATTGGTGATAACCGACACGGAAACATCGGAAGAACTACTACGAAGGTAGCCTATCAACTTCAGCGAAGAGAATAAAACTTGGGTATGATATGATGGATACTTCTAAAAATGCGAAAACAATCTTCAGGCATACATGCGAATCGTGTTTGAGCAATGCCTAAGACAGGCGAAAACCTTTAACCTTTCAATCCGTGCGTATTCCGACGAAATTCTCACACAAATTCTTAGGGATACATTTCGACTACTGTAATAACATAGGGTGACGAAACGACGAAAAGAGCTTCATGGAAGATACAGAGTGAATATATGGAAAGGTTACGAAAAAGGGTGATATTGATGCGCTTTGCCGGAAGGTGAAAGCACTGCTACGAAGTAAGAAGGGAAAATCCGTGAACTCTTTAATAATAATAATAAATTTCTTCAAAAATAGTCTCACTTGTATTTCTCGGGGGGACATAACCTCTTCTCGACTTGACAAGAGCTATTTTCATGGAATTGCAAAACTCGTCCACGAATACTATGAAAGTTTAGATTTTTAGGTCACCTAAAGTCACCCTAATCGAAATATTGATCTCTATTTGTGTGTAAATTTTTTAATTCAGCTGATCAAAATATTAGGCAGTGTGGTAGAGAGCGTTTTATGGACAAGGGTGGGGAGTTAATAAAATTAGCTAGGTTTGTGGAAAATTAAGCTTTAGTTACCGGTCAGCCAAGGGGTTGCACGCGTTGCTGAGCGTATTGGAAAGTCAATGTGATAGGTATGGGGTAAGAGCCCATGCAAGTAGTACAAATGTTATGAGCTTTTTACCTATCATGACACTATGAATAACTGATCGAAGCACTTTTCCACTTGATATCAAGTGGAAAAGTGCTTCGATCGGTTATTCATTGTGTTCGACTTGCACCACATCACGCCTGAAGCTACTCACTTTATTTTGGCATTGTTTTACCTGCGGTGTGTATGATGCGGTGAGTAGTGGTATGGATGTAAGAAGAAGAATTGTGAAAGGTAAAGACGTTTTCAGGAGGAGGGAACGTTAAAAAAATTAATGTTAAAAAACTTTGTTAAATCTTTGAAATTGAGCGTGGCTTAATACGACGAGGAAACTATGGTCGTTAGAGTAAGATGACAAGCATAATTTTGGAGGTTAGTGAATGTGGGTGTATGTGGTTGGGCGGGGTTCTTGAATGGAAAAGGTGAAATGGAGGGAAATTGAAACAAACGTAGTATTAGATATGGTCTGGGAGGAGCGGGAATATTTGGATGAAATCCAAAATAGGCAGGAAAGGTGGATGTGGATCATTTTGATTGGCGATAGTTGTTGAATACTGTGATATAGGGGAAAACATGGGCAAGCGAGGTATGCGGAGAAAAAGGATAGGTATGTTGGATGGATTGGAGGAAGGAAATGTGCAGAATTGAAGAAGGGTTTATTTTAGTGTGTAGTGTCAGATTGCGTTTTTTCGGGAGAGGCAAAGAAATATTGAAGTATTTAGTTTGTTTCCACACAAAACCAGACTTCAAATAATAATAGTTATGATGATAATTTAAAGTAAATTGAAATTAATAGCCAGATGTGTTAAAACCCAGAAAGATAAAGTAACCAAGGATGTCTTGAGATGCTAGACGTGAAACATACTTCCAATAAATTTGTGTTTACACTAAATGGAAAATGTTTTAATTGAAAATAATCTGTTATTAGTTGCTCCAGGCGTTTCATAATTGTGTTTCCCTCTGTCCGTAGAAATTCCGTAATAAAAATAAAGCCATAAACATCTAAAGAATGTCTAGACACTAATAAAGGCATGAAACTTGTCATTCGATAGCAAGAAATTATTTCTTTGACCATGAATTGAAACCAAAATGCCCTATTGGAAAAACAACTGACTCAATAATTGGTACACAAACTATGAGGAATCCGTGGTCAGATGGCACTTAATTTTAAGATTTACTTTAACTGATTTCTTTCACCAAGCATTGTAAAACATTGGTGTATTAATTTACAGTAGTGGATGTACGTGGCTGTAGTATAGTTCTATATTGGCTCTCCGGATATTTGTTTCATGAGGGTACTTAGGGATCTAGGAGAGGAATTTGTTTATATATTATAATGTGCGATTTTCGAACTGAATATACCTTGCATTCTTATTGAGTTGAAATATTTTCGAGAATTCATCTCATTCATGGCCGAAGTCTCATCCTTCACTTTCAGAGAATCACTCTCAGACCTAATCATTATTTTAATAAGTACAACGCCCATTATATGACTTGGAATCTCATACTGATGCTGGAAATTTTCGACGCTATGATTCGACGGAGTTTTAATAACGTGCGGGCGCGAATTTTTTTCTTTAGGATGTCCGTTTTTATGACAGCGAGATGCACCCATACAGTCTTCGTATATCACACACTGACGCATACTCCCAAGAATGAGTTGGGGTTAGCAAGACATTCTATGGGCTGGGGACAGGCTTTCACGGGATTTTCGCCCGACTTATGACGCTCTCTCGCCAGCTTCTTCGGCTGCTTGGGAATATTGGAGAGACATAAGAAGGAGGAAGAAGATTTTTATCCTCTGAGCCTAAGACACTTGGGGAAATTTTTATTTTACGATCCCACCCGCTTAATAAATTGTGGGGCGCAACCCAAAAAAGACTGTGAAAGACGCCTTGAATCGATAACGAACAATTTAATCGGGGTGAAATGAATAAAAAATATACAAGGAATCCTTCCAAGGAAGTATTTGGGAATTTCCTTTGTAATAGGCAGAAATAATAAGTGCAAGTACAGTGCGCCTTAGTAGTTGAGCGGCATTCGGTGTACAATTTAATGTCCTAAAAAGAGACGAGGAACATATAGAATTATACCTGCATGAAAATAAATTACTGGGGGAAAATAGTTTTCGTCCAAACTTTGAAAGTCTAAGGGTCGCTGAATAAGATAATCCTTATTTGAAATGTTATTCAGGACACATGAGTTTGCAGCAACTAGTGGGTTTGCTGTATATTGCGTTAAATTTTTGTAAAACTTGTTTTATAAGCAAGGGAATGGAAATTACAATAATATTCGTGTTTTATGTGACCGGGTTAATTTTTTCAAGGATAAAAATCCTTCTCAATTTGCCTCAATAAAAAATGAAATGCTTTGCAGGCGAAGATAGGAGCGATGTTTTGGCTCTAGTTCCAAAAATCCTTTCGTGAGGGAAAGGAGAAGAGCGAAATGCAGGTGTTGCATTAGGTACTTTGGGTCTTCGGGACAACATCTTGCGAGAGCGTCGTCTTTTTTTTTCGAGCGCCAGGAACTTTGGACGTTTGCTAAGACTAAATGTCGGCGATAATGTCGCATCAAAACCGGAGAGTGGAGACTTGGAGGGGACGAGAAGGTCGGAGGAGGTTGTACTCGGGAGTTTGGGGATCAAGTAAAAGAGACTGTTAGACAAGATCCGCGCCTACACACCCCACGTCCGTACACCTGGACCAACCGGCAGGGATGTGCGCCAAATCTTTCCATCCCATCTCTTTCCCCCCGCCGTTTCCTTAAACGTACCCCTCGCTCTTTATCCTCGGAGCCATTCATAACCCACACCTTAAGGAGACCGGGAGACCACCTCACCCCCCCAACACTTGAGACCCTCCCACTTCTCATCCCCACCCTCTCCTTCTTTGCAGAGAAAATCATCGTCGCCCCTCTGTCCTCCTTCCCTCCTCGCCTCTTGCTCCTTTCAGCCCATCTCCCTCTTTCCCCTCCCCTCTGTCCCTTGTCTTCCTACTCGTGTTCCTCCGTAAACCCACCTATTTTTAAGCCCTTCCGGTACGCCTTCAGGACCGCTACCCATGCCCACTTCCCCTGCCTTCCCATCGCTCCCTTTTTTCTCTTTTTTATATCCTCTTCAGTCCTCCGTCATCCTCTCCCACCCCCCAGTCTTCTCGCCGCTTCAACCCCTCCATTTCTACTCCTCTCTCTTCGTCCCTCTCTCTCTCTCTCCCTCATGCACACACACACGCTACTAACGCGCGCGCTCACGGACACCGGCCTCTACCGTCCGTAATATATTTCATCGCATGAATAAATCAAACCCTCCCTCCTTCCATACCTTCTTTCCCCTCGCCTGTAACTTAAAGAGTGGAAAGAGGGAAAGGTGGAAGGGCCAGGAAGGGAAGAAGGGATACGCCTAGGTTTCTGCGATGACGAGGGGTCATTTCCGCATCCCTCTTTGTTTTATTCTTTCTTTCGCTGCATGGAGCTCTATCCTTTTTTATGATTTGCAAAAGTAGGTTTGTCTTGCACTAAATTTTTATACCGTATGTATACAAAATTCTTCCTATACCGGAAGAATTAAATTTGCGAATCCTTTCGTTTCGGTGGATTTTTCTTTTTTCAAGAAACAAGCCTTTCCTTTCTAATCCGTTACATAGTTCCTGAGACGTCCTGTCTCTTCGCGCAAGTGTGTGACCTATTCTCAAAGTGTTCAAACTTCAATTTTAAGTTTTTTGAAATAACCTCTCTGCCTTTTTAGCCAACGTCACAGCTATGCATTTATATTTAGATTAAATTTCGCTACTTGAGGACATAAAATACATCTGAAGGTTTATATGCCCGTGAGTCCTCATTTGGTTTTTTCCAGTGGTAGTGTTCTCAGTTATTTTCCAGATAGTGTGTGTTGTGTCAACTTTTTTGGTAGCCATAGTCAATATCCATTTTCCGACGCGGTGGCTGTGTAATTTCAATTTTTTTCGCGGTTTTAGTCTCAATTGGAACCTCCGAAGCTAAGATATAGGGAGCATACCTGTAATTCGTTCATTTTAATCAACTGACTGCAGACGCGAAGCTATTCTAAGGTAGAAATGCCTCTTTTACCATTAATACAGATTATTAAGGGTACCAATTCTGCTGAAATTAAATGCATTTTTGATTATCACAGGTGATAATCAGTGTTTGTGATTTTAGTTTTCTTCATTTTGTCTTAAAAAAATGTATACATTTCATTGGGCTGCTACTCATGGATGAGCTCAACGAATTTATATTTTCTAATATGGATCCTTTGTGAATTAGACTCACATGTTTGCCACTAACGAGGTTGTTTCATTGAAACTTAGGGAGTTTATTTTGGCATAGACTAGAATGAGAATTACCCTAAGCTATAATTCACGGTTTACGGTTAGGTATCAACATGAACGTTACGAAAAAAGGAAATGATTAGCGTGTTGTGCGTAAAGATGAAATGGATATGTACTCCACCAATTACACGGACAATCTAACGTATTTCTTAGCTATATTATATGTGGTATACATGTATTTCATTATATAGAACATTATTCCACTTAGAAGTTGATATTCATGCTGGAAACGATAAAAATTTGATAGACTACGGCAAAACCTCCGGAAATTTGTTGGAAACGGAAGCCGATGAGATTAAGTAGATGCTCAAAATAAATTGCGTTTGCGGGAGTTGAGCACATCGAGCACTCCACTAACCATAGGTCGCTAGTTGAATTTACATCTGGTGCAACTGGCACTTCCGTCGCAAGTACTGAAACGTTAAATTAGTTGCACTCTGAGCAGGGTAAATTATAGCAAATCATTAATTTCGATGGGACGGAATCCCGAACAAGTTTACCAGCATATTTTAACTATGCCTTTTTAAGGGATCCCAATAAACCTTCAAACCTCAGAAGCACATAGCAGACATTAAGACCTCACTATATTTTTCTTACCCTATTAAAGGGAAATAAACTGGTTCAGAATCAGTTTCTGCGATGGAAGCGAGATACATGAATATATTTTGCTCAGGAGAATATTATGCCATCAGAATCTTATTGGAGCAAAAATCACAAAATATAATGGATAAAATTAAACCAATTACTATTTTATGTGTCTGAAATTATAAACACATTTATTTTTTCTTAGCTATGCCTACTCTATTCCAAATATTCCCGAGAGAAATCACCATATTGTAAAAGTAATTGCGGAGGAGCAGATGCTGTGCGTAAATTACCTTTATTCCACCGATTACCTTTCCGCTTCGAGATTGCACAAACTGATTAATTAAACTCTACACATTAAAAATAACCTGCGTTACTAAACGGATAAAATACGTCCTGAGAGATATTATAATTCAACTATTTTAATTCACAATTTTGCGATGATTTATCTCTTGCATCTCCATGAGTATGGCATACTTTATTAATTCAATTTTTAATAATCCAATTATAACTTGCTGGAAATACCTCCGAGGTTACACTATCAACTTAACATTATAGAGCGTAAGCTCCTTACTAAGTTATTCATTGGAGTCTGACAGGAAACCATGTGATTTGAGGAACAGTAAAATATAAAAATCACGGGGCATATACTCTGAAATAGAATGTATTGCTGTCAGTCGTTAGTTATTCTGGTTTGAATTTATTCACCAAATGGAAGGCCGCGTGGAACGTCGGTCTTGCTCAGCCTTTAATCTTCGTTGAGCAAATTTTTCGATCACTAATAGAAATACCTACTTTTTCTAAGGCGCTGAGAGTACACGACTAGGTTCGCTTATGACTTTATTTTTATTGACTAAATGTGTCGATTTGTAAGTAGGATACGTCGAATCTTGCGCCTCCGTGCCTATGGCGAGGACGAGAGATGGGGGATAGGAAGGTTGACCTAGCACCAACGAAAACCTTTGGGAAATCGATCCATGACTTCGACTTTAGTTTTGAATTGCCCCGGTCTGTTAGAATTTAAGAGAAATATGAATAGAAGTTAAGTGTACGGAGAAGTGCTATAAGAATCAATGCATTAACAGTAAGTACATTTAAATAGTGATAATGGAATAATTTCAAGTACTCGACTCCTTTCTTATTGCAAAAAATACAATAAATCCATTTTAGCAGTTCCCTTTCCATGAATATCTCTTGCACATACATGAATATTAATATTTACGGCATTTTTAGCGAAAAATACAGCATGCGCACGTCATTTGTCTCTTGCCGGGTGGGGAGGTTGGACCGTGATCGAGGAAGATGAAGGGAGGGACGGAGTAAATGTGGGAGGGAGAGAAGAGGGGAAGTCCGGTGAAAGAAGAAAAGCCGAAAGACTACAGATGAGAGAGATAGGCAGCAGGAGGAATAAAGCATAATTTTACGGCGTCATCTATCTTTCAGCGGAGCAATAACCGATACATTTTCCCTTTGAAATGAATAAATATTTGCTCCTCTTTTATACACACACGCAGGCCATTTGCATAAACTCGTTTCCGTAAAATATTTACGGAATGGAAGCGTAGGGAAAATGTATATGAGATGGGTTCATTTTCCACTATTTTTTTGCGTCAAGATTTGGTCTTCTCGTTCGAATTCTCTCCTCTTTTCAAGGCTTGTCTATTTTTTTTCATACTCGTGCCCATTTATCTGCCGCAATACTTCCGCCCCATACTCTTCGCCGCGATCAGGATGCAACCACAGCAGGAGTAAAGAACGCTACAAAAAAGAGAGGCATTCGTAGGCCGTGTGAAACGATACACCCTGCTCAGTGGTTGGCACAATATGACGTTCTCAATCAAAATTGCACTTAGAAATTGGACGAAATTTAAGGGAATGTGGAAAAGATGACTCAAATCTGCAGAGGCGTTGGTCATTGGCCGCAATACCCTCTCGGAAAACTGTGACTAAAGAATAGATTCACTCGGACCATGACAGGCAATTTAGATGACTTAAAAAAATGACAAGGGGGCGTTTAAATCCTTACTTCATTCAAGTCGCGAGTGGGACATGGAATCGAATGAATGAATCTTTTGATAAACAATGACGAAAACCCGTCAACTCTAACTGGAATGAGGTTAAGTTAGGATATTATAAATGTTAAAAAAATATTTTATTCAAAATTAGTCGCAGTGAAATCTTTATTCTACTTTCAACCATAGGAAATATAACTGAATGATCGGAGTAACTCTTTTCCGTTAATTTCAAATTATTATAAAAGTTTCTATCACAATTAAATCGATATAATTGTTAATTAAATGAAGTTCGAACACTTAGAGTCAGGTAAGGGTTAAAGTTATTCCCAGTCTATAATTTATTTGTTTAGTACGCCATTTGCCACAATTACCGGGGTAAACTAACGTATTTTAGTAACAATTGGTTTATTGCACTAGTATCCTAAATTAAACTGGTCTTTTCTAGATAAAAACCGCGATCAGAAATCAAAATTATTGATAAGATATTTTATTTTGGGACGAAATCACATCACGCCAAATACCTAGTGTTTGAGATTCTCGACTCTTTAAGCACTCGGGAAATATTCTGCGTTACCGCATAATGTACTCAAATTCATTGAAAAGAAGCAAGGTAATCTCTGCTTTTCGATCTGGAAATCTTTTTCTTCGTCAAGGACGTGAGCACGTAGATTATTTTTAAAAGCTAATAGAACAGCTAGCACCCTTTATCATCCACGCAAGCGAATGCGATATCGCACTTCCGAATTTTTCCTCTTACTTTCGAGTTTTTTTTCCCTTCACATAACTCTTCTCCTCTAACACGAGCAACCTAAATTATCTCTCCGTTAATCGATTAACCCGTCGATGACAGCAGTAAATCAAAAAACGCTTCTTCCGTAGCTTTCCTTTGAGTGCTGACGGCAACTTTGCCTGGGTAGAGATGGAATGGGAAAGTCAAAGGAAGAGGGAGGGAGAAGAGAGGGAAGGGAAGGAAGAGGAAGGCCCGGAATAATGGACAGTCAAGATGAGTAATGAGGAATGGGCGATAAAGATGTTAAGGAAGGCAAGGACAGATTTACTGCAGGTTTACGAAGATCGAAAATAGAGCACTATATTTGAAGGGGTTCTCGATAGGGAGAAGGAAGAGTTGTGGATGAAAGAAGTGGTGAAAGATAATTTGAAAACAATGAAAATAATCTACGAATCACCTGTATATGACAACAGCATTTGAGAGTATGTGTATTCAATCTTCGAGCCTCATGATTTGTTTGGCTCTGTATTTTAATAGTGCTACATTTTTAGTAAGTTGAATCATTCGTTTTTCCCATTTCTTCGTGATAGCCCTTATTTAATAATATCGCGGCTTAGGCAACATTTTGGATCATTCAAAATTATATTTCACTATATTTTTTCGTTGATAACACCTGGGATTCTGCGTAATGATTTTACGTCCCGATATATTGTGTACGTTTCTGCTGCGTCAACTCTGTATGGACCATAATAATTTATATTTGGAATAGTATTGATTTTGTAAATTCATTACAGAGTAATGGATCCAATAAAAGTTGCCAAGGTTTATTGTTAAGTACTCGAAAGGCAATGGTGTCTATGAAGATTTGAATATGTGATTACTATGCTGCGTTGCGAAGATTGAGAATACATAGGTATATTCCATAAAAAAATTGGATAAAAGTAAAACAGAAAACATCAATCCTTCATGTTCATGTACAAGTAGTGCTTCATTTTGTAAGGATGAATGAATTTATAAAATTGCAGGCCTTAACTTTTCATTGAATTTTTGAGAAAAGAAACCCACTAAGGCTTATTTTAATAAAGCATTTCCATTTAACCAGCATGTATTCTAGTTTTAGTAAAGACTTAAGCTTTGAAAGAACATTTAAATGCTGCCTTAATATGATCAAATACAGGGAGCTAGACCAGTTCTAAGATGAATGCTGTTCAAAAAATGATGGGTTGAAATTATTTGCAACAAATATTAAAGCAGTATATACACGTTTCAACAGTTAAAAAACATTTTCATAGTTAATTTATCAAAATTATTTGGAGAAAAAATAGAAAAATAAAAAATTGGCAAAGTACAAATCATTTTCGCGAACGCAATTTTGAAATTGATGAAATAGACTTAGACAAAAGCGTACAGCATTTCAGAAAAAGATAATCGCCTTTTTCTTCAACTGTCAAGTGAGTTCTTGGGAGCGGACTCCAGCCGGTGTACGCAGGACGAATCTGCGATTAGATAATATAATCTGGGTTGGCACGTCAGATTTAGCTGAAAAATAGGTATTTTTTAGCAAAATAAATGCGCACAAGGAAGGAAATCCTGGTGAAAGGAGGACAGTGTAATGGAGGAAACAATGCGAGAGGAGTGAATGGAGGACAAAGACGGGGAAGGGGGAATACATTTATGCGGTCGAGGCAGAAATGATGGGGTCCGTCCTTAAATTTATTCCTCCGTCAAGGCGATAATGGTAAAATATTTAGAGGAAGTAACGAAAATTGAAAAAAACAACTCCGCCATAAAAATTGATTAGCCAGAGAAGTTCTAACCTAAATATCCGTCCCTTTTAGATAAACCCGGATGGATGGTGCATCCTTAAAATCAAGGTCAGCAAGACGAGGAGTACAGAAAATGACAAGAATATTATGTTAACTTTTGTGATTTATTGAAAACGAAATTTTACTGACCAATGATACCCATAGCAGGAGCTCCAAATGCCAAAAGGCAGGACAAAAAGGCAAAGAAGATATTATCCTGCTCGTTGTCCGTTATGCAGTAAATATTGTGTGAATGACATGAGATAGAAAAACGAATGAAAAATACAAAAGTTGCTTAAAGTCTTAACCTTGGTGGAAATGTAAAAGAAAAATTTATCTTCGCAAAAACGATTGACAAAAAGAAAAGGAGATTGTCCACAAAAACTCCATGACCAGAAAACCAAGGAATTGAAAAAAACCGGAAGAATTACTCGGGGGAAGAAAATAGGGAAGAGAGAACGAGAGAGCAAAGGGATAGGAGCTGGTCATAAAGCTTAGAGGAAGGGTAAAATGAAGGAGAAGGTGTGAACCGGAAGAGGGGGAAGGAAGAACGGAGAATGGGACGTCTTTTGAATTCTGTATGCGTTTCTCTTTTATTTCCTCACACACTCCCTAGGTGCAGTGCATATATCATTAGCCCGTCCGCGGAGCTTATAAATCAAATGTATTTTTCGCAGTAGCTGCGTGGTTGGCCCGAAACGTGCGCCATTTTGAGATCGTGGGAGGAGCGATGTGCGGTGGGAGGGTGGGCTGGACCTTCCTTTTACTCCCGAATTGCTCGTAGAACGCACCTGGGGGCAATGTATTACCACGAAGACATCGTGGTGAGGAGACGAATGAACCTAGATGATGTGAGAATTAAGAGCGAAATTAGTTTTCTGGCGGTAGTATATTGAATACTAGTGGAATGCATGCTGAAGTTACCCGTATTCCCAATGACTCTAGTAATCTGACTTTTTTCCGGATTCGCATAATTACTTCGGCAAAATGAAATCCAGAGAGAATGAGTGGTAAGATTATTTATTTATCACTACATCTTCGAGTTCATTTAGGACCTAAGGACCGAGTGCGCTTGATTCTGCGCAATAATAGCACCCTGGTGCTGTTATTTTAAATAAATAAATAAATAAATAAATAAATATATATATATATATATATATATATATATATATATATATATATATATATATCCTTTGAAACATGATTTTATCCTTTATCCTTTTCCACTATGAATAATTAGTATTCGAGAGCAGAAATCATTCCCATTTTCTCTTTTGTCATTGTTTTAACTAAGTGGCTGCGTATCTGTCAGTACCCGCTCTTTTATTTTAAAAAAGATTGTCATCTCAAATAAAAAAATTGCTCTCATAGATTTGGACAATTGGCTCTCGGGGAAAAAAAGGATTTGGTACATTGAGGGTGAAATGACACTAATATTTTGAAGCAAATAACGCAATGTAACGAAAGCCATTACGGAGATTTCTGCGAGAATTCCCTCTTTTATCCATAGTGATCTCCGTCAATTCCGGATTCCGGACCGGTACCATGGCTTAATGAGTAAAGACTCCCTCGATCCCTCTTACCAATTCAATTTTGTCGGAGATTTTCCGGGTGTGTAAATGGCGAAAATACATCCTTCGGAATGCATGTGTATATGTGTGTGTATAGGAAAGAAAAAGAGAGGTCGCCTTGCCATCGGGCACGTAGCGTTGAAGGGACTATTCGACGCGGCAAAAAAAGCCGTTTCCATGGAAGCGACCGCTACGGATAGGTCAGAAGCGGAGAAATAGGGCAGAAAGAGAATTTCCTCGCCCTTGTCGGTGAAATATCTCGGACATAATCTCTCCCTTTCTTTAGGTTTCTCTCTTTCCCTCCTGCGCCATGGCACATTCCTCATTCCCTTTCTCTTACTCTCCCGCTCACTTAGACCCTGGCACGCCTACGTACGCACAAAATCGCGCGCGTTTTCACGCCAGCTCTCGAAAATGTTCGGAACTGAGGAACAAATGAATAGGAAAATATTAATCTCCCACTCGAAGCGCGTGTGGATGATGGGAATTTCTCATTCCCAAAACCAATTTCCATGCTGTTTCAGGAAAGTACTTTTATTTACTTCATTTTTGTTTAAATAAAAAAATAAATCTATATCGCGCGAGGGGTTGGAACGAGGTGTTGGTCTGAACATTGCATACATCTGCGGTAGTAGTGGGAGTTTTATTTCTTTCTCTTCGTTTTATTCTACCCTGCGTCGTGTGTAAGAATTGACGAGAAGAGAAGGGAAATAAATTTTTTAAAAAGCCGGATAAATGGGAGTAGTTTGCTTTGGCGGTGTGTGTCCGGTGACATTTCGTGTCCGCCACACGCCGTGAACGGCTCGGGAATTCCAGTGGATAAAATACGGAACGGACGGATAAAATGGTGGACGAATTATCGATATTATTCTCGGTCCCATAAAGAGAAGAGGAGTATGGAGTATGAGTACTACGGAGCCGGTGAGAGGTTGAAGAATAAAGCAGTGGGGGGGGGGGTTCTCTAGCAATTAGTCCGGCGCGGCGAAACTGAATTTCTTGTTTTTCCCACAACCTAATCTTTCTCCTGGGTTGTCTGTCGGAATGGTGAAATTGCGGTAGGTCTCTTTGCACGGTAGCGTTGCCCATACAAGTTGGTTGAGTTAAAACACTGAGCTCGGTCATTTTCTAGATCCTTTTGGGCAAGAGATGACAGCAAATGGTCTTAGTATTTATTAACCATAAAATTCCATTTTACAATGACGAAAATATGATCTCAAAAAATTCCTTTCAAAAGTTTTATTTCTTGATTAATACAACGCAAGGTGACATATAGCTTGTATGAACCTCTGTTATAGTTAAATAAAATTATGATGTTATCCCCAATGCAACCATGCCTTAATAATGACCTTGAAACACACCGAGTTTTGAAATATTTACTCTTAGAGTATAAACCTCAAATAAAAGTTCTACGAGCGATTGCTGATGCCTATTATAAGCAAACTGATTAAAGAACTGTTTGAGAATGATTGGAAGAGTGTAACGGCGTTAAAATTGGAAGCAGAAAGGAATATTTTAAAATATTTCTTTTACTGAGATTAAATCACAGTAATCAATTGCTGAAAGGTTATGACATATTTGTCTGTATCCTTCCCATTTTTGTAGGATTTTTATAGAAATGCATGATAAACTGCTAAATTGTACGTATGCACTGATTTAGTGGCTGGTTTATTTAAATATATAAATATATATTTTTGATTGTTATTGATGGCATGATTTTAGTGACTACAAAAACAAAAATTTAGTAGAAGATTAGATATTCTGAGGGAGGCATTTGAAAATATGTATATAAACCAAATAAAAAACAGTAAAAGTGAAGGCAGGTTTACCAGAAGGAGAAATATAATAGTTTAACAAGGGTTGTGAGAGTTGAAATTAAATATTACCGGTACTGATTAAGAACAAATATTTGGAAAATCGATTTGAAATAAGATGACGAAATGGAATGACAAAGGTATTATTTCCAAAGGTACGAAGAATACTGATTGGAAAGCTATAGGTGATTCTGAGAAAGATGGTGGAAAAAAATGTCAGGTGTGCATTGTGACGTGGGGTTATGTGTTTTGTTAAGACACACAGACACTACTGAAAGAGAGAGAAACTAAAAGACTAAGAAACGAGGCAGCGAAGGAGGATAGTGAAATAAATTTCATGGATAATGTGAAATAAAGTTTTGATAAACAGAATCGTAAATGAGAAATGAATTCTGCATTTCTTACAACAGACCAGATTGTTACCGATGGATTAGAGGGGAATGGAAAACGGGGGAAGAAAAGAGAAAAGATAAAAAAATGGATGATTTGAAAGAGGAATTGATCGTAATGGAGGGTGAGGGAGATTTAAAGAACGGAGAGGATAATTATTCTGAAAATAAAAAACTGTAGAGAGCTAGTGATGATATCTATTTTTATTATTATTTAAGCTTGAAAATAAATTAAAAGAAACAAAATCAAAAGATAATTGATCAAATCTCAATCAAATTGGTCAAGATCGCTTTTCATTCATCAATTTATAATATAATCTTTTAAATAATCCTATTAAAATCACAATGAATGTATTTTTATGTTGCCACATACCTAGTTACTGAAAACCACAAAAGAGGATTTAATAAATTGACACCGTTGATTTTGTAGTAGAAAGGAAACAAAATTATCTTAATGTCAGGGAATTTTGTCCGACCTCACAAAACGTTTCCAAAATGGCGTTTGCAGATTTCTAAATAAATAAACACATTTTTAGGCAACTACACAAATATATACAAACATATAAATATAATTACTTATATAATGTGTATACACACATTATGTATGTATGCACATCATTTCACCGAAACGTTGGAGAAAGTAGGGAATAGTTTTTCAGGAAAGCATACATTTTTCAGGTAATGACTAGTCTAAATAGTTACCCTAGTAATGTGATATCATTCATCGCGTGGGTATTTCGTATCATTGAAACATTTATCGAAATTTTCAGCCATACAGAAACGGTGATTTTTTGAGACTCGCTCTTTTCTTTAGCCGCACTTTTTTCAATATATTTTTTTAGATGCCACATCGGCTCCGGGACTCTCAAAGGAAGGAGTAGAGAATTTAAAAGAAGACCGATAAAAAAATAATTCGAGATATAAAGAGAAAAAGAACATCCAAATCAATATCTATTCATTATAAATCCCGTGGGCGAAAGGACGGAACTATTTTAACAGCACAGAGGGGAAAAAATATTACACTTTAAACACTAAAAAGAAAAATAAAAAGGGTTACTGGAGAAATACGACGTAAGCATCTGTCTCGCCATCACTGCGTTTTTATTTCCCACCCTCGGAAATCGAAGACTGGGTTTGGGAGGTGGAGAGGGAGGGCTAACAGAAAACAGTGAATATCCCCCCTTTTACCGTGCCTTTTAGACATTCCGGGAAATTGGAGGGTACGGAATTGAAGGAAGTGAACTGCTCGGACGAAAGAATGGGTTGTGTGCAGGGTGGGTAGGGAACCACGGCGGGAAGAGGAGTGACAAAAGAGGAGAGCAAACCGAGCGGACGACGGACTTCGATGGTGGGCGAGGATAGTAGGGGAGCGAGATGGAAAGGAAGTCGGAGAGAGGGATATGGGAAATGGCGTCGCGTAGGGAGCCGCCTGAGGTTTTAACGGGAGGGCCAAACCATTTTCCAGCGAAACGTTTTTGACGGTGGGAAGGGATAAAAAGCGGAAATCAGGACTGGGCTGGGAGAAGAATATATGGGGGCAGGGGCGATGGCACTCGTTGGTAGTAGAGGTGGCGTCTCTACGGCTTAAAAAATAGAAAAAAACTAATCGCCCGGACACGTGCTCACATGCTCACAAACACTCGCGTCAGAAATCCACAGGCCGCCTACCCATGGTGCCTAGTTTCGGAATTACAGGATTTACACTTCAACGCCATTTCACCGAGTTTTACGACCCGACTACCTCTCTAACTCCTCACATGAGAGAGAGAGAAAGCGAGAGAGATAGAGGAATGTGTGAGGATAGGTATAAGGACGGGTGGGTGTGGGAGGGGCCGGAAGGGAGGAGTACGAAGGAGTAGGAGTACGAGGGCCGGTCGAGGAGGGTGGGAAGTACGATTGACAAGAGTTAGGGTTGGAGGGTGAGGAAGATCGGGATAAAAATGGGGTGAAAGGAGTGGCAGTGGGGGAGTGAGAGGATCGAGCAATCTGCCGTTGAAGGCGAAATGAATGAGTGACTGGTTTTCATGCGGAGGTGTTTGTGGGAGAGAGGGGCTGGGATGGGGCTGTGTTGGTAATATAGAGGGGACTTTTCGGGGTTTTGCTGTTTTATAGCAGTGCCGCCGTTTCATAAAGGCAAACTTGGATTTTCCCTTTCCCCGTTTTCTTCACCCGTCGGCTTGTAGAATTATTAAAACTGAAAATCATCCGGTAGAAGTCTTGGTAAGTGGGTAGTCTCCTTCTTTTAGGAGTTTCACCGAGTTTGAACCTCCCAATCTTCGTGACTTTCTCTTCAAATATTTTTTTCGTATAATGCCTCTTCCCGTTTGTATTTTAAAGATATATCCTTGTTTAATTTTCCAAGGTTTTACCAAATCTTAATTTCACTTTTTTCGTTACTTCGGAGCACTTTACAGAATTGAAATTCTTTCTTAAATAAAGAGATGGTGATTTTTAATAAGACTGGAAATCCTTTCTATGTTGTTTTAAATTTAAAAAAAAGACGAAATGAAATTCGGGAAGTAGCACATCTGCCGACAGATAATTGTTAATTAAGAGTAAGTTTTTACGCGATGGGAGAGGACGTAGAATAATATGCATTTTGTAACTGCTAAAAGGAATGATAGCCTGAGAACATGCACATGCATCAGTCAAATGTCCGTCCAGTTAGTTTTGATGTGGCTGCACCTCAAAAATAATTTGATAAAAGATCACGCAAGTATTTTTTCCATTGTAAGGGGAAGTAATTGCTTTATTTTCCATTTCTCTCTTCAAAATATCTCTAAATTGGATGCATTGATTTTATTTTTTAAGAGATAGTGAATTTGCATAATAAGTGTCGGTGATTTAATTATCTGAATGGTAATAAGTGCAATTGTCACTCGAAATATTACCCTTGGTTAA
Organism: Hetaerina americana; assembly: GCF_022747635.1. Lineage (NCBI taxonomy): Eukaryota > Metazoa > Arthropoda > Insecta > Odonata > Calopterygidae > Hetaerina > Hetaerina americana. Next base: position 1,599,163 of record NW_027287096.1, on the reverse strand, counting down.
TAAGCTAAGGTGACTATAATTCTCAAAAAATTAACACGGAACATGAGAATAAATTATTTTATAATGCATTATAAAAACATTAATAAACTTACATTTACGATTTTTTTTAGCTTTTCTCTTGACCTCAAAATCAACACATTTTTATGACGATAAGAAATTGAATTCATAAATAATACTATTGAAGAAAATATTGTGTGAAGTAAATTATTAAATGAGAAATATGTACCAATAAAAGCTCTCGGTGTTACATGGGAACAAATTTAATTCCCATCGATAGCCACTGAGATTTCTACAATACCGAATCATAGTATTTCTAGCTAAAAATTTGGTATGATCAAATCAGAAAAAAATATCGCTCACTTTTTTATTAGTTTTACTCAAAGCTTAAGTGGAAAATGATACTCTCACTTCATATTTTTCTAATTAATTAAGCAACTCAATTTTTCTTCCCACGAGCGCAACTGTGTGCGTGACACGATTGGAAATAAAAATTCCGAGCCTCAACGATATCGATGGGATCCAAGGGAATAATCGATTATTTTTTAAATCTCCAGGAGAACCCCACAGAAAAGCGTGAGAATAACGCCAGTAAAATGCGATATATCATCCTATTATTCATGCGCGCCTGTGGGGAGCTTAATACCGTCCCATTATTCCCTTTTTAATTCCGAAGTTCCTCAACCTTGTTAAGCTGGAATTGAAAGTTTTTCCCCCGACCGAATTAACGCGGGAGGATTGGAATGGAGGGGGCGGAGATTTAGAAAAATGAGAGCACTCCATCTCGACCCCGGACTCCATCTCACATTCGCTCACTTTTCTGCATTCTCTTCCTCTCCTTCACCTCCATCCCCTCCCCTGTCCACCCCTTACCCTCCTACCACGCCGCCGCCGGCGAGGGAAGAAATGTGATAGAAATATCCCCTTCCCTTTTCTCTACCACCACACCTTTCCACCTTCGCCGAAAGCCCTTCTTCACAACTCCTAACTCCCGTAGTAAACCCTCTAGTCCCCTCACCTCCGCCCCATCCTTCCTTCTTCTCCTTTTTAGACACTGCCCGCCATCCGCCAATGAATGGACGACCCTTAGCCCTTCAAAAGGTTCGATCTCGCGTTCAGGAGAAAATAAATTGCTGGGCCAACAAAAGGTGATTCCCCGACTTTAATCAGACTGCGGCGGTTGGCGAGGCTTCGAGTTCTGTTCTCTCTATATATCGCCCTCCCACCCTTTCTCTCTCTTCCGCCCCTCCTTCAAACCATGTTCTTTTTTGCACCCTTCATATCCATTCCCTTGTTTTCTCTCTCTTTCTCTCTCCTTCACCTCCCTCCTCTCACTCGCTGCCTCCTTCGAATGGATTGTTTGGTACCCCTCCTTTCCTTTTTAGGTTTTATTTGTTCATCGGAAGAGGTTTCGGGGTGAAGTGGAATCATCCTCTCCCCTCTCATTCCTGCCAGATATTATGTGCTGGAACGACTATTTTCGTACCTGTTTTTTTCTCGTTGAGACGGTAAGGGATCTCACGATGTGGCCCTTCTTTCCCCTATATGTTCCATTAAATTATACAGTATATATATATATATATATATATATATATATATATATATATATATATATATATATTTATGTGAGTCGCGGTAGTCCAGGGGGTAGAGCGTTGGACTGCTGACCGGAGGGTCCCGGGTTCAAGTCCCGGACAAGGCACTCTGGGCATCTGCAGCTCCACCCAAGCTATGTGATTTTTCGGGTACCAGATCTTCCTGGGAAACCATCCCTACCCTAATGTGTGAATTTCACACGCCGTCGGGCTTAGTACTGGGTGAACTCTACCATCATCTACCAAACTGATCTTCGGGTTGATTACTGGGTTTATGTCTAAATATATGCATATATATATATATATATATATATATATATATATATCCATATATTTAGTATATATATAATATTAATATATATATATGTATATATCTTTATATAAATATACATACACCGTATGAAACTAATATTGTTACTATTCAGTCTCAAGCCTAAATCAGTATCTTTCACGAGTAAAGAGTATAGATAAGTTTTTATACGTCTATATGAATTTTATAAGTCTATATAAATTTATAAGTCTATATAAATATAGATAGTTTTTATTCGCTTTATTTTGATAAAATAACGTTTGTAGCTAATCATTGTGTAAATCAGATTTATTTAATGGTTTTACGAAAGAATAACTTGTCATTTTAGATACGACATTATTGAATCTGCAGTTATTTTTACTATATCAGTAGCAATGTTCTCCTATACTAATAAGCATAGGAGTATTCAATGCTGCAGCCATGCTTCTTTAAATAGTGATATTGCTGCAGTTACCTGAGATTTATCAACATAATTGAGTGCTACCCTGAATTTATTAATTAAAAATCAATTACTACGCTGCGCTGAGTTTTAATCGATAACTTTTCAACCATAAAGAACCAGGGAAAACTGGAAGCCACGCGAAGAATACACGCATGTTGTATGGGATGTTAGAAGTTTTCACCGGGTATTGACAAATGATTTTGATATTAATACGTCAAAACTATACGTGCTACTTTGGAGACAAGGTAGAGATCTACCTGATCAAAAAACTACAATGCTTGAATACGCCTTCTGTCACAGGGAATCAGCCTAGGAATGGGTGTTTACGAGAACCACAATGCTCAAAGTGCCCCGCGGTCGGAACACGTTTCAGGATTCGATGGCTCCCCAGCACTCCGTGCACGAGCTCTTAAATTTCCCAACCGACGACTAGCGTGGGTGTTTTAGCGACCCGACGACAAAGTGACGCCAACTAGGGATACCTACTGCCCCTCTTCGGTTTATTCGTGGACTTTTAAAGTCCTCCCATTAGTAGCGGACTTCCGATACCTGCTGTAAGTGATATCCCCCCGGGCTGGAAAACTATTTTCATTTCAATAATCGATGCCCAGGACCGGGTTGGCAGACGTCGAGTGAAAGACGTGGATTACGGGAGTAACTGACGAATAGGTATGATGAACGGTTGTGGCCGCGGCTGTTGCAGCATTAATAGGATGGAGTCTGCGTCAATATTTACGCAATTCAGTCGGGAACTCCCTAGTCACGCGCGCCCATTACATACCTATTAGAGTATTCGGATCTGTCTAACATTCTTCTCTTTCGATAATACTTAGAGCTCGGTTGTATTTCTGAAGGTATCAAGGCACGTTGAGCAAGGTATAGATTATGAAGAAAATATTGAAGATTATCGATCATTTAGTATGGTCAAATTAGTTCGTTTTATTCACTATCAGGGGAGGAGAAGTGGGATATAGGACGGAAGAATATTATGTCGAGATAAGTTTGATGGACTTAAACGTCGAACCTGTCCCTGTTTATGTCAGCCGTTCAAAATGAAGTTGGCGTTTTAATGCGTTGTTTTGAAGGGAGAGGAAGTTGATTAGGTGGATGATTAAGGAATGAAGGTATAGGGATATTGTGCACCCTTGTTAAGCTGATGGAAATGAGCATCCACTGCGCTGAACAGGTTTTTAAGAAGTTGAGCCGGATGGAATATCTCAGAAGTAAATCAAATTTATATCTGCCCATACTTACACACACTTAAAACCTCTCCCTTAAGGACCTCATAGTTGCCTGTTCAGACCTCAATTAAAGTGAGACTCTGAAGTGAGGATCTGTTGTAAATGAATTCTTTCTATATTTTCCTCGATTTTAAATCATGCAGAGGAAAAAAATATCCCGGTCGTAGTGCACTGCATTGATTTGCTAGATTTCACGTGCATATACTTACATATGCTGTTTATAAACTTGAAACTCGGGTGTTAAAAATTTAAAGTTATTTATATTAAACTCTGGTTATTTTATTGACGATGATACAAATTGATCGACTACCTATGGCATTGTAAAAATACGATATATGAAATACATGGACAGTAATAATACGCCAGAAACTGATATCCTTGATCATTTAAAATATAATCAAACCTTAATTTAAAGGTGGAGAGCAGTAGAAGTTCTTAATAGTATTAAAAGGAAGAATTTTATAGTGAGAACAAGTTCAGACTAAAATTCATTTTACTTAAATTTTTCTGGACAAAAACTGACGAAATTTTAAAAGAAAAATTCCAATTTTTCTAATTTTCTTGAATTAAATTTCGACAAAATATTCAAGACATTTTCCAGCATATGCTGGCAACTAAAATATATTTTCATCGTTATTACTGTATACGATGTACCTTCGCCGAATTGACAGTGGATGATAATATTATAATAAATGGAACCTGGAGCTATTTGAAATTAATAACAAATAAGCAAAGTACACAATGGCAATCAAAATTTAATTCAGTCTTAGGTATCCATATAACATGCCATAAATGTCAGCCAGAAATGCATCTTTGAGTATTATTGGAATAATCTTGGTGCCCCTGGTACTCTCTCCATTTAGTTCATTTAGTGAGTTTCATTATGCGGTATTTGTCTGTATTATTTTGCATTTAACCATTAATACTTTGTCTACCAGTCATTACGGAAATCATCGCCAGGTTTTTCAAGACATGAGTTGTCAAGCTTAGAAATGTTGTGTTATATATTGAGACAATTAAATAGTTAAACTAAACAGGAGAGCTTAGAGAGGGAAGAATAGAGAAATATCTACCATGAACTTAAATGGTAAGGGTGGCTAATTGAAGGAATACTGAGACACAAATAAATAACATAATGAAATAAAGAATGCAAGGGAAAATCAAAGGATGACGACGTGGATACGGGAAGAACGAAAACGAAATGATGGAAAAAATGAAGAAATTGCTTAAGTACAAGTTAACTATGGTGGAAACTAAAAACTAAACCTAGGTTATTGAATAATATCTAAAATGTTAGTAATACCATAAAGATATCATTTTACCTATAAATTTGTATCATTTCGTGGGGCGCTAATTAATTTACTCTTTAGAAAGAAACGTGCATTTTGAGCGAAGTTATGATATCTGATGTTTATTCCCAAGTGGGGATTACTTGCTTTGAAGGATTTTTCGAGGAATCAATTTTTAATTATAGCTAAAAGAATAGCATCAGACCTTTGGCCCTCCTCAGATTCATCCAGAAATGGTATACTTGCATATTAAATTAAAGGATAAAGTTAATGATTAGGAGACTTCATGCTGAAAGTTTGGGACGGCTCTCATTTATCATGTATTTTTAGCAAGTTATTGGATGGAGGATTAAGGAAAACATCATTAGGGTTTAAAGTCACTCCTGAATTTTAAAGGAGATATGCACACCATATTTATGTGATAAAATATTCAAGTGTTCTTACTGGGATTGTCTATATTTTTAAAAATGTTTAATGCATGGATAAGATTCAAGTCGGTTTCTTTCAATGGTCATTAATGTAAATGAACTAGATGAAATAAACAATTATTTTAGTCATAGTCCTAAAAATAGATATGATAATGAGAAAATAATTCCTAAAACTTAAAGAAATGGCTAGGGAAAAGTAATTTATCATCAGTGCTGTAGATACCATTTTTAGTAGTTTTGTGGCATTTTCCCGCAATCCATAACTTCTAATTGATCGAATTTCTATTTCAAGCCGAAAAAACTCGTTACGTTGTAGTGATGAATTGTCACACGAGAGGCGTGAAACGTTTGATGATGCAAAAGGGTAATATCTCAATCTGTGCGCATATTTCTATTTCATATTTAAATTTCGCCCCTAGAATAGTTTAGGTGGTTTGCAAAAATTCCGAGCAAATACAGAATTCGAAAGTATGTCCCCTCTTCTCAGGTTACAGCGAGCTATATAATTCCTCTTTAGTGATTTTACGTTTCAAAATACCTCTCGAAGAACAGTCAAGCATTGATAGTCTATTAAAACAGTGCGGCAATAACTTTATGATAACATTGGTTATTCCTTTACGCTTACACTTGGTGCTAACCAAAGAAAGCAGTAGTCAATTAAATAGTTTTATTTTACTAATATTATTATTTTTCATTGTTTGCATAATATTTTTGTGAAACCAACGGGCATTTTTTTAGTATTTTTTCACTCACCTCCTTATTAACACTTCACCGAAGGACAGTTTTCTATTTTTATCGATTTTATCGATGGATTTTGTAATTTTTTTCATTTAAATATTTTATATAAGTTGTCCTATAACTCTTTTGTTCAGAATAGCTCTATAACTGATAAGGCCGGATATATTTTGATAGGCTTCACCTTTTTCAAATATGCCCATCAACTTCTAAATGAGTGGTGTTTGTGGATAGCAATGTTATAGAAAATAAAGCGATGCACGACCTTTGTATGGAAAATTTCTAAAAAAACTAATTTTACAAAGATTTAATTTTATGTATTTTTTTCAGCGTTAAATATAATGATCACATGCAGTTTCATTTTAAAATTTTAACAGAAATATGCCCAATGATTTTGATAAAAATAATTTAGTTGTTTTTTTTGACAGGATATTGTAACAATTCAATCAAGTAAATAACCTTCATAATATTAAAAATGTAACCATGGGTAAAACGAATCCGACATTTAGGTAGCGATAATAAATCCTGCAGGACTGCTAGTGACGGAAAAGATAGTCTATAATCAAAAAAGGAAACACATAAACGGATATTCCTTAACTTCTCAGATCATAAATAAGAAGAAAAAAGTTGAAAAATTTCGAAAACAATTAGCTAGTGGGAAGAGATGATATTAACTTAAGATTTTACCTTGGCATTGGGATTAGAACTTTTTCATTCATTTTCATTTTGTTCACTAAAGCATCCATATATTCAGGTAATGCGATGATTTGAAGCCATGGAGCCTTTATAAGGAATTTTAGTATTTAGAAAGCAGGATATGACTGTACATTATTTTATGATTAATATTGAAATTTGTAGGGATAACGTTGAGAATGATGTGACATTTTTTCCCCGTCAAACAACCATTGATTCTCGAATAACGAATTAAACGCAATTGCATCCAGCTAATATTCTTGGAGCAGTAATAATAAAGTCTCGATGTTAACCATTATAATAAGATAATCATGAAAAACGTTTATCAGCGCCAAATTTATGTTTAGTTCCTCTCACTTATATATCTTCGATATTATGATTGAGTGCTTTTTATGAGATTTAGTTTGCGATAGTGCTCCTCCTTTCAAAGTAAAGTGGTCGTCTATTCGAATCCCGCTGGGGGGATATGGATGTATGCGTTATGCATTTTTCATCTTCCTACTTCCGCTAGCGAGTCCATCGCCCTCTAAACGGGTCCGTAAAAATCCGAGGGGGAAAAAATGAAGGCGTAGGAGCGTCGCTCGAAAAAATAATCAATCATGTTTAGTCCGGGATGCCGAAAGCCTACGCTTCGTTCCATATCATCCATCAAAAACACGTACACACCTACACACTAGCGCGAGATCAGGCGCATACAGGCGTATCTAGTCTATTCGAGGACGCCGAAGCTGTTTAGCTAATATAAGCGAAATGATAAAAATTTCATTACACCCACCGACTTAGGGCCGACATGGTAGGGTTGATTTAGCTTTTAAGGGGCTGTAAAGTATAACTTATACCATTACATATATCTTCTTTTTCTGGCGTAGGATATCTATAGAAGACGTTCCGTATCCCTCGTCCTACGTTCTCTTTTCTGAATGCATGTAAGAGTTTGATTTGAGATTCGTTTCATTGAAATCAATAATTAAATAAATCCAACGGAAATAAGGATATTAAAAAAATAATGCTTATTTTTAAGTACAGCATAGGACTGTAAGGTGGCATTTGAACGGCACTGGAATATTGATTTGTGGAATCCGGTGAAAAATTACAGAATTTCGCGCGAATACTTTTCAAACATTTCCTCTCGCTACGTCATTTTCCACCTTTCATTATCCCTCACCCAGAAAAAAAGTAATAGAAAAAAGCACTACTAATATTATGACGTTACTTACGTTAGAATAATGTGTTCACTAAAACATTCGCTACGTCTTTTGCTGTAATAAAATTTGACTCCTTTGATCTATCGATGAGAAGAAATCATTGCAGATTGGCATTTATGTTTCCTATAAAGAGGTCTTTAGTCTTTCTCTTTCTTACATAGACACTTGTATTAAAAGAAAAGCAAGCATATAAATGTTTAGATAAGCATAAAATATTAGGTGTTTATACAACCTAAGTATTTGGCAAATATTCATCATATCAATATTTTTCGCAGGTATTACCTTAATCTTCGGAACCTAAAAGTAGTATTATTATTGTGAAAATAACGTTTCAATGTTTTTGTGCTATGGCAAAATTGGTTAAAGATACAGCTTTAACGCTCATATGGCAAGTATGGGATCATAGGAATTACATATATAATTGCAAATTCAGATAGTATATGCAAAATGGTAACTTGTGCAAATATTATCTCACGGTCATAGAAACGTTAATATTTTATGTCGCTGACATTCATATTTTTAGACCTCAGAACTTACTGGATTCCCATAAGCTACCCTTGGCTTACCATTTAATTTATCTAGGACCAAGACATTATAGTTTACATTCACGTATTACATAGTCATACCCGAGACGGGATTCGATCCTGTATCCTTTACGTTAGCAGATTAGCGCATTACCAAATTGAATGACCTGATCTGAAGGTATTCGGAATCTATATCTACATCAATACCTTGCGAGCCACCAAAAAGGTGTGGGAATATTACGTAAGTTCCTGATAATCATTTAGAACTTTAGTAACGACATGGTGTTTTCTTCCTTCAAGCATGTCTAAGGAATATATCGTATATTTTTGTCCTCAAATTCAATTCCTTGAATTACGAGAGCAGATTTATTCTACATTTGTTGAAGCTTTCTACGTAATATAGCTTTATTTAACTAACTCCCTTGCGCCAAGTATTAAAAGAAATCTCTTTTAAAATATTGCTGACTTAAAATTTGAAACCTAGTAGTAGTAGTATTTAGGGGAAGCGACCGACAGCTGAGGTCATTTGAGCCATTAGGGATGGACAGGAAAGGATGAAGGGTGGATAGAAACCCGGCGTCGGCATTAGCCTACTCTTTACGAAAGGCGCCAAGGGGTCCGTAGCTTAACGTCCTATCCGATGGACGGCGTACTCACTTAAAGTGCCCTCCACAAAGCACCTCTAGGAGGGATCGAGATACCACTGAAAAATATTCAATACCGCAGGTATTTGAACCCGGGCCCTCTGGGTGAGAAGCCAGTACGATAGCCACAACAACATCTCGATCCCAAATTTGAAACCTATATCCCATGGGTTAGCATACACTGAAATGTATGCAAATTGCCAAAATATTAGCATATTCAGCAATAAACACACTATGAGAAAAACGAATGAATGTATGTTTGCTTAGAAACATCTAGAGGGGCAGAAATCATGACATTATATTCGTTTTCTGGAGTCGATTAAACTGAGGAAAATAACATCCTTTTACAGCTTATAGATCTTGTTTGAGATATGGAAAACTTCGTATACTTATTGTATGCATGATGCACTTACGCATCCTATTGAGATTGCTGACAGACGCCTTTACCTCATGGGACTGTTTTTCTACACTGAGTATTTTTAAAAGTAATTGACGTATTCTTTGAGGAAACTTTCTGTTCTAGAAAACTTCAATTACTAAATAATACTTGTACGGAGAGCTTTATAGCAACAATAATTCTATACAGTGATCAATTTTCCTTAAAACATTTCAGTTGCCTACATTTTCACTTGTCTCCAAATTAGGACATGCGGAGGGATACGGAGAATGAGATTGGATACTGATATGTGTGTATGCACAACATGTTACTTAAAGTAAATAATTCATAGATATCTCTTCAAAGCAACTTAATAAAGCTTTAATAAATTAGGCCTATTTAAGGAGTATTCGTATACTCTTCATTCGGTGAAAGTTAATTTAGCAGATTGATTCGTAAGGAGTCCAGCATATAAAAATCCGATTAATAGGAAAACAGAAATATTAATTCTATGTATCAGAGATAAAAAAAATATTAAAATATTTCTCTCGCTTCCAGCCTGAAATGTATCCGTGCTTATAATTATTTCCCAATAATAAGGAAATATGCGGGTTGAAAAAAAGAATGAAAGAAAAGCCTTAAAAAAAGATGCTCATCACACGAATAGCGGATTCTGGCACTGAGGACCGATTCCCTTTAGAGTCCTCTTCAATCACGCCCAGCAATTACGCAGCAGTTGAAAAGCAAAAATCACTCTCCCTGGAAATCAATTCCCTTCGTTTTCTTCTCCTCCGCGCCGACACCCCCCGGAGGCTTAATATCGAACTTTTTTAAGGAACCGATGGAAGAGAAGGCTAAGAGACGGAGATGCGGGTGGGGGAGATTAAAAAGAAAGCCTAGGGAGAAGATTTTCTTTCGCGCAGGGGAATAGAAGAGCGAGAGATGGGGGGAAGGAGATGGGGGGAGCGTGTGGTTCAGTTTAAGGGAGAGCTTAAAAGGGACACGCCGACGGAAGCTGAAGGGAAGGTAGCAGCGCGATGCCTCGAAAGACAAGGTTTATATTTTTTTCTTTCAAAAACGCCGAAAAGGAAAACTTCTTATTTTCCGACGGATATATTTTTCCTTCGCTCTCTCCGCGACCGTTCCTACTCCTTGCCTTTCGATTTTTTCCTTCGTTTTTGATCCCTCACAGACTTTTCTCTCTTCCCCTTCATCTCCCTGATGGCTCTACCTCATTTCTTTACATTCGATCTTCCGCCCCCTCTCATCCCGCTGTTATTCTTGCGATAACCCCTCCCTCTTTCTGGGGGCTATATTGCTTTCATAATCCTTTCACCTACGTAGGGTATATCTGAAAGGCAGTGCCATAAGATTTTTCTCACCAAAAAAACTTAGAGCAAATATGTACAAAACGAAATGTAGCCTTGGTGCGCTGGATCTTTGCTCAACCCTTTCCGACAAATACTGCAGGGTTTTTTAAATGAATTTTTTGCCTGAGGTGTTGGTTCTGTATCCTTCAAGAGTGGGGGGATTGAAAAAATATATATCGTCATGGCGGTTGAACAGTGAGCCATGGTCTCACCACGTTAAGGAAACCAACACGCCAGACTTAATCCCGTAGTAACTTACCGCTTCTGGAGAATGACAAGTATTGTATGTGAGGTAGTAATTTTCTTTAGCATTGAAGTATTTATAGCTATTGGATTTAGGTATTTCATTGCTGCTTTGTAGTTTTCCTTTGCGTGATATTTATTTTTTCGGTTTTCCTGCGTATGGATATTTTCACGTTGTATTTAAACATGCTTGAAGATTTTATTATATAAGGAAGTATTGATGCCTATATTGGCAAAATATGCAAAAATGTTTTTACATACATTTTATCAGATTCATTTAAGACTGTGGCAATGAAGATGAAAAGGGGTACTCCTGGTTTGTTCGGATTGTCGTATGAACGAAGAGAAAGTATCGATAGTAAGCGGCGGAATTTCGTTTTAATTGTGATGACATGGTAAACTTCGGTAAAGTGTGTGTTGACGAATATCGATGAGTAGACTATTTTGCTCTAGATGGAAAAAGTTAGGAAGATTTATCTGGCAACGTTTGTGACATTATTCGATGGAAAGAAGTGCAAGGACAGTGAGTAAACTTCCGAAAATTTGTTTCAGACTAAGAAGGCGTTTGGTCTGTTAAACATCCACCGTTCAGTTACAGAATTTTCGAAAAATGGTGTAATAAAATTGCGATATTTACTCTCGGATAAAGGCACTGTGGTGAATTCCGAGCTCAATATTTCAACTATGATTTTAAATACCAGACATATAAGTGGAAAGAATATACTTGTAGTTACCTCCTTCGTGGGCATGTTGAAATTACAGGGACTTCTAATGCATGAATTACCCATCCCTTCCTCTGACTCGATCTTCTCGCCTTACAGTTCCTTCCAGTCTCTAATTTAACTACTTTTTTTACTAAATTTGCATTATAATTATTGCAAAAACATGTACCTATGGCAATCCGTTGAACACTTTCGTTGCTGAAAAAATAGAATTTTCAAGGGTGCAACATGATCCCACTGGTAAAATGATGTGAAGGATTAAAATCGAGAAACATTTGCATAACCTTATTATTATTATTCAGATGAAAAACGATTTATTCAATTGTTCAGGTGAGATAAAATTTTAGTAGTAACGAAGGAATACTCGACAAAGATTTAGTAATTTGGAAAAGTAAATAATATGCATAGTCTATCAAAAGAAGTTTAAAACAACATGCAAAGTGTGACATAGACTGGGCTTCAATCAATTTCCGAAGGTGCTCTCGCGGTGCAAAATGAGGATTATAACTAATATATAAGAGAAGCCAACTTATTCATTTATTTATCAGGCTTATGTCACGATATTTTCATTGATCCATTGAGTAGGAGTGAGAAGAGTTATGATAAGACCCACTTTGAAGGAATGCTATTTTTTATAGATTTTTTTGCTCCTCCTGCTGAAGAGGACCGTAGCAAACTGAACGAATCACTCATAGAAGTCCATCTGCTAAGATAGGATTCGAAATCACGACTTTTGGGTTAGTCTCAAAGAGAAACTTACAAACACTCGCTCCCCATATTTTTTCTTTTACCGACCGCCCAAGTAAACGCAGACTTCTGGTGTCCCCGGGGGAAAATATTATCCCAACTTATATTGAAGCTTCCCTCGAACTAGAAATTTCCTCAAGTTAAGTCAACGGAGGCACTTCAGGTACTTCCGAATCTGTTTGCGCGATGAAACCATTGCACCACATATACAAGGCTCACCTCTTATGCAAACGTATTTCAAATCAGGTACAGTATCTAAATATAGCTTTGATCTTGTGCTTTTTTTCCCATGGGTTTTTCATTTATCTTCAGTTCCCAGCATTTTTATTCTCATATCCCCTTGCGTGGACTCTTTATGGTATAAAGATAATTTCTTCTTTCCCCCTCTTCTTGACTTTCATTACTCTTTTCCTATCTTCTCTGAGAACCCTTACAAATCTTACATGCCACAGATACGTTTCTTCACGGAAAGCGTTCGGGCCCATATCTTAGACTGGAGGTTCCTATCCATTCCTCTCAGATTTACTTCTGCTTAGGTCATCCCCTTAATGCTTCTACCCTTCTCTCTTTCTTCCTACTTGCTTCATATTTTTACCGTTTTCTCCTTACGGAGCATTAACCACTCAAGATCCACAGAAACTCGTAATATTTTTGCTGCTCTCTCGATGGTTTCACGAAGAACGTGGTGTCTCAATTTCTGCAGCACCGTGCAAAGCTGGAATTTATCCTCATGGACGCGATTTCTATGTTCACTCGAATAATTTTTGGAATTTGTGTTCATATTAAACTTGCCTCTTGGAGATTATCTTTTAGATGGTGTGTATAAAAATGTCGTTACCGACGCAATTCATTACAATTTTGGCAGCAAAATGCTAGAAATTGTAGATTGTTGTGAAGATCGTTACATAAAAATAGATTTTAGGTAAGTAAATGCTATGAAGATTTTCCCATGATTGTTTTTAAACAAAATAGCAAACTCGCGCGTCTAATTACGTGAAAATGTTCACCAATAAGTTAAACTAATCATTGCGATAAGAATCATGGCGTAAAAATTCTACGTTTTTACTTCTTTCGTGAATACTGAGACTTGACACACATACATGTGCTTGGCATTGACGACGTACTTCCTCAGCAAAAATCTCCCAGCTCCACGCTCGAGGGTGAATGTATTGCAAACGGGAAGTGAAAACTCCCTCACCCTCCTTTCCATCCGAACCCTTAAGCGATAGTCTGCAGTCTCTTCCCCGCTATCTCTCACTCTGTCGTCTCCAACAACTTCCCTTTTACGTTGGAATCGAAGGAGTAATCTCGATATTCGCTTATATACCCCTCTCTCCCCTCAGTCTCCGACCTTTCAATAAAGGCAACCTACCTCCTCCTATTCTCTCTCTCCCTCCACGTCTCTTCCACTCCGCACTTCCTCTCTTTCCATAACCCGTTCCTTCCTCTTAGCCTATACTCATATTCTCCCATCCAACCCGGAGGACTCCACATATCTTTCCGATAGGGACTCTCAGGGCACGGGAGGTCTCTGCTCTCTTCTCATTTCTCTTATTCCCTCAGCCCGCATTACTTCTTTGAGAATCAGATAAGGGCAACTGCCAGCATAGTAACGAGGGTAACCCGAAGACTTCGGTTCTACCCCAGAAAGTGGTCGAAATCAAGTTTGTCAAATCAAAACTTGGATTACTTTCTGAAGGGCAATCAAAAAAAGCAAGGCTGGTCCACGTTCTTAATATTTTCTGAATTCTGCATATTCTCTGTTATTTTGGTTGTAATTATTCATGAACCCGTCCCGACGAAGGTGGACTGCCTCCATATAGCACTGTCGCTCTTTCTTACTATCTTCTGTATCCCTACTTCATTTTGTCATTTTGAGACCTTTCCCGCCTCTAGTACCCCGCTCATTTCCTTATCAAGGCTTCCAATGATTCATTCTGCCCTTCTCCGTTCTACAGTGCCTATCCCACCGAATGATATTGTTTATAACTTCATGTAAGCATTTTAAATCACATTCTGCAAAAGTTTGTCAAGACATTCACTGCTTCTTTTACTTATCCTAGCGGGTATTTGGAGTTGACATATTTAAAGTGGGCTCTTCCGGAAGAGAGAACCCAATTCATGCAATATGTAGGCTTGGGCAGAAAGTCCCCGGACTATAAGAATAGCATTTCTTCAGTCAATGTCAGTTGACTAATTTATGTGACTGGACAGAATGATGAATTGTATGAAGACATTTGAAGACAGAGAATACTGGGAACACACTTATTTTAGTGTTTTTGTACATTTTTTCTTAAGTGTGTATCAGAACAGTTATTTACTTTATTATTTATCGAATAATATAAGTAGTAAATCCAATATTAATATATATATATATATATATATATATATATATATATATATATATATATATATATATATATATATATATATATATAGATAGTACATTACACAGTAACAAACAATATAGAAACACAAAAAAGGAACACTCACACGTTATTTCTTGATAATTTCGACGGCTATAATGTACTATTCGGCACTTCCGTGTTACGTCTACTAAAGCATATATATATATATATATATATATATATATATATATACACATATATATACCTTTGTTCATTGTTTGTAAGGTAGGAATCTTACAGACAAGAATTCCACAATCTAGCCCGTATACAGCCACTATAATCATCATTGGGCTGTAACAATGAGTTTCATACCCCCAACATTGGTAAATACATTTTTGTGAGCCCCTCTTACTTTATACGTTGACGTTAAGGATTCTTTTTCCCATTTATTTCTTTCTAACCCTTCTTTTCCCTCCCTCCGTTTGAGATCTTCCTTTAATTTCCATTGCTTTTCCCTATGTACTTTTATTCTTCCATTATTTTCGGCTTCTATGCCACATTTTCTTTCATTTCGATTCTTCGCGATCCATCGAAATCCGAACGATGCCATCCTTCTCATGCAATCCTGTTCTCGTCCATCCCCCGTAATACCCACCTGAAAATTAGGCTCTGAAGTGGAACCTTAGGGAATCCTGAGTTCGTTGAGAGGATTTCTGATCGTCTCTGGTGCAAGCCGGTATTTTGCAGTTGGCAAACAGAAAGCATTCCCTTTTTTCCCCGTAAATCTGCTTGCTCAATTTTTCCCGTAGGTAGAAGGCACACACGGTTGAGAATGCTTATCTCAGCCCTTCAGTTTATTATTTTTTAGTGTAAATTCTTAGCTGCCCTTTTCCTCCTCCCCTTGAGTAGTTCGGAACCCACGAATAGTTCTGTAGAGGTTCTTTTGAGAGCAGCGTGGCATGCCAATTTCTAATGGTTTGATGTATTATGTGTGAATGGCATGAGAAACATTGAATCTAAATCCTGGTCAATTACTACGAACTTGGGCTCTTCGCAGGCCATTTTACCACACGTAGGGTTAAATTTAATTTTAGTTATGCTACAAAAAAGGGATTCTATTGTGAGCGTCTTATACATTTCCCCATACGTTCTTGCTGAACACCTATGGTACTCATTGAAAACAAAAAATTTCCGTTCAATAAATTCTGTTAAAGAATTATATTTTTAAGAACTTCATTTATAGTATGATTGTACATTAGCTACTAGCTCACCTTTAGCGCACCATATGGTACCCAGATACAACCTTCTCTAATCCTGAGGGCACATTTTACTGACTATTTAGTTCTTTTTTTCTCGCTTAACTCAAGGGTCCATTTCAATAGCCCTAAGCATAACTGAAAGTATATTGGACAAGGCGAACTTATGTAATGTTGGCCCAAACTTTGTCATAATCAAAATAGCGATACGTCAACATTGGCATTTGTAAGCCGATCCATTTGCTTTAAACATTTCCAAAAGTTGTAACGCTTGTCAAGTGTGATTATTAAAATTTTAAAATTGTGAAAATAATTTTTAAAATAAATTTAAAATTTGAATGCCGATTTTCTGTTTCTAAAAACTAGCTAGATTATTGCAGTTGGTTTAATTTCCGACGAAGCCAAAAGACACTTACTTTGCCGATAATTCTTACAGGAAGACACAATTTATCCTGCTATAATTTTTGTAAACGAACTTATCAGGTCGCTTCCCACGACTAATGAAATGCAAGCAAAGATTTATGGAAGAGCTCTTAGTACTTTGATAAGGTTTATAATGTTATCACTTTAACTTTAATGCAATTTTTTTGCTCATTTTCGCGAAAAAAACAGCGTAAAACTATGTTTTTCACGGTGCGATTTGAATAAAAGGAGATATGAAGTTTGAGAATGAAAGACAAAGGGGATGGAAGAAGGGCAGGGAGTAAAGTTGGAAGTGTAGAGGGAATGGAAGAGACAGGAAAGAGGCAGGGAGGGAAAATATGACGTGCTGTGTCGAGGAGGAAGGGTTTGCGTTGAAGGAGAACCTTGGGAGGACTCAACGAGGTATTTTTCTTTCTCGTTCTCCTTCCCAACCACTCATCCAATCGGCGCTTCGGCGTTTCGAAGCTCTGAGAAATGAACGCTGATGTTGTCATCGGCCTTATTTTTTCCCTTCAAGTGGAGAGGAAGATGGTAGAAAGCTAGGAATTGAGTGGTTGCTCCATGATCGGTGCGCGCGTGTTTGTGAGTTCTGGTTTGCCACTGGGAACCGTCCATTCTTTTATTGGTTCATATTTATTTATGTAAATCTTCGATATATCTCTGCACTCTTCATTTCAGGAGTGGCTATAAAATTTACTGATTTTCTATATCCCTGGTGTTTGGCACGTTAGGGTACACGATATCGATTACAATCGTCTGTTGGCTGAGTCGGCGAATTCGGCATCTTTCCAGCATTGAATTCGAATGGAGACGGGATATTTGATATCCTCAACTTCTCGATGCATGAAGCATTCCTTATTCAATAACAGAGAAATTATGAGCGTAACAATTTTAAGAAGTGGTAGTGGAAAAGGGAAAAATACTATGGCTGAACGATTTCTTACAAACACGGAAGTATCCAGAAGAATAAATTCTATAGCATGGCAATATGTGAATTTAATGACGATAATTTTAGAGAAATCAAACTTCCAATCGTTCTCCTCAACGCGAACATTGAATTATTTCCTATAGATTGACTAAATTCAATAGTTTCAAGACAGATGCCATCATTCTGGGAGGGAAAAAAGTTCGGCGTGAAAAAAATGCACCCTTTCGGAAGTGGGTTTTAAATTAGGTATTGTAAGACACATCTCTTTCCCCATGAGGTGAACACTCCTCCGTCTCCAGTTTAATCTTTGCCGGGACTGCATGCACATGCATCCTGCGTCCCAGGTATTCCCGACCTTTTCTCCATTGCATCACACACATTGGTAGTTTATTTTCCCGCCAGTATAATTGGGTGATTGTTCCTCTTTCTATCCACCTTACATTTTACTACTCCGCGATATATATATATATGTATATGTTTATATATATATATATATATATATATATATAACACATGGGCAGCACAATAGAACACAAAATAGATAACACGTAAAATGACACTCACATTTCAGATTGTCTGAGCTGTCGGCCTTCTCTGAGGCCTTTTTAAGGTCAGACCCTATATATATATATATATATATATATATATATATATATATATATATATATATATATATATATATATATATATATATATATATATATATATATATATATACATACACATACATACACACACACAGGTATGTATGACGGATAAACGCTCAGTTGGGTAACGGGCTCATCCGTCCCGTACCCAGTAGAGCTCTAGCTTTCCGTCGTACCATCGTCATACACTGCCGTACTCATCCCCACTCCACTTCCTCTTAAACCATATTTCCTTCCGTATCGCTGAAAATGGCGTGATATCCATTGCGCGGGAGATACCCCACCTCTCGATTCCCTCACCGTCGCTCTGTTCTGAGCTCAACGTGTCTCAAAAATCCTCCATAGCTCTTTGAGAAGAAGCGAGATGGAGGAGAGGTCGCTGGGGGAGCTAGGCTGGAGGAGGGGTAGCGAGGCTGTAATATGCAAAAGTCTTCGAGATGGGAACCACGGGGAAGATTTAAAAGGCGGCGAGGGAGGGAACATACGGCGGGGGATGAGGCGGGAAGGAAAAATAGAAGGGGAGTGGGTGGAGGACTGGATATCACGCAAAAATTCACGGGCATCAGGGGGAGAGGGCCCGTCCATCGTGTTCCAACTCGGGCGGAAGGAGGCTATGGGAGGTTTCAGTTTGTACACGATCCCCGGCGTGTAAATGCTCAGGAGACCTTGATGTTTCGCATAATGCATATTCTTGACCCCAAAGGATTGCAGACTATGTTTCTTTTATGCATTTTATATTTGTTTTTATTTAGCGTAGCTTAATTTTTTTCAGACGTTTTTCTCCTTCACTCGGGTGAAATTCCGCGACGAGTTGGCGGGCGAAAAGCTTCCTTGTAAAGGGATTTCAGTTTTCCTCCTTCCACCTCTTGTGCTCTTCAGGCCATTCGGATTTGTATATTTCTTAATGGGAGGGAACGAAATACCGTGAAAAGTGTTCATATGGATGCATCAAAGATAATTCGATGTGCTATGGCAGCTTTTCGATTCCAAAAACCGTCGTTATATTGAGATACACACCATTAATCATCCCTTTCTACGGATCTATATGAAATTTCACCTTATTTGATGCTATTCGTGGACTGCTGAATAGTGGATTCATTCCGATAGTCAATTAAAGCGCCGCTAGTATTGTATTAAATCGGGACACAAATCGGTACTGTCAGCGGTGCAATATTCAGAAATTTCGCAACACTCAGCGGTAGAGTACAACTTCGTACTCGCAGGGAAATTGGCATATTTTGAAGGTGCATGGTAATCGATGAATAAACTGTAGCAGTATATACGCCGCTAGTTCCATAATGAACGAAGCAATGATATATATTTTCCTAATTATTGAATATTTTTCTGTAAGTTCAAGAAAAAATATTGTTTAACCGTTTTAGATGTATTTTTTATGTTTTGAAGAGCGGGCGTTCAAATATTTACTTAGTCATAATTAGCATCTTAGATATAGAAACATCATATTAATAAATTCTACCAGATACTTTATGGCAACACCACTTGAAGAAAACGCAAAGTGGAAGGTATTATTACAGTAGTGGTTTCAGGATTTTTTACGTAGATGCCTCGTTATTTAAGTGCCGATGCAGATGTCATTCTCGCTATTTTTTTCATAAATGTTACAAATAATCGATACTAAGTGCAGTCCTGCAATACTTAAAATTAATGTTCGACCTATATAATAGCTCCGTCATCGTGGCATGATCGACATTTTATGGTTACACCGTTCGTACCTTTGCTGCCTTTAGAGGTGAGGTGCACCGAAGGGGAAATATCGGCTTTAGATTTCCCTGTAGGAAAGGTTAAAGTATGACGTCTTAATCTAAAGCCTCCTGGCTCCGCTGGTTGACTTCCCATTACTACCAGAAAGCAGTATGAAGTGTGTGGAATAGTCAAATTCTTGTTTCGATTACGAAATAAGGTATTCGTAATAAATAATTCATCTAAAAAAGTAGAATGGAGAGATCGTAATTACAATATTTTTCATTAATTTGTTACGCTATTTTAGAATAATGTTTCATTGATCGAACCAAACGTTCAGACCTAAAACATCTGAATTTTTGCATTCTAATATAGACTTGCATGGAAAAAATTCCTGGAATCCAAGTACTCGCCATTTTTTTAGACCTAGAATGGCGGAAATATGTTCGAAATATTTGCGAAGGTTGATGGAAGCGGCTCGGTTGCATAAAAAATAAAGCAGACAAAATGCCGCGAAGCTAACGTGAGGCGGTGCGCCATTAGTCACACCTCATCTTGAATATTCCTGGAGCATTTGGGACTCTTTCGCAGCAGTATTTCTTTTACTAATAGAACAAAACTGCCTCAAAGAAAGAAAAGCTGCCTCATTCGCAAAAAAATATAATTAACGAACAGAAAGGATTACATTTGAAAAGCTTGGACGGGAGTCTCCACAGGTGCGAAGAGGACATTCATGACCTTAACTACGGAAAAAAACAAACCGTGTTTATTTCATGCTGGCACCAAGGAAAGGAATATGAACCATAGCCTTGAATACGCAGGTGAGATCATAACGAAAAATAAACGGAAAATTCTGCATTCAAAATTTATGTTCTCAGCGGAGAAAAAAACCACAGTATCATCCCTAAAGTAGATCTTTAAGATTTAGGTCGTTTTTGATAGGTGAGGACTTCGTTCGGAGATGTTACGTTATCCAATAAATTCATTTGCGTGGGGTCGAGATCACCCAGAATTGAAGCTCTATACTACTGAGACTGAACGTTGTATACTAGAACATTTGGTCACCACTTCTTTCACGAAGAGGAATTGGCAAAATCTTAAAGCTCGCTTTTTTCACCGCACATGAAGATCAAATTTTACTCCTAGTTATAAATCTCTCTTAAGATTATATTCATGTTGCTGAAATTATATGTTTATCTGACATTCCCAATAATTGCATTCGAATTTCAATACATTATCAAATTTGTCAAAATTGTCGGAGGGTGAAAATTTATATATATATATATATATACATACATAGAACACACACACATATATATATATATATATATATATATATGTATATATTTATATATATATATATATTTATATATATATATGTATATACATACACATATATACACACACATACATATATATATGTATATATGTATATATATATATATATATATATATATATATATATATATATATAAAAGGTAATCTACCGGTTAGGTAGGTTTTTGGATGGACTCATGGAGGTACCTGAGGATGACGCCGTAGCGTCGAAACTAGTCGTACCTGTAATAAAGTGGTGGATTGGAACAAAGTGTTTCTTTTTCATTTATTAAGTACTCCCTCATTTGTTTTCTTCTCTGTCCATTTCACCTTCTCCATTTTTCTCCACACTCACATTTCAAAAGCCTCCAATCTACGTCTATCCTCCTGCTTCAATGACCACGATTCCGCACCGTACATAGCTACGCTCCATATCAAAGTTTTGACGAGTCTTTTCTTAATATCGTTACTCAGCGTCCCTGTCATCAACTCCCTCCTTCTTGTGAAAGCCTCTTTGCCTAGCGCAATTCTTCTCCTTACGTCCCTACTACTTTGACCGTGTTGGTCCAAAACACTTCTGAGATACGAAAACCGTTCTACCTGCTCTAGTTTTTGTCCTCCTATTTTGATGTTTAGCTTAGCCTTTTTCTTTCTAGAAAATCGCATAATCTTCGTTTTATGAATATTGATTCTTATCCCATACCTGTCGCACTGAATTTCCAATTCACTCAGCAATGCTTGTACACCTTGGCTGACTGACAAACTAAAGCTTGGTCATCAGCAAACCCAACTGATTTTACGAATTCCCCGCCCACTTTCATTCCCACCTCCAGTTCTTCCCATGCCACTTTGATCATTTCCTCTGCATACAGGCTGAACAGCGACGGTGATAATGGGCAACCCTGCCTTACACCTCTTCCTAACACTGCCCATCCGGACTCCCCGTTTCCCACCCGCACCTGAGCAGTCTGAGACATGTACAGGTTGCGGATTAGCCTCCTCTCCCTCCAATCTATTCCTATTTTCTGCAATATACTCATTAGTTTTTCCCAGTTCACTCTATCAAAAGCTTTTTCGAAATCTACGAAACAGGCAAATACCTCCTGGTTGTATTCTATATTCCTCTCGATTAATAATCTCATTACTGCAATAGCATCACGCGTACCTCTCCCCTTCCTAAACCCAAACTGATCATCCCCCAAGTAATCATTTGGCCTAATCTCTATCCTTTTGTTAATGATCCTGAGAACAACTTTGTGTGGGATATCAAACTTATCGTCCTGTAGTCCTCACATGATGTAGCCTTTACCTTCTTCAGAATAGGAACTAAAACTGATCTCACAAAGTCTTCCGGCCATTTTCCTTCCTCATAAATACTACGAATCAGCCCATGTAGCCTCTTCCTCCCACATTTTCCTAAACATTTCAATAGTTCCGCGGGAATGTTATCCACCCTCTCGGCCTTATTTAGTTTCATCTCCCTTAATGCCCTGTCTATCTCATTGTCTAGTATGCCTGGACCTAAGCTGTCTTCCTCTACGTCATATTCTTTTCCAATGTCTAACTTTGTTGGTCTAAGTTCTTTACTATACAGTTCTTCTATATACTCCTTCCATCTCTCTTGGATCTTTCCTGCGTCAACTATTACCTTACCCACCTTATCTCTAACTGTTAGCATAGCTCTTCCTTTCTTACTTCCCGATAACGATTTAACTTTGCAGTACAGCGCACCGATTTCACCCTTCCTCTGCAGACTTTCCATATCCTCGCAATGCGTCTTCCACCATGCTTTTTTTGCTTTATTTGTTGCCCGCCTCAATTTATTGTTCAATTCTTTGTACTTCATTTTGCCTACTTCTGTATTTACATTATTCCATTTTCGCCGCTCATCCATCTTTGTAATCATCTCATCCGTGATCCATGATTTCCTAGTCCTTTTAGCGTTAACGGTTCCAATAGTGTCCTTCGCGGCTTTAGACAACCCTTTCTTGATCATTTCCCATTTTTCTTCGATAGTACTAAGCCCTTTACCATCCTCCATGATTTTCTCTACCGCCTGTTTGTATTCCTTCCTTTTCAACCCATTTAATGTTTCTACATTCCATTTTCTAACTCGCCGCCCCTGCCTTATCTTTTTGAAACGTACGCTACATTTCATAACAACTAAATTGTGGTCAGAGTCCGCATCCGCTCCCGGGAAGCTGTGCGAATTTATCACACTGTTCCTAAACCTGTTCTAACCAGGATATAATCTAGCTGATACCTTTCTGAGTCACCTGGCATTTTCCATGATATGCGTCCTGCGTCCTGCATGACCTGCGTCTTTTGTTATGTCTAAACCAAGTATTGGTGATGACTAACCTCTGTCTCCGGCATAACTCAACTGCTTTCTCCCCGCGGTCATTCCTCGTGCCTAAACCGTAGTCCCCGATCTCGTCACCATCTCTTCCTTCGCCTACCGTCGCATTCCAATTCCCAATCACTATCAAATGTTTCCCTGTAGGAACACACGCGATTATGTCCTCTAACTGATCGTATATTCTATCGACCTCTTCTTCCTTATGGTTGCTCGGTGGCATGTATACCTGAATAATAACCAAGTTCGTCGGTTCTGCTTTTATCTCTACTAGTAATTATCTATCCGTTACCTGCTCTATGTTGACTACGCTTCTTCCTACCTCTTCATTTAATACTATGGCAACCCCTCGTTGGCTCTCGTCCCCGCCGCTGTATATTATTCTATAATTATCGCTCTAGTAATCCCCGCTATCCTTACATCTCACCTCGCATAGACCTGAAATATCTATTTTTCCCCTTTCCATCTCTCGCTTACCATTCTCCAATTTCCCTGTCCTCATCATTGTCCTAATATTCCACGTTCCTATTCTAACTAATTTATTCTTCTTCTCCTGCATCTTTGGTCCTGCTGCTGCTGGTTTTCCCTTGCAAGGGTTTTGTGGGATGACAGCCGCGGGAGCCTTGCCTCCCCCGCTGCCGGGCACGACACACGGCCGATTGGGCCGAGCCCCGTGGTTGCCAGGACTCAAAATATCTCTATTGTCCATAATATTTTTCTTGGAAATGATAATTGAGGTGGTTTCCTGTTGCCTTCCTCAATAGTGTTTTTAACGTGACACCATCACTTACTGGCCGCCCCACTGGGGTCAGACGCCATTGCAGCCGCCTCACTAAGGAACAGTTGCTGCGTGAACTATCTTTCGTCTGGCTCCTAACCTTCAACCTATCTTGCATGGGTGACCCTACCAGGAGCAATAATTATTACTCCCGCCAGCACAGCTCTAGGGGTCATCGGAACGCACAAGCCCTTCCACCACGTCAAGGTTGTAGTCCGGGGAGGGGTGTGTGTGTATATATATATATATATATATATATATATACACACACATATTCTGTATATATATATATATATATATATATATATATATATATATACAGAAACAGATATAAGGAAAAGGGATAGGAACACATATAAAGGACGAACACAATAGAGGTGGGGAAGGCGGAATCGAACGGATCACAAGAGTAAAAAATTTCCTCAACCGGGACTCGAACACCGGATCTTTCCACTTGCCGGGCGGATGCTCTTAACCACTTGAGCTATCGAGGATAGTCAATTTACCCTGAGATCCGTGGGTCTAATATGTCGCCAAGCGCCCCGATTCTTTCAGCCAAGAGATGGCGTCAGGGGGCAGTTTCACCCACCAAAGGAGAAATAGACAATACACAAGGAAAGGAAAGGACAGTGGGTTAGAATTCATACAACATCATACAGGAAAGGAACAGTGCGTTTCGTGGCACGCATAGCCAGAAGAAAGAGATGAGCCACATTGGCCAAATACACATTCAAACACGAAATCCCGCCAAACGGCGAATAAATACTCATATATACAGAAACAGATATAAGGAAAAGGGATAGGAACACATATAAAGGACGAACACAATAGAGGTGGGGAAGGCGGAATCGAACGGATCACAAGAGTAAAAATATTTTGGCGGGATTTCGTGTTTGAATGTGTATTTGGCCAATGTGGCTCATCTCTTTCTTCTGGCTATGCGTGCCACGAAACGCACTGTTCCTTTCCTGTATGATGTTGTATGAATTCTAACCCACTGTCCTTTCCTTTCCTTGTGTATTGTCTATTTCTCCTTTGGTGGGTGAAACTGCCCCCTGACGCCATCTCTTGGCTGAAAGAATCGGGGCGCTTGGCGACATATTAGACCCACGGATCTCAGGGTAAATTGACTATCCTCGATAGCTCAAGTGGTTAAGAGCATCCGCCCGGCAAGTGGAAAGATCCGGTGTTCGAGTCCCGGTTGAGGAAATATTTTTACTCTTGTGATCCGTTCGATTCCGCCTTCCCCACCTCTATTGTGTTCGTCCTTTATATGTGTTCCTATCCCTTTTCCTAATATCTGTTTCTGTATATATGAGTATTTATTCGCCGTTTGGCGGGATTTCGTGTTTGAATGTGTATATATATATATATATATATATATATATATATATATATATATATATATATATATATACAGAAACAGATATAAGGAAAAGGGATAGGAACACATATAAAGGACGAACACAATAGAGGTGGGGAAGGCGGAATCGAACGGATCACAGGAGTAAAAATATTTCCTCAACCGGGACTCGAACACCGGATCTTTCCACTTGCCGGGCGGATGCTCTTAACCACTTGAGCTATCGAGGATAGTCAATTTACCCTGAGATCCGTGGGTCTAATATGTCGCCAAGCGCCCCGATTCTTTCAGCCAAGAGATGGCGTCAGGGGGCTGTTTCACCCACCAAAGGAGAAATAGACAATACACAAGGAAAGGAAAGGACAGTGGGTTAGAATTCATACAACATCATACAGGAAAGGAACAGTGCGTTTCGTGGCACGCATAGCCAGAAGAAAGAGATGAGCCACATTGGCCAAATACACATTCAAACACGAAATCCCGCCAAACGGCGAATAAATACTCATATATACAGAAACAGATATAAGGAAAAGGGATAGGAACACATATAAAGGACGAACACAATAGAGGTGGGGAAGGCGGAATCGAACGGATCACAAGAGTAAAAATATTTTGGCGGGATTTCGTGTTTGAATGTGTATTTGGCCAATGTGGCTCATCTCTTTCTTCTGGCTATGCGTGCCACGAAACGCACTGTTCCTTTCCTGTATGATGTTGTATGAATTCTAACCCACTGTCCTTTCCTTTCCTTGTGTATTGTCTATTTCTCCTTTGGTGGGTGAAACTGCCCCCTGACGCCATCTCTTGGCTGAAAGAATCGGGGCGCTTGGCGACATATTAGACCCACGGATCTCAGGGTAAATTGACTATCCTCGATAGCTCAAGTGGTTAAGAGCATCCGCCCGGCAAGTGGAAAGATCCGGTGTTCGAGTCCCGGTTGAGGAAATATTTTTACTCTTGTGATCCGTTCGATTCCGCCTTCCCCACCTCTATTGTGTTCGTCCTTTATATGTGTTCCTATCCCTTTTCCTAATATCTGTTTCTGTATATATGAGTATTTATTCGCCGTTTGGCGGGATTTCGTGTTTGAATGTGTATATATATATATATATATATATATATATATATATATATATATATATATATATATATATATATATATATATATATATATACAGAAACAGATATAAGGAAAAGGGATAGGAACACATATAAAGGACGAACACAATAGAGGTGGGGAAGGCGGAATCGAACGGATCACAGGAGTAAAAATATTTCCTCAACCGGGACTCGAACACCGGATCTTTCCACTTGCCGGGCGGATGCTCTTAACCACTTGAGCTATCGAGGATAGTCAATTTACCCTGAGATCCGTGGGTCTAATATGTCGCCAAGCGCCCCGATTCTTTCAGCCAAGAGATGGCGTCAGGGGGCTGTTTCACCCACCAAAGGAGAAATAGACAATACACAAGGAAAGGAAAGGACAGTGGGTTAGAATTCATACAACATCATACAGGAAAGGAACAGTGCGTTTCGTGGCACGCATAGCCAGAAGAAAGAGATGAGCCACATTGGCCAAATACACATTCAAACACGAAATCCCGCCAAACGGCGAATAAATACTCATACATACAGAAACAGATATAAGGAAAAGGGATAGGAACACATATAAAGGACGAACACAATAGAGGTGGGGAAGGCGGAATCATGGCGACATATTAGACCCACGGATCTCAGGGTAAATTGACTATCCTCGATAGCTCAAGTGGTTAAGAGCATCCGCCCGGCAAGTGGAAAGATCCGGTGTTCGAGTCCCGGTTGAGGAAATATTTTTACTCCTGTGATCCGTTCGATTCCGCCTTCCCCACCTCTATTGTGTTCGTCCTTTATATGTGTTCCTATCCCTTTTCCTTATATCTGTTTCTGTATATATGAGTATTTATTCGCCGTTTGGCGGGATTTCGTGTTTGAATGTGTATTTGGCCAATGTGGCTCATCTCTTTCTTCTGGCTATGCGTGCCACGAAACGCACTGTTCCTTTCCTGTATGATGTTGTATGAATTCTAACCCACTGTCCTTTCCTTTCCTTGTGTATTGTCTATTTCTCCTTTGGTGGGTGAAACAGCCCCCTGACGCCATCTCTTGGCTGAAAGAATCGGGGCGCTTGGCGACATATTAGACCCACGGATCTCAGGGTAAATTGACTATCCTCGATAGCTCAAGTGGTTAAGAGCATCCGCCCGGCAAGTGGAAAGATCCGGTGTTCGAGTCCCGGTTGAGGAAATATTTTTACTCCTGTGATCCGTTCGATTCCGCCTTCCCCACCTCTATTGTGTTCGTCCTTTATATGTGTTCCTATCCCTTTTCCTTATATCTGTTTCTGTATATATGAGTATTTATTCGCCGTTTGGCGGGATTTCGTGTTTGAATGTGTATATATATATATATATATATATATATATATATATATATATATATATATATATATATATATATATATATATTATTTTCTGAGATCATTAGGTATATTGTATGCGTTAAAAGTAGATTAATAACCTTTCCTGCTTTGCTAGGAAAAAGAAAGGGAAGAGAAAGGAAATAATTTAGGCGTGCACAACCTCAATGTAGAGTGGCTTACTAAGGAGAGGGCGTTTGTAAGTGCGGAAGAGAAATGATAGTTCTGTATCTCAAAAGTGGCGCAAGACAGAGGCGAAGAGCAAATGTGTTTCATTTATATTGTGAAGGAAGACGTTCCTAAGAGTTTTTATGGTAAAATTTTCTTGAATGAGAATAAGTATTCATACAATATATGGAAATATTAAATTAATTATATTTGATAAATTATTTACCCACCACCTTTTGACGTTGAATTTACCGATGCTATTGTATTGGATCTAGATGATATCATGTATTCATCCTAACATACATTTGATTAGCCCTTTAAAATGCGCGATATATATAGGAGGCGTCTTTGAAACATTCCTTCGTGAAACTCAATGCAATGATTTTTTTGTCCGACAGCAATGTACACTCTTAGGAATTATTGGTTTCAAAACTAACTGAATTCTTGTCCAACGTAAATATATATAGCTTTGCCTACAAGACGGCATAGTCATAATTTGGTTTCAAGGAAAAAGGAAAAAGCTACTTAATATTGAATAAGAAAAAATTGAAGAAGCTTGTCTAAAATACTTATACCAATATTGATAATCATAAAACCTAAAAATGACATTCTGTAACCCTGAAATCGACTTATCCGCGTGTGAATACTTTCATGGGCTTTTTATTCTTCACGTACGTGATACTTTAATATTTTTCATGTAGATCATCCGGAGCAATTTCCTACAGTTTTCAATTTTAATTAAATATAAAATAGAGCTGAGATGCCTCAAATTATGTCCGAATAGTCTTTTCCACCGTCGCTGAAGTGTTAACCATTGTTTTGCCTCTTCATACCTTCCTAATAGTACGTCACTGTCAATCCGTCACTGTCAATCAATCCGTCCGTTCGATTTAAACAATTATGACAAAGCTATCACATTTATAAGTATTCGGATCTCCTTTCTGTTGCAAGGAACTCCATTCATACTTGCTCTCTTCTGGTTCCGAGTTAATTAGTTATGGTTACTTTACTTTTATGAAGGCTGTCCCAACTCTTTCATACAATCATAAATAATCATAAACAATTAAAAATGGAAAGCCTTATCCAACCTTTCTAATCAACCATTAACTCCACATCAAAATTTGCAGTGAAATTAAGTGAATCATACTGTATTGTATTCTTCTTATTTT
The DNA here is from genome assembly GCF_022747635.1 of Hetaerina americana. Taxonomy (NCBI): domain Eukaryota; kingdom Metazoa; phylum Arthropoda; class Insecta; order Odonata; family Calopterygidae; genus Hetaerina; species Hetaerina americana. The sequence goes on along the minus strand of NW_027287096.1, from coordinate 1,569,693 downwards.
AACATGAGCATATTTGCAAAACATAATCTCTTTCGTAAACAAGTATTTGATGTTTCTGCTTTTTTGCCATTATCCTTTCTTTGTCCAGTGTAACCATCAACTTTCTCGATTATATACATTGCCAGATAATTGAAGTATGTCATAGTTTTCAATACCTTATCCATAATTCGTATTCAAATATACTTAAGTAGCCATTAAGGTGCCACAAAGGTATTCAGGTAACACATTTTAAAACTCTAATAAATAAGTGAGAACCACAGGTCAGAGGGGGATATATGAATGGTGTATAAATACAAATGAAAGAAAAAATTGAGCGGAAACAACATGAAAACAAAGGCTTTCTGCTCTCAAGAGTGTATTGATATTAAAAAAGGAAAAAGATGCAATGTTTTTTGTTTTTGACAAAATGAAATATTTTCCAGGCAAAACCTAAATGGTCAGAATTTGAAAAATTATGGCGTCAATAATGGAAAAACGTAATTGAAAACGGAAAAACTATTGATTATTTAGAGCCTCTACAAAATGAAAGTTGATTTATTTTCATTGAAGCGCTATGACGACCGAGGGAGCAATATTACTCTTTGACATTAATCCCCTCTCATGATGAAAGCTATCGGTTTTTCACCGAACTTGCAACGATATTCACGCACAAAATTCTCATCCCCTAGCTTTAGTTTGATTCTTTTCCCTCTTTCGGTTTTTACCCGTAAGGTATTGGGCATAGCTGGCCTATATGCGAGCACATCAAGCGTGGCGAGACACACACATGTACGGAACAGAAAAAAACCTTTCTTTTAATTCCAGCTGAACTATTTCGAAACAGAGTACAAAACTAAGCTGGCATATTTTCGGCAGCAAATCGATAGAGTAGAGGCAGATTCGGCTTCCAATTTCAATCCGAGTTGCTTTCAGTGTTTTGACGTTTTTCGGAAACAAATTTTGCTACGGAGATTCGCCGGTCTCATGCTCGTGGAATGCCTAAATATTTATGGTTTTCAACTGATAAAAGGAGATGTAAAAACTATATCTTTCAAGCATTTTTCGTCAAGTCTCTCAGATTATACCATTGGTTTATTTCAAATGATGAAATTGACAATGATTTACATTTACATAAACGGTTTACATCATCCAGCTACCGTAACTCGATAGCTTTTCAGCGATAAGGTTTTTCATGAATTTAATTCCCCATGTAAATTGTTTTCGAGCGTTTTGCAAAGCATTTTCTGCTTAAAATTTTATTAACACTTCTAAATACAAGATATGAGAAGTGTACTGCATATTTCTCGTCAAAGATTCCTGTAAAACTCTGTCTATCTATGATATTATTAAAACGATATATTTTGTTGTATGATTAAATTAGTGGCACGATGTAAGAACTAACGTAGGTACTTGTTTGGTTTTGGAACATTTCAATATTTTAACGTATAAGTTTTCTAATATTTTCATTTATTTCGCGTATTTTAAAGCTAAAATACAAATTATACGCTGATTAAGGAAAGTAACACTATTATTTTTACTGCATCAGATTATATTTGTTTTAGGGATGAATCTTTATGAATTAATACAAAAGAGTTAGAAATTATAAAGTTGGCGCTACGCGTTTAGGCAAACTACGATCTTTCCTCAGTATATTCATTTTGACGACGTACTCCACGAACTTCCGAAAAATTTCCCAACCTAATAGCTAAAATATTAAATCCTCTACTTGCGAAACATTTGAAAATGATCGTTCTGAAGGAATATTCAAGATTAACTGCTACAAAAATATTACTTAGAAATGAGATTGATACTGACTTTTGTAGTAAATAAGATTCTATAATACACAAGCCTTGAGCTTTGCAAACCAGTTACCAACATATCAGGACGGCCTCACGGCTAGTTAGTTAAGCTATTTATTTGTATCCCTATGTCTGTAAATGATTAGGCTCTGATCTTTTCCTAGTTCACCTTTAGATGTACCCAAAGATAAAATTTCTACCGCGGTGGAAGCTTCCGGTGGCCATTGTGCCACTGGGTCTACTCATGTCTTCTTATTTTATTTACTAGTTTACGCCCTGTCAGTAGACGAGTCCAGAGTGGAATTTGCGAGTTCTTAGTCAGCATGCAGTTAAGTTAACTACTAGAACGATTCAGTCGGTAAAATAACTTAACTGCATATAGTACATAAATATAAATGCACCGGGGCCGGTGCCGTAACCTCTTCCTAACCCTGCCGTACACCTCTTCCTAACACTGCCCATCCGGACTCCCCGTTCCCCACTCGCACCTGGGAAGTCTGAGACATGTACAGGTTGCAGATTAGCCTCCTTTCCCTCCAATCTATTCCTATTTTCTGCAATATACTCATTAGTTTTTCCAAATTCACTATTTCAAATAGCTTTTCAAAATCTACATATACGTCCAGATTGTATTCTATATTCCTGTCGATTAGTGATCACATTACTGCAATGGCATCACGCATACCTCTCCCCTTCCTAAACCCAAACTGATCATCCCCCAAGTAATCATTTGGCCTAATCTCTATCCTTTTGTTAATGATCCTGAGAACAACTTTTTGTGGGATATCAAACTTATCGTCCTGTAGTCCTCACATGATGTAGCCTTTACATTTTTCGCAATAGGAACTAACACTGATCCCGCAAAGTCTTCCGGCCAGATTCCTTCCTCATAGATGCTTTGAATCAGTCCATATAGACTCTTCCTCCCACATTTTCCTAAACCTTTTAGTAGCTATACAGGAATGTTGTCCACCTCCACGGCCTTATTTGATTATATCTTCCTTAACGCCCTTTCTATCGCATCGTCGAGTATGCCAGGACCTACGCTATCTTACTCTGCGTCACGTCTGCTTTTCTTTCTGTGTCTAAACTTGTTGGCCTATGTTCTTTACCGTAGAGTTCTTCTATATATTCCTTCCATCTATCTTTGTTCTTTTCCGTGTCAACTATTATCTTACTTGACCTATCTCTAACGGTTAGCATGTTAGCACAGATCTTCCCTTCTGACTTCCCAATAATGATTTAAAGTTAAGTAAATGAGTATATATGTATATGTATATATATATATATATATATATATATATATATATATATATATATATATATATATATATATATATATATATATATATATATATATATATATATATATATATATATATATATATATATATATATATATATATATATATATATATATATATATATATATGTTTATTTACGAGGGTCATCCGGAAAGTAGTACCCGTTCGTGCCGCATGAAGTGCTGACGACGCGAGTAGCCGCTGGACGAGGTCAGATAGCTTCAGTGGCTTGTCTGCCTTCTCTGAGCAAGTTGCGTGACGCTAGCATTGCCTGTGTTGTTTCTGTGATTGTTTACAATGTTTAAAAAAATTGAGAACGCCGCCAGTTGTGAAGTGAGGGCAGTGATTAAATTCCTCAATGCAAGAAACGTTCGCCCATGTGATATTCATCGCCAATTAAAGGAGGTGTATGGAGACAATGTAATGGACGAGTCGTCTGTTCGGCGGTGGTGTCGCAACTTCAACATGGGGAGGGGGAACACACACGACGATGAGCGTTCGGAGAGACCGTCTGTCATTACAGACCAACTGGTGAGCTCAGTTGACGAATTCGTGAGGAACGATCGGCGCGTCACAATTGATGACATCTGTGAGCATTTTCCCAATGTTTCTCGAACAATTGTTCATGAAATTGTTAAACACCATCTGCATTATGCAAAAATTTGTGCAAGATGGGTCCCTCGCGTATCTCAATGAGCTGGCGGCGAAGGACTATGCAGCAGGAATACAGAAACTTGTCACACGTTATGACAAATGCCTTAATTTGCTTGGAGATTATGTTGAGAAGTAGTTTAAAGTATCCTCTTTCAAATAAAATTTTTTATGTTTGTTAATATTTACTTTTGTGTCTTTATTTCACGAACGGGTACTACTTTCCGGATGACCCTCGTATATGTGTGTGTGTATATATATATATATATATATATATATATATATATATATATATATATATATATATATATATATATATATATATATATATACACACACACAAAAACACGGATACAATGCGTAATCATAATTTGCATTTAATGCGAAAAGTTTCCGTCAAAAGCAGTCTGAAGCATACAATTTAGAGAAGCTGCAGTCTCTGCTGCAAATTAAGTCAATAATCAACGGGAAGGTATTTAAAATGCACGGAAAGGAATATTCGTTCCCATATATATGACTTAGAGAAAAAGCAAGACTTTTAAGATATATGTGTTCAATGAAAAATGGAACGAAACTAGACGATACAATTCATTATTTATCTTAGGAATAGATATTCTTTTGATCCTCTCCACAGTAATTTTTGTGGTTGCTACACTGATGTTGAAGGAATAAGGCCCATGCGATCTAATGAACATTCGTAGCTGTAATTTTCTGTGATGTTTGTATAATATCTCAGCAATTTTCCGCCTGCTGCCTTTAGAAAATAAACACTTCATTTGCGTTTGACTGGTGTCCCACCGTTGAGATATGTATTATATTATAAACAGCGCTAGACTTCAGTCCTTAAGAGAACCCAATAAAAAATTCTTGCAACCACTCCAGTTGACTTAGAAGTCAGTATTTATGGCTTCCTCATATCACATAAAAGCCAAAATTACTTATGCGAATTGGGCGCGTATGTGAAGTTCTAAAAATCCCAATGGAAATCATTTTTTACTTCTTACCATCCTCCTGTATTTTTTTCGGCCGGGGAGGAAAATAATGTCAGAGGAGTGTTCGCGTGGAAAAAGAAGGGATTCCTGCTCTCTGCGAGGTATCGATTTTCTTTTGAGGTCCCGAACTGGGGCACGCGTATGCACACCCGACCCCTGACTTGGGGGGTGAGGGGAAGAGCGTGAGGGACGGCTAATCTTAAGGGCGAGCCACATGTATTGCCGTCCATTATCTGATCATACGCTGAAATGTTTACACAATTGGAGCGTCATAGCGGTCTCCGTTTGTCTTGCATGGCTGATTAAGTTCACAGACCAGGGAACAACACTTGATTCAACAAGGAAAGCCGAGCTTCTTTTTTCATCCTTAATATTCGAAATGGTGTATTTATACATAACTTAGTCGAAACTATTATTGACCATTCCGTTGTAGTCGTGTTACAAACCTCAATAGTTATGTGGATTGGTGCATATAAATTATTTTATTGGGTCCAAATGAAATCATTTATAAAATGTTAGAGTGCGTAAAACATTGAAAACTTTTGAAACCCAGAATAATTTTAAAAATAAAGTATACAATAATTAGAAAGATTGTTTGAAGCAATCTATTAATGTAAGTATATAGTAAACGCAGAAACTCTGTAAAACTTGCAATTGTGGTATATCAAGAGACTCTCTATTCAGAGATTATTATGAATTCTCTATCTCCGATATGCTATTTATCCATAATCAGAGCTTGTAACAGTACATATTCAGTGCATTCGGGTTAACATACATACTGGTGAGACCCTCGTAGTTGGTTGAATGTCATCGCACTCCTTACCTGAAAAATAAAGGGGTGTGATTAGGACCCATATGGGCGGTTTATATATTAAGAATTTCTTATGATACAAATAGGTGTTTTGAAAAATATTAAAATCTTAATAACCGAAAGCTATGCTTTCTTGGATTATGACTTGCAATAATCTTTAGATGTCGAAAATGTTTACAGGGTATTGGTACAGAGGAATAAATGTGAAAAATTGAGGGATACACTGGTTTGAGTCGCAGATGCCTTTTTAGAAGAAGACGATATTTTAGGAATGGTTTCGCTTCCTCTAACGGCGGGCGCTTTGCCTTCTAACGAATACTATAATACCAGATCATCCGATTGTACAAAGCCATACGCCAATTACATCGTATTAAAAAGTGCAAATCTCGCTTCTGATGCATGAAATAGAAAGATACATATTTTAACTGAGGGGAACGCCCTCGCGATGGTGCTTAATTTTCGAACAAACTTACAGTTTTTCTTAGTTGTTCTTAAAAATAAAGATATATATATATATATATATTCTGTTAAAACTCTCCGATGTATCCATTAAACTTGTGAACAGAGGATTTTCCAAATCGTCGATTGTAATAATTGTTCAAATACTAAAAAATTTAGATGACAAGCATCGTGAAATAACAATGTTTTGGTGAGTGGATGTTAGTTAAAGTCGATAGAATTTTCATACTGCGCTGTTAAATGAGTGTCTTATCTTTCGTAAGAGACATTCGTTAGGCTGCGTTACTAAGGCTTCAAGAGTATCGGGCCTCATACAAGTGCCTTAAAAGGTAAAAGATTACAGAACGACTTGGGTCATTGAAGTTGAAATAAGAGTGTATAATGAGAGTAAAATGTGAGTTAAATACAGATCATTTTTGAGCAAATAATCCTGATAGCTGTAAAACATAAAACTCAATATATAATCGAAAAACACAGAGAAGGGCACAGGAGTAGTGACACATTTCTAGGGAGTGAGCAATGGAATTACGGAAATGAGTAAAGAGTTAGAATATAATGGGATAATGTAAGAAGGTCGGGCTGGCGAAGAAACCACGAAGATTGCAAAGACAGGATATATCGTTTTGATTGAATGAGAGAACACGGGTATTTCGCGTTGGCGGGGATAGAGAAAGGATGGGATTAGAAAGTGGATAAAAGGGAAAAAAACATGGGGAAAGAAATGGGTTTGTATTAAGTATATTGTCGAAGCGAGTGGTACATCGGCCTGAATGGTCGGTATGGGAGTTAAGTTAGACATAAAGATGGGTTAACTTTCCTTTATGTGGTGGCAGGATACTCCCTAATATGAGGATGAGGGAGGTTAAGCGTGGGACGACTGAGTAGAGAGAAACAAGAGTGGGGATGAGCCCTTTTATCTGAGTTAATTCCAATCAGAGTTTCGTTTCATTCATTTTTAAGTGAAATATTTTTTGCCCCGCCGTCATCATACGAAAGCGAGTTTTCGTATGTGCTTCGACCTGTTCTGTCCCTAAGTCGTAGATACTTCCTGGAGATTACCTTCTGAGGAATCACCACAGAAGAATATTTGCGTGGATTTTAACGTGCATCCACACCGGTAATGCATAACCAATATTTGTGGAGTAATCAATTTCCACATTTTATTGGGGTTTTTCCCTAAGGATTGTTCTCTCCAGGTTTGGATTGTCAAATATTTCTCTTCCGTACGCTCGAAATCCATTCAGAGCATTAAATACAGTATTCATTGTCAGTCATAAATATATGTTGGTGATTTAGCTTGCATCTTTTATGTCGAAATAAGCGCTAAAAATAATACTTATTTCTAATTTATCGCCACAGCAATTATTTCAACTCAATGCTATAATTGCAATTTTGCCATTTACTTTCTTTTTTATTTGTATTTATTACTGCGTAAGTTTCTTCCACTGGGATAGCGATGTACATAAGTTTATTAGATTATGTCTCTAAGCTCAAGGGTGGATTACTTTTATCTCTTCCATAAAAGTACCACACAGGATTGAGTCTGGAGTTTTTTGGGCGTTAGATCACCTAATTTAATTCTTTAAAAAAATAATTTTAAGTAAACGGAGATGTCTCAGGTTGAAATCAAATATTTTTTTATCTTTTGTCATATTCGTATTATGCACAAAGCTGGAGGCAGTTTATAATAAATAATTAATTCAAAGCAGTAAAACTCTTTTAATTAAGTATTTCTCTACCACTACAAAATTAATGCTATTTTTACGATTATTAGTTCAGTCCAAGTCTTTCTAGCACCTAAATAGTACAAATAAAAACGAGATTTCACCCAAATCACCCAAGTTAGAATGGCTCCGCGAGTGAAAATCAAAGCAAAACACTTCTTAAAGAGTATCCATATATTTCGTTCTCTTTGATCCCAATAGCGCAGAAGCGAACTACTGTTTACCCCTATTTTTATTTCAATTAAAAAAATTTAAATTAAATAAGTAAATTCCATTTTCCGTAGTTTTTTATTTTATATTCGTGTAACATAAATTTGCATTTAGATGCACTGTAAGTGATGAGCGGCAATGCAAGCGTCACCTGTTGTTAGGTACTGCAATCGAATAGATTTTACTTTTTAGCTTGGGATATTTGGCGCCAAGTTTGTTTTTAATTGTTTATATCCGCCCAGTTTTGAGTATTTGTGAGAATTTGTGGTATTGTTGACGCTTATTTTTGTGAAAGTCAGCTCTCAGAGTGAATGCTGAACCTATGAAACACAGTATGGATTAGAGAACCTTACTTTTAGTAAGATGCATTATAGATGAGGTCAATTAAATGAAATGCCATAAAATTTTCATGCCTTCATATTTATTGGAATAAATCGAGGAATATGCATGAGCTGAGTTGAATTCTGGCTCAGAAAATGGCATAGCTCTCCTCATTGCCAATTTTCCTCTACCCTCTCCACATATCTCTTAATGCCTAGTAGTTGATGTTTTCTATTTTTTCGCCAAATAAATGTCATAGTGAAGGTCGCATGGACTAACTTTACTCTTTTGTAAATGATTAATCCATTTCTGAGACATGTTCCACGCATATCGAGAGCATTTAACGTGAATGATGAAGTCTGCGATGGGCTTTCAATAGCCAATGTGCCATTAAATGAGCGAAAATCCTTTTCAGCCATTGTTTTACTCAATTAACACACTATCATGTTTTTTTAAGGTTCAATTTATGAACTGAAGTGTGTCGGACAAGCATTAATCGGGTATTAGGGACTATCTTACATTAACGATAGTTAAAACTTTCCTAAGAACGATTATTTTTCTTAACATTTTCCCTTCTTATTAAAATTTTCAAAAGAGTAACTGAACGAGTTGGCTGATACCTGAATTCACCGGAAAATCCTAGTCATTAATTTTTATTAATATTGGTATTCTACCGGTTAAGTCATGTTTTGGATGGACACAGGCTGTACAACGCTAAATTTCTTGCTCAATGGTATTCAAAACGTGGAACCGTTAAATTGGCAAGATATCGGTGATTTATCGTTTGATTTTCTCTCTGTTGAGCTATTTTTGCGAAGTCGAATTTTTTTCAATACATTGGAGAGAGAGGGGAATGGGGGTTGAGGAAACGGCATGATGATAGTTAGCAAAACATTTCTTTGCTCTTTTTAGCCCCACGTTTATAATTAATTCGAATTACCAACCTCATTTTTCGCATTTTATTTCAGGATTTCATTTTCCCTAGTTCCCAATAAATTACTCATAAATATGACTTCAGGGCATTGAATTAATATTGAGATATGTATAGCGATAGTATTTCAGTTGTAACCTGCTTAGAGTTCTTAAGACTCTTGTTTTAGGTGTGTGGTTATCTCCCTACCCTTGGTGTTGGGATCTTGGGCATGCAAAAAATCTTTTGGTAGGAAGCTAGCGTGATATTTTTAAATATATAGGCTTGTTTTAGGATTGGGCAGGTATACCTTCGTGGTGAGTATTTGATTGGATAGCTTAACTAGGTAGAAATGTGGTAGTTACACCTCTCCAGGATTAATCCTTTTCAGCCATTGCTAAACTCAATTCACACACGATCACGTTTTTGTTGCGGTTCAACAAGATTTGAAGAATTTTTTTGCGGGAATTATCAGATTTGTTTCCGCTATTGGCTGTCAAGCCTCCAAAATCCAATATCCTTCCAGGCCACCGAAGTAGGTTTCTTCGGAAATGGTTTTTGGAGTGATTTTTCTCATGCTGAAGGGCGAATTATAATTAAGTTAATTCTTTTAGCTTGGAAAAAAATGTGGCATGAGCTGTAAATTGAAAATATAATCAACTTATTATAATTGAAATAGCATATTGAATAAGACGACATATTTTTCAAGGCATAATTGCATAAGAGCTTTTGCTTGCGCTTTGAATGAAAAATTTCTCTGAAAGTTAGAGAATGTGTTTAAATTGATCATGAATATTTGATAAAGATCTAGTAAAGATTTCATAGTCCCCTAAATATTCATTAACATGAAAAGAATTAGAGAATGCTTTCAATGCATGGTAATTTTTTTTGAAATTACCAGAAATCATCAATCGTCAGAAAAATAACTCTTCATGTTCCTTAAAAAGGCGACTGGATAAAAAAATGAGTAGGGTATGCTAATTGTAAAAAAAGACAACGTGGCTTTATTGGAGGTTGTAATGTTTAACATGCTTTCCTGACTTTGGAAAACTTACTTTGCTTTTTGCTGCCTAATTTCTTTATTGCACTTCTAGTACTCTTCACAGGAATACACGTAATGAAAACAATTAGGAGGATAATATTCATAAACAAAAAATATGCCCGGAAAGGTACAATTCAATCTAAATTATTCAATAGCAGAAGTATCAAGATCATAAAATAGCATAAAAGAAACTTTTCGTCTGATATACGTTACTGCAGCATCTCGGTTTTAAATACAAGTAATATGTTTATTTAGGATGTCACGAAAATGTACGCTAAATTCGATACACATAATGAGACTGTGCATGACATCTGCAAGCCGGTACGTTGCATTAAAAAATTTGAATCCCACCTATATAGAATGGAGTAAATTGAAATATAATTTTTATTCTATTCATAAAATATATTAGCCTACCCGCATGATAACATGGGTAGGTGGCAGATGTTTTTTACTTAAAGGGTGCAGATCTTAACTCGAGTTAAATCTGACGACGATGTATGCACATCCCATTTGGATTTATCGTCATAATTACGAGAGAGTCAGATTAATGCCAAGCTTATTATAAACATTTCACCCTTATCATCTTATTTCCCTTGCATGCAGCAGTCTCTTCCGTTTTCATTTCGCTACCCTCTATACATATATGTATTATCTCTTTTGCTTAGTTTTTTAAAGAGGATGGTCAGCTCGGAGGTAAATAAGAATGAAAAATATACAGAACGAAGAGGAAGAAAATTGGAGCCGACCATTCGAATTGCTCGAGAGAATTTGAACTGACGACCATCCATTATACGCTTCCAAGATGAACGCCATAATTAAAATGGTGCTGAGTCACGGTCAGAGAATGAAGTCTATATCTTGTGACGTATGGTATATCTCTCTTTCCCTCTCAGTAGAAATTAAATCGCTCCGTTATTAAGCTCTCCCGAACAGGGTCAAGGGGTGATTCGGTGAAAAGCATTTGTCATCAGTATAGAGGACGAAGTTACTACTGTGACGATATGTGAAGTAGTTTTGGTTATTATCCGCGTACATCATTCATATATGAACCTAAAACTCGCAGTAAAAATATAGAATTTAACAAATCTCGAAAGTTAATAGGTTTGTGAAAAGGAGGTATTTTCATAACCTACTGTCTTGTATGGTACCAAATTATTATAATGCCAGAGGAATAAGCCATGCATAATCATTGACTTCTCTTTGCCACCATTTCATACGTAGTAAAATTAGATTTCTGAGCAGCACACATCATTGTGAAACTATTCGATTACCTCGGAAACTCAAACTGACAATAAGTGCAATATCTATGGAAAAAACTATCAAAGCTAGTGATTGAGTGGAATTGAAAGATATATTCCCTCGCTATATGCACCATTTAAACTTAAAATACGTAAAATTGAAGGCAAGGGTACTCTTTAGATCGTGAAGCCGATATAAGGCCACACTATTGACCCAATTTCGTAAAATTTCGGACGAGTCTAAAAAACTTACCCCTTTAAATTATCTCCTATGAGGAAATAAATAAAAGTGGTGAAATAAAAGCAAACTAAAGCACAAAGGCATTGCGGTCCACGGGATTTTTTTTAAACCCAGAGTCGACAGACATAGGGACTCCCCTTTTTCGGGGAGTACACTTTAGGAACACTACGGTTCAGTCGCCACGGCGCTGACAACCCCAATGCCCCTCTTCTCGCAAAGGACAATCAGTCCGCCGGCAACATTTGCGAGCATTAAACAAAAGGAAGGACTTTGGCGTTGCAGGATAGCGTCTGCGAATGCGTGTCCGACACCAGCAAAAATGGGAATACACGAAATGAGGACAAATTTGACAAAAGAACTCGCATAACTTTTAAATTTCACAATTACAATCAGTGTCAAAGAGGTTGAGGGGTGGGTGAGGTTTGGATAAAAGTTGAACACTGAGAGTGGTGAGCCAAGATAAGAGGGGGTTTGCAGGGAGTCGCAGAAAAGCCGGTGGAAAGAAGCGCTCTCTTGAGGGTTGGAAAAAATACGAAACAATTGAATGCGGAAAGAATTTCAAAAGCATAAGCAGTGCGAGGCGGAAATCACACGCGAGCACACACACGGACAAACATGCACATGCGGACGAGTCTTTATTCCTTTATTCTTAGGGAAAAAAATCACAAAAATTAAAAAAAGAGGCAAAAAATAATATCACCTGATTCAAACAAGAATACCTCTTAATTAACGGCTTGGCATGGATATGGAGAACGGATGCGGGAGAGGATGGATGGGAAAGAAATAGAAAGAGAGAAAGAGCGAAGGGTGAATGAGCACATTTAGTTAAATGTGAAAATACGAGAGTCGTTTAGTTGGAAAATTGAAGAGGAAGGTGTGGTACAGTTAGGAGAAAAGAGAATATAATGAGATCAGGGGCAGAGAGCATGAGAAAGTGACCATCAGAGAACGTGGTTATTGTGGGAGGTCAAAGAAAACATGGATGCTGAAGTCGAGAAGGGCGCAAACGGAAAGCACAGTTAACCCATATCGAAAGTAATGAGTTTATTGAAATGGTGGAAGAAATCAAGTTGATAATAACTTGAGTCGTTTGATGACGCCATGATACTCGAATGGAGTATTAAATATTGCAAATAAATGGGCCACCGAAAAGTTGGGTTGGAATTGAGAGTAAAGAAGTAGTAATATGGCTCAAACCATAACGCCCGATCCCTAATGGCATATCATTACATGAATCAAACAGAGAGTTGAACATTGAGATTTTGAACAAATAAAAAAATCAATCTGTCCTCTTATTAGTGAAATGAATCTTAGGCGAAGTGATTGTGATCTAAGTGCCTTTATATCACGATATGTATCGCATTCTGTAAATATAAGTATTTGCTTCAAAATGGTTTCAAATCTTTATTGATTGGAAAAATATACTTACCGTTCCAGTAAAATTATTTGTAAAAATATGTGTTTCGATGTATCCACCAAACTCATTGAAATTCACTCCAGACAAGAGGAAGGTCATTCGATTTTAGAAGATTCCTGGCTCAGCTTTTTAGTATTCTTGCGTTGCATGTAAGGAGAAATGCAGGAGTTAGAAGGAAGGAGCGTGGAAAAGAGAGAAGGAAAAAACTTAAATTTTGGGAGGCTTGCTGGAAGAGAATATCAGAAATGGAGGAAGGAAGAATGGAAGGAATAAGGAAAAATTAAAAAAAGAATGCGGATAGAATTAGCAAGCATTTTTCACTTAGTCTGGCCAAGAGATGGCAGAGATGTAGGGCGAGAGAGTGATAGAGCAGGGGGGGAGGAGGGAGGGAAGAAGAAAGGTGGGAGGTGGCAGCCGGGGGAAGGAATGCCGAGGGTTGGGGCATTGTACAATTCCGCAGTACACGCGTTGACGGCGGAACCCGTCTTTTCAGTGCGGCGGAAGAAAGGCGAAACAAAAGAAAATCGCGCAGGGATGGAGGAACGAGGGTGAGAAGGTGGGAGATCTCTACATAGCCGAACAAAAGACCGTCGCTGTGCGTGCAGCGGGGAAAAGGCAGGACATGAGAAAAGGACATAAGAGAAAAGGGACAGAGGATATTTTTAAAAAAGGGAGTGAGCGCTAAAGGGAGAGAGATTGGATGAGAATAGGAAAAGGTCCGTAATTCGGGGGAGACTGAGTGGAGGGCTAGTTGGGAGGGAATGTTTAAAGGGTTGGAGTACGTCGCATGAGACTACGATTAGGTCACACTAATGGAATTTGCAGAGGCAAGAGGGGGGAATGCTATTTAAATTTAATGCTCTTAAAACGGCACCACTTGTCAATGATACCGAGCCCACTCTTTAAAAATAATTGGCAGTAGGAATATATAATTGTATGTAATGTGAATTTCGATTATATTTATGGAAGACTTAATGAATGTAAGATACAAAGTAGCATACTTTTTAATCGTTGTCCAAGTCAGTAAATGAGGAAAATATTTGGTGTGTTCTTGTGAAAGCCGGTCAGTGCTGAAAATATATTTCTCATTTTAATTATCCCTCGTAATATGTCTCTTCTTTCATCCCTTGGCCATTTTAAAGGCTGTGGGTATAATTTTAAAGTTATTTCTCTAGGTGTGCTCATTTGGAGCATTATTTTGCACGTAAATGAGCCCCCTTTCAAGCAAAAATATACAATTTAATGAGCCTTTTTTAAAAATATTCATTCGATGGAATCATCATGCAATGAATAAAAGTTAACTTTATTTATATTGTTTGTTAGCAGAAGTAGGAGCTCTAAATGAAAAGGTTCATACTGTCAATGACTATTCAGTGAATAATTAGTTTTTTGCTAAGACATTATATCAGACATTATGTATTAACTAATTTAACCCTCAGCTAATGAAACGCACAGTCCCTTGTGCACCTACAATGCAGTTTATTGAAATAACGCTCATGAAAATTGTAATTTCGCTAGGTATTTGTATGCTTTGCAAATCAATTATAAAGGTAGGTTATATTAAATTCTGAAAAAAGAAATGAAACATCTTTTTTATATAACATGAGATGAGGTATATAGGTGTATGGATATTGGTTTATACATATGTATAAGTAAGGAAAAAACAGTGAAACTCCTGAGATTAAACCATTCATGGCAAGTAAATATCTACCTTGCGGCTATGCCAATAAAACTTGTCATATCGAGTCACCCAGCGAGTATTCAGCCACGATCTTTCTCATGAGAGTTTATTTATGCGTTGTATAAAGATGAAATAAGATTGGGAAGCAAAAAAAAATGAGACACGTGAATTCCATTGTAAGTGATTAGCGTTGAAAGGGGTAAAAAGGAAGAGCCTGGACGGAAATGTAGGAGGGGAGCGAGGAAGACAAAAGAGAAGCAATATTTCCGAGTTTCCCTGACGCTTTTGGCCCTTCAAACACTCGTCGACACATCCACGCTGGCCTGCGGTTTCCAAGGAGACGGAAGCGATCTCGAGGAGCTACAGGGTATGGGGGCGGGAGGAAGTATGTAAGTGAAGGGAGAATACAATAGGGAAAAAGAGGAGAAGAAATCAAGCAGTACGGGGAGGAATAGAGAGAGCGATGGGATAGGGGAAGGAAATAGGCGTAGAGGGGGAGGGACAGAGAGAGGAGAGGAGAAAAGGAATGAAGCTCGTTTGAAATGTTCCTTAAGAGGGCATTAAAATCACCCGCTTTTGGAGTGACGGGTACGGGAGGAAGAGACAAAAGATGGAAGGGATGACGGGAGTGCTGGGGAGGGGGGTTTGGGGAGGAGGTTAGTCGAAGCCCTTTGAGTGTGGGTGAGGGAAGGGGTTTGGTAGTATGAAAGGCTGGTAGCGGTTGCCTCGTATTGCGAGAAGGGTTGCCCGTAACGAGGCGTGCTTTCAATTGCAAGTCGGCGATTCGTGGGAGAGTATTTCCTCTCCCTCCGACTCGCGCGCCACTAGAGTACTCTCCGCACTCTTATCCCTGCAATTCTCGGTGCGCCCTTTCTTAGCCTTCACACAAACCTCGTCCATTCCCTTCGATGTATCTTCTCCCTCTCCCCTATTAAAGCCCCTCGCTTTTCTTCAACCTTCCCTCCCCTCTCCACTTATCTCTCTTTCCCCTTTGTAGTCACACACACACGACCACACACAAACTCCTTCTCGCCTTCTTACGCCCCTGGGGAGAAAATGGCCTTGCGGTTGAGGTTTTAAAGGGAGTGGGTCAGTTTCACCACCAACTCTCCTCCACCACTCCTCATTTGCACTCCCTTATTCCTCCTCCTCCAGCCGTTTGTTTACCCAATCTCTCTCCCACGCTTCACTTTGGTTTTCATATCGTTCAATGGTAACGCTTTGAATGGTCCTCGAGTCCATTAATCCTTCCGTTAGACAGATTTGAAATGTATCACTCACTATACATTTACTTCTGCTCTTGTGACACACAAAAAATGACTGCAGTAAGGAGATTTAAAATTTTTAAAATGTGGCCACCAAATAATTTTACGCTTTGAATGAAAGATAAGAGTATCTTAAATTGTGCCAGAAAAAATGTGACTGGAAAGCAAATTCATGAAAATAGTCCTTTGATTTAGGGCAGGTTTAAAAAGCCTTCACTTATTAGTTCTTCAGCCGCATATATTTTCTTCCGGTATTTATTTCTTATAAAATATGTATTCTCTTTCCTTTTCTGTCTTGGTTACCCGCCATTCTCGATTTAGTCACAGTTTGAAACATTTGATATCACTTCTTTCCGTTTATGCGCCTTCTCAGAATTTCTTCGATTTACATCCTCTCTTTTCTACTCACGCCCAATAACTTGTCTTTCTCTTTATTTTATTATCTGAATCTCAAAATCCCCTTAACTACACCCATGTTCTTTCTCAGAAATCAGGTTTTGGCACCATAGAACACAGGCTGTATAACCAACTGAACATTTTTCGGAGGAATAGAAATCTGTAGAGAATATATCGGGAACGTTATCAAAATGTGGCCAGCTCTGCATTACATTTTATTATTTGTACTCTGTGGGTTTTCTTTGAGTCATGTTATGCATTTTTCTCTGTATTCATCAGCTACTAGTTAGTACAACGTCAGTTCATACTAAGGATATAGTGGCTGATATATTTTGATATTTTTCCAAATTTTCCCTGTCTACACATTCTTCAGTAAGCATCTGAAAGTTAAATATTGTTGTACGATTGATTTCTGGTAATTAACCCCAGAAATTATCACAAATCTTCAAATAATCGATGCATGTACTTTGCTAGTTATATTAGATAAATATCTTCAATACATATCTTCACCTCTCAATATGATCATTGGGCTGATTGAGAATCTGACCCAATGAATGTATTTTTTACCACGGTTGGCTTTAATTCTTGGCAAAAAATGCATTAGACACTGGATTAGCGGAGAGAGATAGATAGCTCATTATTATTTCAATCCAAAAATTGGTGGTCTTCAGCCCTCCACTCCTCTTTTTCTAATGAAACTCCCTTACGCCCTGGTAGCACTTTTTTTTAACATCTCTCTGTACTTAGTCTTTGTGTTTGTGCATTGAACTGCCTCCTAATGCCTTCCCTTCTAATTTTCTTTCTATTATGCTTTGTAAAATCCTAATTATGCCGTACGATGTACGGTTAAGTACTTTTCGTTATTTTATTAATCTTGCTGCGCATTGTCTCTTCTTCCCCCCTTTTCTCTAGACTTCGTCTTCTCTCAATTAAATTGTCTATTTAATCCTCAAAGTTTATCTGTAGCACCAAATTTTGAAGAACGCTATTCTTTTCTGGAGTACTTCTCAAAGGCTCATGTCTCTAACCAGTAAAATGGCATACTCGACCCTAGTGCACTTACTTATTGGTTCCTTGTTTATAAATCATCTTCTTTTAGCATTATTGTTACTTCTTCGTTATAAGCACCTTTTAGCGGAAGTTTTTCGTTCCTTGGCACTCGCCCACCTACTTCCAATTTATATTTTGCTACTTTCAATGTATATGAACGATTCTCAGAAAAATTCGCATAAAAATGTTCATTTCTCTCTCCTCTTATCGCAATATCTGCCATGGTTACAAAAAACGTGAGCTATACTTTCTGCCTTCTAGAGGTCTCTGTCTATCCGTGATATTCGGGGATATGATATCTTTTCGCAAAACATCAGGTTTTCCCAAGATCCGTAAGAATGCTCACAATGCATCTGAGTTGGGACTCGAACCCACGATTTTTTCGTTGAAAGGGTTGGCAGAGTACTCGTAGAAGTAACCCAGTGGACGGGTTAAGAGTTAATATTGCTTTTCCACTGGTATGAAACGCCTGATGTTCTCTTTGAATATTAAGAAGGAAATTTTTCTTATGAAAAGTTGGGAGGAACTCATAATGGTTGGACAGAAATATTTCATCTTAGCGGCGAGCAATCCGCGGCCAACTCGCGATCCCGTGTTCGAATTGTTCGACGGCAGCGCAGAAAAATACGTATAGAAGGGTGGAGCCGGAGTGTGAGTGGGAAGCGAGTGTGGCCACTCCGCGTTCCATTTTCGCGGGATACAAGCGAGAGACACGACAGGGCTTTTCCTTCGTGAGTCCAAAGGAGAGCGGAGAATGGACGGTTTTATTAAACATTCCACGAGTAAGCGCCCCCTCTCCTTTATCCCCTTTTTTCTCTTTTCAAAAAAAAATTTTTAGAAGTTTTTTTCACGACGGCCAAGAAGCGAATTTAAGCAGTGCATCGGAGGGGGTAGTCTGGGGTTTTGAAGGATGGAATGGTAGTGGGATATACGGGGTTACAAGGAGTAAGAGAAGGGTCGAGTGGTGTTGGGAGAGGGAATGATGGGAAAATTCTTCGAAAAGCAGAAAGAGGAGAAGCTATCCACCGAGTGGGTTAGCGTCTGCGGTAAGAGCGAGAAACTTCGTTGGACAGTTGAAAAAATATCAACCATTTCATTAAAATTTTTGCAGTGACGGTACGTTTGGTGCCTTAATATTACTAACTGACTATTTTTGGGTTTATTGACTCGGGAAGAGTACTTTCTGCTGCTGGAAATGTAAGCCACACGTTGCATATTGAATAATATTCTTAAAACGCGAGGGAAAGAAGTTTTTCCGAGAAATATATATCCCTCTCAATTAAGCATTCTTACAAGCGATATGTAGAGTATATTCGCAATAGATTGTCTTGCAATTCAAGTAGAAAAAACAAGGGAAATCTTCAGCGATGTCACATGAAACATATAATTGAGATTTAGATAAAATATTGTACTAAGCTTGCACCTCTTAACTCTAGAATGTATAAAAACATCTTATGAAACTTAAGTAGCTCCTAAAGTGGTAAAAGTCCTTAAAAGCGAGGCATTAAGATCTTATGAAGTTCACGATTTGCCGCAATTATATGTTTTCTGTTTTACCTGTGTTAACCGCGACTTTCCTATATTAACATTACATGGTCAAGGGCTTGCTCAGATGACCTGAAAGATTATGATCTTAGTTATATTTCCTTATTAACTGTAATTATTTCCCTCTTTGATGTAATATTTGAATTAAAACCACCATGATTCTTTGTGGAATTATATGTTCATTCACCCCTAGAAAAACGTTCATGGCATTGGACACGTGCGAGGTTTGTGAATATTTGCATCGGCCTCTTTTCTCTTATTAACCTAGCCTAGATGTAGGAATTACAGGATGATGTATGATGATGTATGTATGATGGATGAAATCTAAGGCCGCTTATGCAGTAAAACTAGGGAAGTCAAAAATGCAGAAGTTATTGAAATTTATTTTGGAGCAAAATTAATTACTATCCCCCCAGGTTTACCTTTAAGATACCGATATCTAGAGAGTAACATGACTGCATCATATCGTGTGACTTATCTCAAGGCTTAAGCCAAGTGTTGTGAGGTCATTTAAATTTATTTGAGCGTGTAATGCAAATTAAATTGTTTTCAGTGTTGTTCAAGGAACGTTGCCGATGAAACGGAGATCAAGCTATCCTCTATTACAGTAATTTGCATTCTGAATGTCCACTGATGTTTTCTGAATGAAAATGTCCCTTCTTTATTGTGATGATTGCGAATCGTGAACTGTTTGTCCCTCGGGATTGATGGGAAAAAGACGGTATTGGTACGTTAAACCACAGCCGGTCCAGCCCTATTTCTCGTTTGCGTTTGACTGTACGAGAACCAATGGGGAATCGATCCTCGGCATTAGAGCTCATACAAATCCCGCTCGGATAATCCCATGGCGAACTCAAGATGTTTCCTTGCTTTCGAATTAGAGATTGGAGAGAACACGAGGAATGGAATAAACGAACAAACACGGCTTCGAAGAGCGAGTGACGCTCCTCTGCATTCCCGTGGCAAAGTCTAAGGAAATTAAAGCAACGAAGTGACGTGCATTAAAACCCTCCAGAGTGCAACACGGAAGAGGGGAGAAAATAAATTAAATAGAGAGAAACTCCGTGCGCAAACGTGAAACCCTTTTAAAGAGCACAAACGCAAACTTGAAGGCACAACACAGCTAGGGGAAGCAAGAAGAGTAGGTGGTGGTGCAGTTTGTTTTTTTATGAAAGACACGTCTCCGAGTTGTCGGAAGTCTGAACTCAGTGGTGACCGGGAATCGTTTCCGACTTTTCCCAAGGAAGAAGATAGAGAGAGAGAGAGAGAGGAAAGTGATGGAGCGAGTAGAAAAGGAGATTTCGTAATAATTAAGGGCTCTTCTGATTCCTTCATTGCATAATGTTCTCTCACCGTAAAAACCACTTTCTTTAAAATAATTTATTTCGCTGTTACCTCCGCTTTTTGTTCTCTCAGCATTTGCTCGGCACGAAAGCTCTACATGGTGCCACACCCAGATTCGCCCTTGGGCCCATCATTTGACCCGATTGCCCTCGAGTGTTCCCTCACAAACGGGAGAAAATTATATTCTGGCGCTTACACCTCAACGCATCTCCGCACGCGCTAGGTGACTACATTCCTCCGGCTTCACGTGGAACGAAACACGAATAAACTTAACCTGCGAAAATGTATAGGATCCCCTCACATTTTTCCAAATTCTAACAGAATGTAAAACGTGTCCGAAGATGTAGCAAAATATTATGAGGGAATGTAGATGGAAAAAATACCGCTTCTCCTCGCCCATTTTCCATGAATCATATTTGTTTGTTAATAAATGCTACTTGGCCCATCTTAAGTACAATTATCAAAATATTCATGGTAATTTCGTGCGTCTTCAGATGAAGTTTCTTTATACAACCATATTGATAATTCTTTACACCAATTAATTGCAAAAAACACAAGAAAATTGGATTAATATAACATAGGTTTTTAAAATGTTTACTGCACCATATACTGAGTGTAAGGATTAAGTGATTCTTCTGTGACTAAAATCCTAGAAGTTTTCTTTAAAACTGGCATCTAAAGGATAGGTATTTAATTTTTACGTTTTCCAAAATGGCGAAAAAGTATTATGTGATAAAACTCATTCACGGTGAAAATATTTTAAATTCTTAACTAAATATTTACCTTTACCTAGCGCTCACAGAGCCTTCCTAGATTCTCATTTTATTGAATAATTTGGTTGCATGAGTTGGTCGTGCCTCTGCCTTCAATTTTTGAGCCCCCTCCAGCCTGAATATTGCATCACAGTTATCCACATATTTATGAGTTGGCTAGCTGACGTACTCGGTGTTGCTGATGATTAAATTGGGGCCATTAATATTTAGCTCCTTTGCAAACGATATTCAAAATTTGTTGCAATAGTGCGTAAATATTTAGATTTTAATTTTTATTCTCTTAAAAATACTGCATGTAATTAAAATTTGGTTGTTTCCCAATTTAACACCAATTACTTCCAGAATTTCCCCACCAGCCTGATTATAAAATTCCAAGGGAATGACGGGGGGGGGGGGGGCAGTACAGATTAATTTTGCTGATATACTTTCTTAAATGAAATAATTGGCGGGACATAAAATATTCCTTGAACTAATCCCTTTCATATTTAAAGTGTAATCTACCGGCTACCAATAGTGTGGGAGGCCTTTCTTTAACTAATTTAACCAAAATATTCGGTGACTTGGCTCATCTAAAATTGGTGTCCAACGGGAGAAATTCCGGCCTGGAATTTGAGAAATATTGATTTGTGACAGTACGGATACCATTACTTCAGACACAAATATTTTTTTCAAGGAAATTAGGAAATTGACATAGTGTTGTCAACTTTTAAACATAACTTATCGCTTTATTTTGAGAAACGTCTTGGGAAAAATACTGTTACTTTTTAAATGAAATTAAAAAATCTTGAATTTTATTTGTCATTAGACTTAAGTTTTTGAGTAGAATTCAGAACCATAGAATAACATTCGCAACTTAAACATTGCAGTTACGTCACTGTTAAAAATATAATGATATATGCAATTGAAATCTAGTGGATTTTGAGAACGTGTGTCCTCTCCGATACGATACCCAGTGATTTTGGGATATGGCCTAAATGCTTAAGAGAACATAGAAATTAGAGAGAATAGAATCCATAGTCCACGTACTCTAAGCACTAGGAATGTATAATGAAAAGAACGAGTGGCTCGTGAGTAATTTTACATTAACCTCGAGCCGTGATAACGGTGTTCGATGTGAACAGACCGAAAAAGAAACTAAGAGTATTCATCGCGAGAGATGGCTGTTCGAATGGTGTAGGGAGGAATGTGCAGAGACACGTTAGAGATGAGTGAGAGAGTAGAAATGTGGAATGAAAGTCTTCTCTTTGTGACCTTTAGAGAGAGGTATGTGAGCAGAGAAGGCCCATTTCGTTTCTACTCGATTCTTTCTTCTCCCCGTTCTTTTCCTCTTCTCTGGCTCAACAAAGTCAACCCCGCAAAGGTAAAAACCGTATCTTGACTTCTCTCTCTCAGCCCCTTCCAACCTCTCTCCATTCGCCTTTGTCGTAAATAAAAGCGGGTGCTGGATGTAAATGTAAAGGCCCATATATTCCGTTTGTTGGAAGCACACGTCGGATGTCCAATAGATAGCGACGGTTGGCCCTTGAAATTCTTATATGGTTTCCCTCGTATCTTTCTTTAGCATCGACGAATGTGCATAATGCGCCCACATGATATCTCGATGCCTATCATTGGCCCGGAATAGGCGGGAATTCCTTAAACTGTTGAATTTTCAATACTGCTAAAAACTCTTCATTCCAGGCAGGCTTTGGCTGGTTCACCGAGGTACGTTCTTTGACTGTAGAGACTGTTTGAGGGTGGTACCTCCCAGGCTGCAGTGCTGTTTCATGGAAGATTTAAAAGCTACCTAATTGTCATTGCTTTCCATGGGACTTACTATAATCTCATTCCTACGTCTGAATAGCGGAGATGTTTAAAGGGCTGATAAAAATATGGGGATATGGTCAGAAGCCCACAGATGAGATGCACAGTAGGAAAGGTCTGCAACAAATCAATGTTAGATCTTTTTTCTTATTATTTTAATGAAAATGTGCTGTGGATAAGAAAATGCATCTTCTAATTTTTAGTACCACCAGTAATTTCGTTTTGCATACGAGAAAAAATAGGTTTTTTAAACACATTTCAACCAAATTCCGTTTGATGAAAGTTATACATATCCACAAACGTATTGCCTTCCTGTGCGTGCCATTCCATGCGCTATTTGAAGTTGACTTGGAACTCATTGACTAAAATTTGGATTTTAAAACTTAGTTCTATTTCAATATCTATATGTTATCATGATATTGTACTACTTCTACAGTACTGCTGGTAAAGTAGCTCCTACCATGACACTCATTATATATATATATATATATATATATATATATATATATATATAGATGCATATAGATATATATGCATATATACATATAGATGCTTAGAAGAAGCATTACTTCTACATCTTCAGAGGAAGACGGATTGTTTCCGTCGAAATATCAAGAAAATACGTGTGAGTGTTCTCTTTTTTTGTGTTTCTATATTATGTGTTACTGTGTATTGTACTATATATATATATATATATATATATATATATATATATATATATATATAATGAGTGTCTATAGTGTTTATGGTATGGTAGTGTCTATATATATATATATAATGAGAATATATATATAATACATATACTCACACAAAAACACATATATACATACTGGTTCCATTGATTATTTCAGATGGCTAGGAATAATTAAAATGGCTTATGTAGATTACAGAGACGGACAGAGTTGTCCGGAACCTGCCTGTATTTGGGTCGATACAAACCCACTGATTATGCTTTGGGCATAGCTATTCGTTCTTTATTGCGGAAGCATTTTTCTTTCGATCAAATATCCACGTTCCATTTTCAAAAAAGGAAAATACTTTCCAAATTCATCACCATTTGAAAAAGAACATTCCCGGATCGGTAACACTCATTAACGTCGCATGAAGCGTTATTATGCATCGATAAAAAAATGAGTTAACGACGACATGGGTCGTAAATACGGCACATGGATGCGCTTCTGATATCAAGAGGGACGGAGGAGAGATAGAGGGAGAGGATAGGGGGGGGGACACGTGGGAGGAGAGGCCAAATAAAGTGAAATATATGGCCGCTTATTTCATATTTTGGTACGACTCCTGGCGCCGTAAATATAACTCGAAGTCCCAACGGGTAGCAGGCGTTCAAGAGCTCCCCCTTAAAACTGAGAATGGCAGGCGTGGTGCGGGGGGGAGCGGAAGGGGGTTGGAAATAAAACAGGAATAGCGGAAGTAGGAGAGTTGCGCGGTAATAAATTTTTCCCATTCCTCCCTCTCTCCTTTCCCTCTGTCTCCTTCCAACACTCCTCCTCTCCTGCCACTTTCCCCTACCGACCGCTCTCCTTCACACTCTCCCATCCCTGGGAAACATTTCACGTAGCAGTAGTAGTAGTCAAAAAGTGCGAAAAACGTGGTGGACGGAGGTATGTGGTCGCGTCATTTTACACTCGAATTAATCACGTGGGAAGGGTTGAAACGAGAGATATTTCCGTTTTTCTGCTGCCACCGACCAGGTCACCGATTCCAAATAGAATCTCCAATAACATTAACAGAATTTAAATAAAATGAGAAAAGCAGAACATGAGGATGATTATAACAAAAAAACGGACGTGTGCAAACATGCCAAGCTGGGATCGGATTGGTGCGGTGGCTAACGTACTCGCTTCCCACCCTGAAGGCCCGGGTCCTGGAGACGACAAATATTTTTCAGTAGTGTGCCGATCCATACTTGAGGTGCTTTGTGGAGGGCACTTTGAGTGAGTACGCCGTCCGTCGGATGGGACGTTAAGCTGCGGAGCCCCTCGGCACCTTTCGTTAAGAGCAGCCTAGTGCTGACGCTGGGTTCCTCTTTACCCTTCATCCTTTGCTATCCATCCCTAACGGCGCAAATGACCTGAGGTGTCGGTCGCCTCCCATAAAAACTGCTACTTACATGCCAAGCATAGCTGTTCATCGTTATACCATAGGACCTGAAACCATTTTCATAAAGTTTCCAGGAACAATCCATTGAATCTAAAACGGCTTTCAGCAAGTTACTGCTTAAAAAAGTAACTTTCATTTTTAGTAAGATTTTGAAGAGCATTTACGTAGTTCTGCATTATTTCAATAATTGAAACCTTTTTTCTGGTCACAATCCTGCACCTCTCTCTAATTGCAGCAAAGCTCAACACAAAGAGAACGTTAAAGAAACAGTAAACGCAAGTATTATTTTTTTAATGATTAACCGAAAATCATCATGTGATGAAAAATTATTGGGAAAAGCTAAATACACTCTTTTATTCACAAATGAATAAAATGGTGTATGGAACGTTATAAACACTTGCTCCGCAACATTTTGAATGTTGCTCGAACCATCGGTTCAAACGCATTAATCATAAAAGAGACTTCATTTAAATTTTTATTCATTAAAACTTTCAAAAATTTAAACGATTCATTGCATTGTACCCTTATTGGTTATCCCACAAAAGAAACATGTACAGAATTGAAAATATTTTAAATTAAATAAATATTATTATTTATGGATGCTTTAATTATATTATCGCTCCTCCCAGAAGCAAAGATTTAAATGCTGATGGATTTTATCAGGCGATTTATAAAGGAAAGTTTTGTAAATTTTTGTATATTCTGCGCGTGAGAATAACTTATCTATAGCATGCACACTTAATAGGCTAGCTATGCTTGTAGTTGCTTGGTGGTTAATCTCCGATCTCTTACGCCCAAAACTGCGAATTTGCATTAAGGTTAACGGTGAAACCTAAATTTGCACCCTTACGTGGAAAACATCTGAAAGGTTTTCAAAAAGATTTTTACGAATTTAACGTATTTTTTGGCTGTGAATAGTGTTATTTTTGTTGAAATTAATGACGATTGATCAGTAGATGTGTCACAAAAGTGCATGTTTGGTATGATATGAAAATGCCGATGGAAGACATTATTTTGATGCAAAAGTTTTGAATTTGATATCCTGACATAAAACACCATTGGTGGGTTTTCCTGGTATATATTTTTGTTTGTTAATAGTAAGGGAACTTAAAGAGAAACTTTCAGGAATTTATTACTACAAGTAATCTGCCGGTTACGTTAGATTTTGGCCGGACAAAACTCTCAAAGGAATAGCTTGTCTCTCTGAACGAAACACAACCCAACATCCTATTCTACAACAAGCTCCTTTCTTCTCCGTATTCTTCCTTCCTCAATCCCGTTCAACTTCCCTATACTATTCATGCCCATTCCTCATTTGCCTAAAATTCTCCCCTCTATTACAGTCTTCAACATCCCACAGCCGAAAAATACGCTTTTCATGTATTTTTCCTGTTTCCTAATGACTGCTCCCAGCAACACCCTCTCCTCCTCCACCATACCCGGCACTTCCTTATTTTACAAATGAAATGCTTCATACTGACAGTAAAACGCTGCTATCAATCGTTTCAACTGATTAATCGCTTATTTCGTTTTAACTAGTTCATGCATGCCTTCTAAATAGTTATCGATCAACAGCAATAAAGTCCTTTTTTTGCCTTCCAGTTTCCCCTTTTATCAATATTGTTCTTCAAATCACTTGCATGAAGAGGTCCTAACAATTTCTCAAACGTTTTCCCTCTCATCTCTCGTCATTATATGGATACAAGTTAGAATTCACTTCTCATCAGAAGCAATTTTTGACAAAATGGTGACGCTCTTCCTCTCAAATCATAGACGAAGGATTTTTATTAGGGCTTGCTTGTATGCACGTGCTCGGTATGGATTCTCTTTCTTGAAATGGGTTTGTGGCAGTGACGTGGGGAGGGTAGGATGTTCTTTGAAAGCGAGAAGGGAGTTATTTTGTGATGGAAAGGGGGCGTTTTGAGTATTTATGCCGAACACCTGACGCCTATAACAGTCGAACATATGTCTCAGGCAGCTAGTGTGGATGGACAGGGTAGGAGGGGGAAAGGAGTTTGTGCTTTTGGGACTGGCCGCAATCGCTAGGCGTCATTCCCTCTTTAGTGGGGGAGGGGAGCTATTCATTTAAGGGCATCGGATTGGGGAGAATATCGCAGGGAGCCCTTGGGAGAGGAAATCCCTTCCTCCCTGGTGCCTGTGGGGCGAATCATCCGGAATTCGGGCTATTATATGGTTGTCAGATCCGCAGACAAACGGGTGTCATCGCAATATGTTTCTTTGGATCCCGTGTGAAATAGCGGTTGAGTTATTAAACTCTGGTAATGCAAAGTGAAATTAGGAGCTAATCGTCTGCATTTGCTTGGCATAACCAGAAAATAAGAAATTCACGATAAATAAGGCACATGGTTAACTATATTTCGAATTTTGTGGACTGTTTTTCTTTTAAATTATGTATATATTTAGACATCTGCGCATGTGGTACGTATTTGTATATGGAGCATTACGCGATTCCAATTTTATATTTTTTGATCATTATACTACGCAGTTTTTCAGACCTAATAGCGGATTGAGGATATATCTCGATTCCGAGAACCCCTCGTCATGTATCCACTGTTAAATCGAGTGAGTGGGTAGTAGCTACAATGGAGACGAGGGTAACTCTGAGGAAATGGGGAAAGGTGGATGTAGAGGAATTGGTTAGAAGTCGTGCAATAAGTGCGGATAATCAGGAATTACCATGGAAGTCCCTGATGCTTGATGAGGGTAAAAGAGAAACTTTGCACTTCCAAATAAAGTTTTAATACTTCACACGACCATGGTTTTGATGCTGCGCATCATCATCACATTGAAATTAGCAGCTAATCGACTGCATTTGCTTGGCATAACTAGAAAACAAAATATTCACGATAATTAAGGCACATGAAAAATTAAGTGACTTACATGAAAAATTTTCCAACTTAAATAGCCTAGCTCCAAGAGGGGAGGAAGCTAGGGGGAGTAAGGGAGAGGGGTCAAGTTGAGCACTGGTGCAGCAATCTATTAGTGGGCTAGGGCAGGGGGAGGGTATTGATTTGGCTCAAATTTGTGGAAGCTTGCGTTCATTAAATGAAGAAAACAATGTATCCCTCCACCGCTCTTAGAAAGAACAGCGGAAAAATTACACATTATGTTCTACATGTAATTAGGGGGATTTTTGTCCGCAATATTTTGACCTCCGTGAAGGGACGGTCGATGGTCATCACTGCCTAGGTGGGTGTGGGGTTGGTGCGGAAACATATAGGAGTCTTTAGGGAATTTTAGGAGGGGGGAGGGAGAGAAGTATATTGTTTCGTTGACCACCTCAAATCTATCAGACTGAAGGGATTGCCAAATTTCCAACTCCCCCGAAGCATCCAATCTGCGTCCTATCATTTCTGTGTAAAGAATGTCCGGTGTGAAGTTATTGGTATGATTCTTTTCCAAGAGGTGTTTGGCGAATTGGGATCTGTCTTTCTTTGTGAAGCATAATCGGTGTTCTGTAATGCTGTTATCAAATCTCATCCTTGTCTGTCCAATATTGATAGCGCTAAAGTCCGCGCAATTGAGTTTTTAACCCCGATTTTTTGCATTATGTCAATTTTGTCCTGAATGTATCCTGAGTGGAGAATATCCTGAGTAAAATGTGGCTGAGAAATGGAATTCTTCAATACTTTTTTCTGTAAATGGAAAGGTCGAACCTTTGATTAATTTTTTGCACCGTCAAATCCAGGAAATTCAAGGCACCGTCTGATTCCAACTCACTTGTGAATTGTATTCATACATCTAAAGGATTTAAAAATAAACAAAAAAATGTCCAATTGTCTTGTGGTTCCAGTCCAAACACAGAAGTAGTCGTCAACATATCGGAACCAAGATAACACATTTTTGTAGGGGACGGTTTAAAACAAAAAATTGTCTTTCCCAATTGTCCATATAAATGTCCGCTAGGATGGGAGAGAGGCGCGAGCGCTTTACCCTCATCATGAAGGAATTCCATAAAGTTAAGCCAGAAACCGTCATGTCATGTTTCCTTGGTGCTTTTTAGTAATTGGTCGTGTCCGTTCAAAACCTAATATTTATATTATCTATTAAAATAGTACGCATAATTATTACTATGTATTTACTCACACATATACAGGTGTTAAGTACGAAAAGTTGAAATTGTTTGGAAACACAAAATGAGTAGAATGAGAAGGTATTGGAACATATTTAAGGTCACTAAATGGAAATTTTTCGATTGATAAAATAAATATTTTCACTCAGATTTCGATGTATTACATTACTGTCATGTAATCATTAAATCATGAGCAACCATATAAGTATATGCTATTGCCCTTCACATAAATTAGAAAGGAGGTGGTGAATGAAAGGATTGGTTCTCATTGTCATCGATAATGGTTGAGGGTGGGAGAAATTGTTCGGCGGTGAGTGGGTTGGCCGAAGAAGGGGAGTGATTGCTGGAAATATTTTAGCTGGGATACGGCCATCGTTTTGGTCAAAAGGAGTAACATCGTCACCAGCTAAAGTTACCAAGTTATCAAATTATTTGGAAGAAGGATAAATCATATTGAAACGGCTAAGTCTCCCTGATATTCCTTATAGTCCGATAGAGATACGAAACTACTTTTTGTGTTAAGGGAATTTAATATATATTGAATCATTTTAATCCTTTAATCAATATAGTAAATTATGATACATTAATACGCTGGTCATTTTAAATGGATGCAGAGACAAATTGAGTAGTTTCAGTAAACAATAATAGGAATTTTGTTTTCATGAACAAAGTCGCAGTCAGCTACAAAATCATAGTCACTTTCAATTGAAAGGTAATACTCATATTTTTAAATGTGTATTTTAAGTAAAAAGAGATAACGTGGAAATATCCCGAGTTACACAGTCGCAATACATTGTTCAAGGTTGATATATTTGTAGCTTTTTCTTATTGGTGCTTAATTTTGTTTTTGTGCATTTACTGTATTCATCAATGTATAAGATTCACCTGGGCTGATGTAAATGAAAAATGAACGAGAATTTGATCAATAGTCTTTAATCAGTGTTATTTTTTAATAAATTTGCCTCAATCATTACGATGATTCCTGAGCGAAAAAGAGCACAGGATCAATCCGATTGATTTTATTTTTCGTGGCACCGTTAATAATTAATCTCCAAATGAATAGTGTCAGAAAAGTGCCCCCCCGCCATATTGGCTTATATTTTTCCCTATCCTCTTTTTCATTATGATCATTCCTTAAGATCTTTCTCTTTCCGCATCTCCCCCTTATCCTTCTCATTTTCTTCACACCGAGGGGAATGGGAGTAGGAGGAAGCAGGAGCAGGGCGTTCTCTAAAAGTGAGAGGGGGTGAGGAGAAAGGGGAGGTCGAGGGGAAGAACCGATTCCTTCATTTGCAGAGGACGGAGTTGGGATAGGTTCCTGGAACCTCCGATCTCAGAGGCTTTCATAATCTTAAATATCTACCAAAGGAAAATAAGCAGGAGAAGGAGACATTCCTGCCCTTCGCGATTTCGCTCGTGCACATTATTTTTTTTACTTTTCCCTCTCTCTCCCGCTGTTAGAACAGAAGCGCATGAATTAAGTTCCCTCCTTTCTGTCTTTTTTGTTTTCGACAAATATCCTTCCCGGTCATCTATTTCTTATTTTCCACGAAAGAACCTTTTAATTCCTTAATCCTTCCTCTCTTTAGTTATTTTAAAAGGTTACCAATCTATTATTTCTTTCCATCATGGTCGATCTCTTGTTGCTCGCAAATGATTTTAAAATACGGGAACGTGTCAGTCGAGAGGTTTAATTTGAATTTCCAAAATATTTCGGCATATATGAAATTATTGGAGTATAAATAAATGAGTAATTACTTTATTTAATGACAGGGAAATGAATTATCGAAGACTAGCTTTCATCCATGAAAAATTCAACCTATTGTGTTAAGTTTAAGTTATTTTGAAAAGTATTGTGTGCATAGAAAATGCGTAATAAACGCAAGTTTCGTCATTTAGAAGTGGTTTTAAAAGAAGAGACCTTCCCCAGTAACTTGGTCACAATGAATTTTGAGCGTTTAATGAAAATTTTATTACTCACTTTTTCCTGATGCATGCTATTACTAATATGAATAATGGATTTTACAGACCAGAAGCCTAGTAAAAGACGGGAAAGCTCCTTCCGACAACCGAAATCTCTAATATAGCAATTATTTATTTGTATTCTGGAAAATAAGATACTGATATCAGGATAAATAAAAAATATGTGTATTTCACAATGTAAATAATTATTTTCAAACTTAATGTGACAGGAGTCTGAAGGAAAATAGAAATATTATGTGAAAAATATGTAATTTAGGAGACAGGTGGTAAGTGTAAGTTTTGTTGAAATTTTTTATTTTCGTCTTCTCTATGATCATTTACGAATTTCCGTATCATGCCTAAAGAGGAAACGTAACAAGAATTCAATCGTACTACGAAATTACTTGCTAAATAGAAAAAAACTGCATAAGTAGGAACGGTGGTTAAAGTTAAAAGAAAAGAAGGAAAACTGAGGATTGAAAGTTTAAAAATAAATTTCCTCCATGAAAATGATACTTTTCTAATTCCGGTAAAAATTAGTCTAAAATATGTATAATAATGTCTTCATTCAAACCATCGAAAATATTTTAGGTAACAAACTTGCCTTTTGCCAGTATAATGCTTACGACCGATGCCTTCTCTTTTATCACTAAGTTTATTTCAATGGTATCGGGCTCAAATTTGTTAGCATTCATCTCGAGGAATAAGACAAACTGTATGAATGCACAAAATATCTGGTACTACCGGTTTCATCACATGTTACATTTCCAGGTACCAAGGTACCTGAAGTACCGTAATTATAAATTTATGTTGTGAATTTACAAAGTATGTCTTATTCCTCACAAATGTATCTCTATGATATATTAATTTGAGAAAAGTCATATTTCATATGTACTTGCAACTGTAAACTCGATGTAAATGATAAAATTTAACTTCCTTCTATTAAATGAATTAGTACTGATTGATGAGTAGATCTTTTCCTATAAAATTCAAATTATATAATCGTAATCTCTTGTCTAAAATCAATTTGTCCACGTCCTTAGAACATCATATTTATGCCATAAATTTCCTTGTATATGCACATTCTCAAGGGGGAAGAATCGTTTAATATAAAGAGTTTTTACTTAATGTAGATAAGCTATTGTTACATAATCACTCCAAAGATAGATTTCATGCTCTGGTTGAATGACTATCAATTAAAATATTCCTGTAAAACACCATTTACGAAGTATACGTTGCTCTTGAGAATTTGCAACCGCTAGTGCCCTAACGATGTTTTGACTTGATCAAAGCGAGAATTAGTTTTCAAAACTTGACGTAAATCAATTAAAACCTACTTTGACCGTAATGTCTAACTCCACCGTGTGTGCTTGAAATGCGTCTCTAATACGAATCTCTTTTATCAGTATGCAAATGGTAGCATCGTTTCCCGATCCTCAAAGTAAAGGAAGGTGTCAGCGAGATTGCAATGAATAAGTTAGAGGCCTTTTGGAATGAATAACAGCTTCTGGGCTGAGTGCTAACAGGTTGACATTTCTAAGAAGCAGCAAAGCTTTACCTTTTGATAATTTCAACATTAGCGTGATGTCAACTTGAATTTAAGAGACGAATAGTTGCATGATAGATATCAGTGCTCACTGGAAAACAAAAGTTAAATAAATAAACTGCGGAAAAAGCACTTAAATGATTTATAAGGTCTAGTAAAATGGTTGATGATGTCTATAAGTTATTAATACTAATATTGTGAGGCTTTCCTACAGACGATATTAAAACGCAAATTAAAATTGCCGCTGTGTGTATTGCAGAAGATAGTTCAAAGCCAGTGATACACCAAATACAATATTTGGGTTGCCACATTTCGTGAGTTTCTTCTGAAGGAAACGTGAGAGGGGAAATAAAAATTGATTTCCCATATATGTATGGCTAATGAAAGTTGCGGCTTACTTTTATTTTTTATGTGTACTCAGAATGTGAAGCATTTGTATCGCTTGTTCGAGATGGTTGATCTTGGATTTACAGACACATGCTATTGTGAAAAATAAGAAAATACGGTTTTAGCAAAAAGTAGGATTGAATCCAGACTTTTTATTAACCCTCTCATTTGTACTTTCAGGAAGTCTGATGAAATAATGATAAGACGTACATTGAAGAGTAGTAGTTCAAGGAGATGGCTTTAGGAATCCGTCACCATATTTGGCGTTCAATTGATAATTAATGATGGAAATCGAATGAGAAATGAGTAGTATGAGGATATTTAAATCTTATATACTGCCTCATACTCACCCAGAAGGCATCACAGCTCTCACCTCCTCATCTCCTGTTATCCTATTCCACAGCTTACGTTTCGACGATAAGGAAGCCAATTTTCTACCCTAAGGGTAGGCGACACCTACAGAATTCCGCCTTAAAAGTAGGCAGCACTCCTTTCGACCTTCAATGTTTCTTTTCTTTCCGCCTAGCTTTGCCCTCGTCCCGCGACCTTTTACCCTTTGCACAAAGGTGACCTCTTTTGTAAAAGGTTCTATGAGAAATATTTTAGGGTGCCGTAGGCTTCTTACGAAAGGACATCTGAATGCTAGTGCAGCGAAACTACTCAAAAGTATTTTTCATATTGTAGGACACCCCAAACTCACGCAATTTGATGTTATAAAACGGCAAATGATTAATTTTATTACTGATGGTATATATTTAAAAACACTAACTTATTAGATTTCCTTTGAACATTTAGATAAGTAGCTCTTTGAATCATGAATACTTCACGACTGTTATGATCCTTCTTCATAGAGCTCAACATAACCTGGAAAGGAAGGATCTTAGGCAGATTAATGACTCGGTAAATGTCAGTCAATATTGTAAAATGGAATATAAAATCAGGTCCCTACATGAAAAACCGATTAAATTTGAAAAATCACTAAATGAAGCCAAATATTACTGAAATAAAAAAATTAATTAGGGGAAAACCTTGCCACGTTGCTTGAACTTGATTTGAAAGGCATACAAATCCCATGACTTGATATATATATTTATGTGAGCGTAAATTTTACGGAAGTATACGGAAATTATATAAATGAAATGTAGAACTTAGAAAGGCACTGTCAGTGTCGAGTCTATGGCATACTAGGACACGTGTTTAGAAAACTCTATAACAATCAATTAAGTTTCAGAATATCTGATGTGATCATTCTTGTATATGTGTATATTTTGTAACTATGGGGATTTATGAGACCATATGTATTATAAAATATTTTTCCGTATATAAATACATTATTGGAGTATAAAAAATTGGTGAATTTCATGGCAGAAAATAAAAAAAATTCGAGTCCCATCAGAATGATCTAATATGAAATATTGCATATGAAGTTTACTTAATGTACAAACACTAATCACAAAATCTCGCTTACCAGGACTTCATTTGTCTAATGTGAATAATTCTCTGTTATATGAATTGTACTGTATTTTCAACTTTACAGTAATGGACCACTAGAATTATCAAGTTAAATTGTGAATTCAAATTCCTAGATTTTAGGGGGTATTACATTCTGCCTCAGTTGATGAAACATTCAAACGCTTTTCCGACATGGTATTAAGACTGATGCTTTACGGGTGAACATATGGTTGA
This sequence comes from Hetaerina americana, assembly GCF_022747635.1. Taxonomy (NCBI): domain Eukaryota; kingdom Metazoa; phylum Arthropoda; class Insecta; order Odonata; family Calopterygidae; genus Hetaerina; species Hetaerina americana. The sequence goes on along the minus strand of NW_027287096.1, from coordinate 1,534,946 downwards.
CTTTAAAATGCAAATGAAAGTGTAATAAACAATGCAGTTATGTTCCAAGATTCATTCGGCGTAATTTTATGTTATTGATGACAAATAAAAACAAAAGTACTGCAAGCACTGTTGATGGTTTAACAACTTTTCTAATTTTACTAATAGTTCAAAACAGAAGTCTGTACATGGCATTACGTATTTGCAATTATAAAATGGCTGATTATAAATGTAAAACGTGGATATACTTTTGATTTTGTTACTTCAACGCCGTATTTATCTCATACGTAAATCTTTAATCATCCCTCAGGCGATAGAAAATTCTCTTTCTGAAATTATGAACACTGTTATAAGTAAACAGGGGAGGACGTTCTGGATCATAAATTTATATAGACAAAACTAAAGCTCATTCTATCATGAATGGATTATTTCTAACGTCGTAAATTCACATTTTTAACAAATATTAAAATATCTCAGGCCATATAATTGGCTCTAGTACGTATATTAATTACGTAGTACGGATATTAATTACGTAGTGCAAATATTAATTAGGTAAAAACATTTTTGTCGGTTATTAAGACTTTTTAAATATTTTTTCTTAGAGCACATTGGCGTAGTTTTAATCTTGATATTCTTCTAACGACTTGGAATTTAGCCGAACAAATTTTAAGTTCACGTTTATGAAAATATAGGATTGTACAAAAATTCACAAAAAATACATTCTATATCGCTTTTCTTTACCACCTCCATGGCTTTCCCCACAGCTCAAAAAACAAAATAGATTTTAAATGCATTTTTTATGTCCACGAATAGCCGATCAATGCAAATATTACATACCTGGGACTCGTCAAAACAGAGAAGTTTGCCGTTTGGAATTGAAAATTGTTCTTTCATTAAGCAGAGGTATTTTGTATGGAGAGTTGAATTGATCTTAATATGTGTGGACTAAATTTGAGAGTATATTAATATGCATTGATGTAAATGAAACAAGCTCTTTGTAAATTGCATCTTAATTTAATTTAGCATGGAAATTAAATTAAAAAAATGATTCAACCACACGATATAGTGCAGAGAATATGTTTTCAAACCCCAGGACATCTCAAGATATTCTATTTTATGCACCGGTGAGTGGTCATAATTGCTGCAATTTCGACTGCTAGGAATGTACAAGACGGAGATGGGTAGAATCAAATTAGCAGGAGGGAATGCACGTCAGATGGTAGTAAGACACAGCTCGCTTACACTGTAACGTAAACTAGGATATTACTCATCCCTCTACCGCTTTGGTCTTCCCCTATTCAACCCGCCTCTTAACCTCTTTCGTCCCCTCCTGCATGGCGGTCATAAATAACTGCCCAATGTCCAGTGCGATGGGGCCGCTGCACCCATTGATTATAAACGTGACCCCTTTAGCCAGCAAAGGGCCACAAGGAATTCGGAGACTCTCTGCGATGTTCCCTTCTGTGCATTCCCATAATGTAGGATGTAGTCTGGAAACCATTAGTTTCCCCAGAAACTACCCGGGCACTTACTGTGCACTACTCTATTTATTGCTGCACACCTCTTGGATTTTATACATAATACGCGAGGGCAACCCGGTATGAAATTAAAACTAATGTTACGAGAACCAATGCTTGTATATGATGTCAATTGGGATGAGACTTTTCAAATATTCGAATTGACGAAGAAGTACAGTTGATACCTATACCGTATGCAGCATTTGAAAATGCAATGGATAATTTACATGAGGGGAATGACAGCAGAAATATCCATGATAGAATAATTTCTACACTAAATTTTACCTGATGATATATTCCAATGTAGTTGAAGATCCAATGTCTCTACTTTAAAATTTTAAACTCGCTACTCTTCAATCTCCAATTTTTACTTTTTTTAGTGCAAACTCACTCAAGCGATGCGGAAAATATGCCGTGTGAAGTTTCATCACCGTAACTGGTCTATAATTGAAAGGAAAAGGGTTCAAAAAGACTCCAAACCCAAATTTACACGGTCATTCACCTAATGATAAAGATACCCACTCTAAAGATGAAAAAATCTACGTGGCTTATTATATTGAGTAACGTGGGCCTCTCTTAATAATTTCACAAGGTCATTTTAAAATGACTGACGTGAATGACACGAAAGCCGTTAGTAACCGTCGCTGAAGAGGATAAATATTCCACAGTTGTATAGTCATATTTCAATTGGCAGTTGTTGTTGTCTCATATCATTCAATTCATTCATTCAAATCAGAGCGTTTGATCATTAAGGGCACGAGCCAGTCATTATTTATCTGTTTCATAATGATTAAGGAGAAAGTCTAACTTATGAAAGAATATGAAGAAAGTACAGAGGCTGGTGTCGATAGCGAAAACGGTTGAACATTTACAGGTATTTTTACCTGTATGACTGCGACTGCTAGTTATATTGACCGTAGAAAGGAGGCACTAAACGTACTACCTGCTAAAGCATTTTTAAACAGCTATATCGTATGATGCTTGTGAATGATGATGGAATCAGGAATTTTCCCATTTCATCTAGGGGAAAATAACTGCTCGATTGCAAATGAGGGCGAAAATTCTTGAAAATTGAAGCTGCCAATGCACCAATTAAATTACCAACGCGCATTTTCATACGGGAAGCATTTTCTTTCGAACGATAATGCTAATCCCCTTTTTCTTTTTGGAAGTTAAAATACACAAATTATTCTAGGAATTGCGGAAGATGCCGCAACAGTAACTTTAATGAAGTCATCGGCTAAATGCGCATTGTAATGCAACGATGTCAAAGAGTAAAAATCATTCCAAGGCGAATGATTTTTACGCTTTGAAATGTTTGCATTATAATACATAAATTAGGTCAAATATAGACCTCATATAAACTATCCTGTACGTGGAATGACACGAATGGAAAATGACAACATGGTCAAACGAGGAAGAAATAATGAAACTTGATTGGCAGGACTGCCACACGACGGAAGATTGTACAGTAAAATTTGTTTATGGGTACTTGAATTCATTTCGTTTGATGGATAAAATTGGACAGTTAACGGACAGACCCCGTAAATAATCAATATATTATGTAGTATTTGAAATACTCGTATTATTAATGATCAATTAATGTACGAGAGGATAGTGATATAAGGACAATCTTCCTGAGAAAGTAATTCGTCGGTACACACGAAATTTTGAGAAAGAGACTTTCTATTCTTAAATCCGTGAACAGTTCCATCAACTTGTTTTACGATCTATGTTGTATCAGTAGTTTGCACATTTTCCATTCTCAATTAAAATTACCCTCTAACCTCCTTGGAACGTATATTAATTTGTTCAAGGTAAAGTGACAAATCGTACCTCGGTCTTTGGAATTCAATGTAATTTTGCATAGGTTCGTAGATCTATTAAATTGTTTTTCCGTGCTTTGCCTTGACGCTTACGGCGCCCAAAATTGGAAAAAGTATGGTCAAGACATCGTATAACCCATAGCATGACTGAAATCGACAACTAGTACGTGGAAAAATTGGCGCGGACATCTATTTCATGGCCTTCTGGAACAGACCATCGAGGAATACGGTGTAAGGTGGAAGAAAGGTAGGGAGCGAGGGAAAGAGATGAAGATTGGCAAATGGGTCATTGACGCTACCGACTGTAGAAGGTGACGGAAAAACAAGGATCGGACCCGTATTTGTGCAGAAAGAGTAGGGAAAAAAGAAAGGGCGAATGGAAGTTATTTTGCAGCGATCGAGCTAGAAGTAGCCTAGAATACGGGAGGAAGTGGGAGATCTTTCTCAATCGCCAATGGAGTTAAGCAGGGTAGAGGAGCAGCAAAGAAGGAAGTAGAGAGAGAGAGAGGGACAAGAGGTGGAGAGAGGATTAAAAATGTGGGTGCCTTGGTGATTCCTGGATGGATGGATACATTAGGGAGTTTTTTGCATGGCATAACATAGACATAAAGTGGGGACTAACTATAGTGTTGAACGGAAATTATGCGGAGGGAAGGACGAAGTATAGCGAAAGAAGGCAGGAAGAAAATAAAAGAATTGTATTGAGGAATTAACATGTTTTAGCCTACCTTGAGAGGACATTTTATTAGCACACTATCAGTGAATGTGTGATGAATTTTTTAACACGTGTCACCAAATTCAACTTCGAATAACCGTGAATATAAGGCCGTTTCATTTTGATCTCGCCTAGAATTCTTAAACTGGATCCTACAAAAACCTATTGAAGGAAATTACACAGTTGAAAATTATTGGAACGTATTTTTTAGCGAATAAATACCGAAATGCACTCAAGTGGAAATTGATTCGTATAGTCGTAGTATAGTAGTAGGAGAAGAAGGAATTCACAGACGTAGAAGACGATGGTAAGAATTATGCTATAAAGAGGTGGAAAAAATATGGTTGGATAAAAGAAGGCTCCGCAAAAAACTATGACAGACCCACGACAAGAGGGAATTCGCATTTATGTATTGAAACAAATAGTTTGAAGATCGCATTCTCTTTTCCTTATAATATAAAAGTTAGGATAAAGACTTAAGCTGGAATGAATATTTTCATTGTTTAGTTGTTTCCCTCAGGAATAAGGATAGAATAAAAACATGTTAGTTTGTCGGTTGAAGGTGGAATCAATTCTGTTATATTCAATGGCCAAAGATTGACACCGAAAGGTAATGATCAGCCACGAAGATGAAGACTGGAAGAGAGAAGGATTTGATGCTGAAAGAGGACGGGATAAATTGGGGCATCGTTGAAAAAAGGGGTGGAGCGGGTGGAGACTGGAGAGGGGGGAGCTTTAATTACTTTGACCCTAAAGGGACATGGCGGAGGGAATAGGTTCTGGCTCTCTTTCGATAGAACGGGGTCCCTTGGCAGTGGTAGGATTTTTAAAAAAGTTCTCTCTTCTTCTGCTTAGAAAGCACAAGGGACAGGAATGGAGTTATCTTTAATTAAAAACAGTATGAATTATTCGATCTTATTGAACAGAAAAGACGCAAACGAATTATAAAAGTCACTTCGGTACTGTTGGTACAGAGTGTCTAGTGCCGTACCTGCAGGATTGTCTACGGTATAATTTTCCAATTTTTAGGAGAGTTAACGGACTTAATCGGTGTGTCTCCCTCTCTTTGACTGAAAACAAATTTTAATTGGTATACTTATTAAACCGTTTTTATTAATTGTTACAAACCTATTTTCCCATAGTATTCTTTCTTAGTAAGCCTTTCCCATTAATATTCGCAGGAGTACTTGTGTCACTACACGTGACAATTCATGGTTTGTACTTTTTGACAGGTTAATTCATATTGTTGCTACAGTCACAAAGAAAAAAATGATTTCTGAAGGATTTGTTCAAGGTAATCACCCAATTTACTCACTCTGCCAAATGAGGATTGAAGCAATAAGCATGCCTACGTGTTTGCCGGCATCCATCTTCTCGGAGTCTTTCTAAGGTCATGACCGTCTCTGCAGAAGTTGAGATTAGCTGAGAGGAGTCGTAAAGCTACCACAGCTTCCCTCCGGCGGGAAGGCAATCTTAATTTAAATGGTTTGCAAATACTCTTAAGTATTTCTTGCATACTCAGAACAAATAGGCAAACGAGCCACGAGTAAGATAATGTTAGAAAGTGTGTTACACGGTGTGATATCCATAATGTCGCGAAAGGGCAAATTTTGCAAGTGGAGAAGGGAAAGAAGGTTAAGGTGCTGGAAGATTGGACGGGGGTCTGTTTTTCTACCGGGAAGAAGATCAGAGGGTGCAAAGGAATAGGAAATGTAAATGGTCGTGGAAAACGAACTATATGATGGCCTATATGGGAAAGATCGAGCTTAGGAACGGAGAAAAGAAAGTGAGAGGGAGAAAAGCAAATGGTTGAGGGAGAGGGAAGGGGAATTGGAAAGCGGCGAGAGGGGAAATACCCAATAGACTCAATCCTCAAGCGTACACCCACCCTCTCCAGCCTAATTCCCCCAAACCCCCCACCCTATTCACAATCCTTTTGCTTCTATAGGTCTAGACAAAGGAATGGGTCTACGCGAAGCGACGCCTTGGCTTTGTTTTTCTATCAAATATCTTGCCGCCGTTATTTCTCTCACCATTCCTTTCTCCTGGCATTCCTCTGAGGAATGCCTTGCGTTATCTCGGCTTTAATGCTTACCATCCGCACTCCTTATACCTAGCTCTTCGTTTTGTACAGCAAGAAGCACTCACTGTTGTCGTACAGTCAGGGAATAGGCAGAGAAATAATTCTTCCTCAAGCGATGGGGCTAGTGATATCCCGGCTGCCTTTCGCTCACTCAGGTCATTTGCATACTTTCTTTATCCCCCGATGTCCCACCACCTTTATATCCGTCTCGACAAGAAATTTCAACAAAAAATGTTTACCTCCTTTTTATTCTACATATTCATTCGTTTTTATCTTCTCGGATCCACAGTCTTATTTCAACCATATTTTAATGTTTTAGCGGTTACTATTAAGAAAAGGTCATTACTTTTAATACTTTGACACCTATTAGGAAAAGCAGAAATTAAATTAACGTTTCCACACATTGAAACTGATTCAACGTTATTATTGACGAGAAAATATTTGTTGCCATCCAAAATAACCCGTTAGTTCTTCGGTTTTTCAGACAGAAATCCATCTTATCGAAAAAAACTCAAATAGTTAGGAGTTACATGAAAATTTAACTGTCGTAAGCATGCTAGCTTTTCAAAATGAGTAAAAACATTTCTTAAAGAATATTAAAATGGGCATATTTATTAATGTTTATCACACAGTATTTATTGATATTTCAGGCAACTGTATCTTCTGCTGATTGAAAAAAATGGAGTCGGTTTCCTTCTATAGAGCAATATTGCTAAGACAAATATACTTTTAATCATCAACTTATAATTAATGTTTGGTTTTCATTACTCATCCTGAATATATAAAAGAGAACCGGAAAGTAATATAAAAATTATTTTTATTGCGAGCCAGAAACATAATCCTTTTGAAATAATGATAGCGTTGTAAAGTCAAAAATTTTAATTTGCGCTCAAAAATAGTCTTCTTCTCTTATCTTCGTATTTATTTAGTTAACTCCTTTATAAAACCTATAATCTTTCTTGATAATTCAACGCAACCGTGTCATATCTAATTCTTACTGGTCCCTTTTCCCAGTCTCTCTCTCTCCCACCAAAAAATTCCTTTCTCAAAACGAATTGCGTCTCTCAACCTCTTATATTTTTTTGTGGCCGTCTGTCCGGCTACTATTTATCCTTTCTTTTCCTTTCTATTTCTTCTCCGCAACTTATTCCGACGAACCGTTGCCTTTCCATTTCATATCGATTTCATTTCGCGGGTAAGAATTGGCTTAAGAGGAAAAGGGATTCTCGTGGGTCTCAAGAGCTATGGTAAAAGGTTGGGTTGGAGGGGACATACTTTGCAGTGAGTGAGTGGAGATGTGAATAGTTTTGAGACATAGGCATATACATTTTCAGCTCAAAAAAATGAGTTGTACATTTTGTGACGAAATTATAATTAATGAATGGGAAATAAGGGTGAATTGAAATATAATCAGATGTTGAGTGATTGAAATAGTTTCTTGTTGATAAGCCATTTTTGATGGTAGATGGCTTGCGTAATACATAGAAGAGAATCCCTGAAGGATGCTAATTTCAGGCTATTAGTGAATCAGCTTCAGCTTTGGGTTGTTATTTACGTTAATTACGCCTTGCTGTGTCATTCATCACCTCATTTACCGAGGCCACTTACAATGAGGTTGTTTACATCGTCTAGCAATTTTATTCCAACCACAGCCGCCTTTGTTATTTTCAATGGAAATGAGTATTGTGTATCCTTGAGAATTCATCCATGTAAACGTTCACGTTACAAGCGAATGTAAAGGTACATAAATGAACGAAAATAAGTATATGAATACGTTAGAAATTGGGAATTATCCACATTCATTTGAACCCAGCCCAAACTCGCCACACATGTATACTAACTCTCACTGTTTGAGAGGTAATTTCATTTTGAATCTTAATTGCGATGAGCAAGCAGCTACTATTTTCCTATTAACATAATGCTTTCGCTTGCTTCTTAAGGAGTAGCTACAAGCATACGTACTTCTACTTTATAGCGTACTTATCGGGGAACAATAACAATTATAATCGGGACGAATTTCTCTTGCAATGGACAGGAAAACCGGGGTAAAAATGTATTTTGTAACAAATATTAAACACAAAACCTACCTGTGAAACGAGGAGAATTTATTATGGTGCGTGGATAAAACTGGGTAGAAGGGAGGTTGTGTTACTAAAAAGGGGCGGGGATGTGATGAGGAAGGAATTTCGGCTATTTTTTTCATCAGCTTATTTTTCTTATAAAGGGGAAGGAGGAATTTTCCTCAAAAGCCTCCCTTCTCCCGCCTCTATCTATTTCTCCTCCCCCTAACCTCCCCCTTCTTTCCAGTCAATGCGAAGTTAATTTTCGGTCCGGAGAAGGATCTGGTGGTCGGGAATCCAGTAGTTTCTGGGGAGTTTGAAGGGAGGGGTCGAAGATGGGTGGTTCAGGGATTTTGATGAGCATATGCTGATGGGCAATCTATTTCGGTTCGAGAAATGCCATTAAAAACAAAATTGCACACATATTTATTTTGAGCCTGACGCTTCCTTCAATACGGAATGCCAGCCAACAGGCCTAGGGGGAGAAGCAACAAACCTGGTTGATTTACTCAAGAGAAGATGGCAATGATTGGCTGCGGAATGAACTTTACTCTTCCACGTTATTTATTTTTTTAACCACCACCATAAAACGTCTTTTGGCAATCAGATTGTAGTTTTTTCAAGTAAAGGAAAGTTGAATGCTCCACCTTTGTTATTCTCCGCATTTATTTGACATGTATAGATACCTTTGCTAAACAAAACTCTCTTCCTTACTTGGCACTATGAATGGATGATTTCCAAAATCAAATATTTTGCAAATTTGATTCAATGAATACCACCAGTAGTTCGTGAAATTAAATATCTTCAAAGGCTTTCAGGAGAATTTTGTTCAAATTGCTAATTAAAATTGGTATTTAAGTACAATTTAAAGAAATATTTTTTCTTATTTGCCTGTTTTGGACTATTATTTTATTGAGTGAGACCTGCCGTGGCCGCAGAGATAATAAATTATGGTAATTTTAGCGGAAGAATAAGGCTTGAAGATTACATCACGGTGGCGGAAAATTCACGCACAGAATAATTGTAAACCTTGAGGTAATACTAAATATTCTTTCTCTTTATTCAGAGAAAGTTTCAATCAATTAAATAATTATTGTGGAGGACAAATGGGTTTTGTAAAGCCTGGATAAGTTGCCTAGGTGTGAAGCCACTTGGGGCAGAAATAAAGAGGCAAACAATTCCTTGGCGTGACGACTTTGTACGCATAGAATCCCAGTATCGTGGAAAGGGTTCTTCTTTCTTCACTTTTGCATTAAGTTTCGTGTGGTGAAAATGGACTGGAATAGAAAATACACTAATGAGAGATTGCAAAGCAGTTGACAGATAAAGATTTTGGAATGATATGCTCATTATAATTTGAGCTATCAGGTTCGAGGAATGTTTCCGCTTGCTGATTCATATTGATACAAATACAAGATATATATCTTTTTAACCTCGAGAAAGTTCTTTGTGCATATCTTTAACTAAGCTTTGACTAATTTAAATGAAGTTCTTCTGATTAATTATTTTCTAATCCACCTAACATTTCTTCTAACAGTATTGAAAATTTGAAAGATATTTAGGATTTTTTTGGGATCACATTGCAGTAAACGCACACTGGAATCACTTACAAGGAAATAAAAAACACCCGTGAAAGGAGAGGATGCAAATTGAAGTTTATTCCACATAAATTCGAAAAAACCTATGGACTTATTGCTTTTCTCTCCTTCAAGAGCCATGAAACAATGAATCTTAAAATCATACCCCATATGACGAGTGAGATTAAAATACATTTTTTAAATATCTGAAAACGCTCAAAATTGGAATGACCATTATTTGAGGAGCATACTACCTTGATCAAAAATTTCCCGGAATTTATTCAGAAAATTAAAAATACAAGTTTATTCATCTAAATCTATATTGTCCCCTTCAAAGTAATCCCCATCGACTGCAACACACTTATGCCAGCGCTTGATCCAATCCTCGAAACATTTTTTATATTCGGTTTTCGGTATGTCCATCAGTGCTTCCTGCGATTTTTCCATTACTTCCTCTCGGCTGCTAAAACGCGTTCCCCGTAATGGTTTTTTAACTCGATTGAACAGAAAGAAGTCACAGGGAGCCAAATCAGGTGAATTCGGTGGCTGTTGGATGGTATTTGTTGCATTTTTCGTCAAAAAATTACGAATAATGATAGCACTGTGCGACGGTGCGTTATCATGGTGCAAAATCCACGAGTTTTCTGCCCACATTTCTGGTCTCTTTCGGCGAATTGCTTCACGCAAACGTCTCATAACGCCCAAATAATACTCTTTGTTTACTGTCTGGCCTTCTGGCAAAAATTCATGATGCACTACACCGTTGTAATCCATGAAAACCGTCAGCATTGCCTTCTTTTTTGACTGAAAACGACGTGGTTTTTTTGGTCTCGGCTCATTTGGTGAACGCCATTCACTTGCCTGATGTCTGGATTGCGTGTCGTACTCATAAACCCACGTCTCGTCTCCAGTAATGATCCTTTTGATGAATGTGGGATCGGATTCAGCCTCGCAAATCATGTCTTTTGCGACGTCAACACGGTCTCTTTTTTGCATGAAATTGAGGTCTTTTGGCACCAACTTTGCTGCTTCTCGACGGAAACCCAAATCATTAACCACAATGTCTTGGGCGGATCCATAGGCAATGTTCAAGTCCTCCGCTATTTCTCTGATGGTTAATTTGCGGTTATTGACCAACATTTCTTTTACTTTATCAATTTTTTCACCGACTTTCGATGTCGATGGTCTGCCACTGCGTTCATCATCTTCGATTGACTCACGACCACTTCTGAACCGCTCGTGCCACTGGTAAACGACCGTTTTTTTTAGAGAATCGTTGCCGAAACACTTTTCCAACATTTCCAACGTCCGTATTCTTCTTTTTTTTTGCCAAAACGTTCCCTCTTGACGCTTGGCTTGCAGCTGCCCGATGATTTAATCATTCAGCTGCTGTGTTTGCGGCTTCTTAGCCCGTCGATGAAGGAAGGTCCAATCAACTCCTTTTCCTTTTCAATGGTGGTTGGTCGTCGTCCCGTCCCGTTGCTGCTCTTGGGCGTTTGTGCCTTTCCCAGGAGACAGGTTTTAAGCCGCCGATCGACCGCAAGTGCTCTTCTTTTTTGCCTTCAAGCTCCTCGTAAAAGGCCGTCGCGCGAGTCTTGATGACATCTCCAATGGGCGCAGTTTCAGTTAAGGCGTGGAGAATTTCTGCGGCATAGTTCCAGCCAAGCCCAAGTACACTGTTGAGTGCCCCTCTTTCCGTTACCTCCAAGTGGTGGAAGGCCGTCTGAGTCATTCTGCCACTCCATGCCGGTGAAGCGTACATCAAGATTGGGCGAATTGCCGCCACGTACAGATACGTCTTTGTCTTGATAGAGAGGGACGGTGAACGCAGCAGCGGCGAGAGTTGTAGTCGTCTTCCTCTTGCCTTCCTGGTGGCAGCGAGGGCGTGACTTTTGAATGTCAGTCTTTTATCCAGTATCACGCCTAGATAGGTCACCTCTTCCTTCCATGGCGCCTCCTCGGTGCCCACGAGGATTTCTCCTGGTTCTCGCAGTCCTCCAGGTGAAAAAAGAATCGTCTGTGTCTATGCGCTGTTGACGCTGATTCGCCACAGGGCGTACCACTCCAGCAGTTTGTCTACTGCTCGCTGTAGGTATGTTGCCGCCATGTGTGCTCTCCGCGAAGTGGTCACTATTGCTGCGTCATCCGCATACAGGGCAACCATGGTATGTCGTCCAAGGTCTACCGGGAGGTCCGCCGTATATAGATTAAAAAGTATCGGTCCGAGCACCGATCCTTGCGGCACGCCTGCGTGGACCTGTTTCGGCTGTGACAGCGCGCGTCCCCAGGCGACACGGAAAGTCCTTCCTGTCAGGTATGATGTTAGCAAGCGGCGCTGCCAATTTGGAAACCGCTGTATTGCAAGTTTTCGCCTGAGACCAGCGTGCCATACCCGGTCGAAGGCTTTCCTGATGTCAAAGAACGCCGCCGTTGAGCAGCATCGCCGATTGAATCCGGCCGTCACCTGTTCCACGAGACGGACGAGCTGGTGTGTGGTGGAGTGTTCCTCTCGAAAACCGTACTGTGATGCCGGCAAGATTGAGTAGGCCGCGATGTGCTTCAGGAGATGTGGCAGCAGTACCCTCTCAAGCAGCTTTCCCAGGGTCGCTAGCAGGGCGATCGGGCGGTAGTTCTCTACGTTCCTAGCGGACTTCGGCGGCTTCGGCAATAGGATGACTTTTGCCGATTTCCAGATGGCCGGAAAATGTCCCATGGAGAAGCAGGCCGTAAAGAGCGTAATCAGGTGAGTTGCGAGCGAGACAGGCATCTGTCGAAGGGCCTCGTTCGGGATGTTGTCCTCTCCTGGTGCTTTCTTGCAGCGTAGTCGTCCAAGGGCTGCTCTCAGGTCGTTTTCGGTAACCTTCGTTACCGTCATGGTGCCCTCCTCCGTTGTTTCATCCTCTTCAGGAAAGTCGCTAGGATCATCCGGTACCAGTGGATCCGGAGTCGACGTGAAAGTGGCCTCCAGCGTAGTTGCTGCAAATTCAGCCTTTTCGTCTTCCGTGATAAGAGGGCCACCAGGTGAGTCGATCGGTGGGTCGATCCGAATGCTGTGGCGAAGAGAAGCTGCCATTCTCCAGATGCTCCCATCTTCGGTTCGGAGGGAAGCAACCTTCCTTTCCCACGTCGTCTGCCTGTGGTCCTGGATGAGCTGCCTCACTTCGGCTCGTTTTCTTCTAAACCGTGCCCCATCCGCGGGACATTTGGTTCTTTGAAATCGTCGTCGAAGCCGATTTCTTTCGCGGATGCGGCGAAGGATGGAATGAGGCAGCGTCAGATGTCCAGAAGGGCGGATCAGTTTTATTGGCACGGTGTTCTGTAATGCTTGGTCCACGCCAGCTGTTATGACAGAAGCATATTCGTCCAGCATAGCTTGTGACGTCAGTGATGGCGGCTGTTCCGGTAAAATGTCGGACAGGATCTGCCTGTACCCTGTCCAGTCTGTTTTATCCAGGCATCGCACCGGCCGTGGGGGAAGTAACGTTGGGCAGCATCCCAGATAGGCGCAGACTGGGTAGTGGTCGCTGTCCAACGTCGGTGTCGCCACGAGAGAAAGCGAACTCGTGAGCCTACGGTGCAGCGCAATATCTAAGACGTCTTCGCTCCTGCCGTGATGCTGATGCGTTGGCCCATGTGGACCCGCGACGCGTACTCCGTTGTTCTGAGCCCATGTGAGCAGCGCTTCACCCCGAGGGTTCGGTGTAATTGAATGCCATGCAGCATTCTTTGCATTTAGATCCCCGAGAAAAAGCGACGGCCGTGACCCGGAGAAGATGACTTCGAAATCCTGTGTGGCTAGAGGTCGTTTTGGGGGGAGATAGAGTGACCCCACTGTGAGAGAGCCGATCGAAGTATCTACTTCAATGGCTGTCGCCTCTAGATGCAGTCGAGCTGGTAGGTCAATTTTTCTCGCAGCCAGGTCAAGCGAAACGAGGACCGCCGTGCCCCCTCCTCTTGTTTGCCGGTCATCCCGGTAAACTGCATAGCCTGGAACGCCGTATGAAGTTCCAGGACGGAGATGAGTCTCTTGCAGACAGACGATTGAGATTCTTGCCTTCCGTAGAAAGGCAAGCAATTCAGGGGTCTTTCGCTTCAATGCGCCGCCGACATTCCATGTGGCTAGGATGATAGATTTATTTAATTCTCGCCTATGGTCCATTTTGGTTTGGGAAAATAGTGGTAAGGGCGACAGTTAAAGCTTGCAGCTGTTGTTGCAATAGCGCAGCAGAGGACGTCAATGCTTCCAGGATGGAAGAGAGGGATGTAGCCAAAGTTGGAGTCGGCATCTGCGAGTCTGCAGCCCGCCTCTTCTGGAGAAGAGGAATTTTTATTTCTTCTGCTGTCTCCCTGGCGACCGGAGCCGGCGTCGAGAGTGGAGGAAAGTCAAGATGCTTGCACATGGTCAGACGTTGGGTTGCGTTGGTTGGGTCTCCCGGCTTCGACGCGTTGAAGGTACCAAGCGTCTTCTGTTGAGGAGAAGGCAGCTCTGTTTCAGCGGCGGTGTTCTTCGCCCCCTGGGTTGGTGCGCCTTTCCTCCGGAGGCTAGCCATCTTCATCTCCTTCTGTTTGGCGTAGACAGGGCAGGTCCTGAAAAATGCAGGATGGTTTCCTCCGCAGTTACAGCAACAAGTCTTCTTCCTTTCCGTATCCGGACATTGGATGCCTTCATGTGCACCAGCACACTTGTAGCATCGCGGGGCTGCCGTGCAGTTGGAAGATGCGTGTCCGAATCGGGTGCACCGGTAACACATTTGTGGCTCCCTGTGCTGATATTTTGCCACCCTGACACGGGAATTGCCGATGTATCTTATGGCAAGCATTTCTTTTGTTTGCCATTCAGGGTTTTCCTTGACAACGACAAGGAAGAAGGTTCCCTGCCGCACCAGATGCACTCGTTCCACCGGAATCCCCATGGCGTCCATATCTTCTTTCAGTAGCTCAACTGGGTAGGTGCACGGAAGTCCACGAACCGCGTAGAAATTGGCTCGTAGGGATTTCGGGCCCCAGGTCGAGAATTGTGCATTTGACTGCACCAACAGCTGCTTTATGGCCGCATAATCAGCCGCAGTCTTTAGTTGAAGTCTCGTCGAGTCGGTTGTATGGATTGCAGTATAGGACTTGTCCGTTGCCTTGGATCGGACAAGTTTCAGCAAGGCCGCGTGGTCTACTACATCGTATATGATGAGTGCCGGGGGGCGTGGTTCCTTTTTTCGGCTTGCCGGGGATCCAGATGGTGCAGATGAATTTTCAGCCTCCATCGCCACGGGAGCAGAAGAGTTGTCCGTGTCCGGATCCGTGACGAGCGGTGAGAATTTATTACTCGTACTTACCGGGCGCTTATTAGTTGCTTCTTCAATGGAAAGGAATGGTGCGCTACGCTTCCCGGCTCCTCTGGGATCCTTGACGTGTCGCCAGTCGTCGTTGAATTTCGCGGCAGGGGCAGACGGCCCGTTCTGATGCATGGAAACGTCCATATTTAGAGCGCCGGCAGTATGAACAGGGTTTGAAGAAGTATTTTCCAGCTGCTGGTCGAGAGGAGTCCTTATAGTGTCCGCTGGCAGCGGCACGATGTCCATATTGGGCGCCACCGGCGCCTTGCTTCGCTGTCCCTCGATTATTTAATGATGTCAGCAACCAGGGTTAGAAGTATCCAGTAGAATATTCCAAGGGAGGCGTACGTCGAAATTTCTGTAGGTATATCCAGGTCTGATGGTCTATCCTCCGTCTCCAACGTTCCGAATCCAGGTGATGTCAGGTCACACCAGGTCTCCAACCAGGTCTCGGAGAGCAGCACCTCCAACGTCCGTGCGCCACTAAATCCGTTTTTTACGCAAAATTTAATACAAGTTCGTTGTTGCAAATTTAAATCCATTTCTGCAATTGTAAAAAATCGCCAACACACACAGAGATAGATGTACTCTTGGCTACGTAACTTTTGCAAATGTCAAGTTATGACACTAAGATTTAAAGGGAATATCAACAACAGATGTACCAATTTAACAAAAAAACAGAACTCAAATCGGAACGATGGGAGCGCCACACGGTGGTTATTCCGGGAACTTTTTGATCAAGGTAGTATTACAACTTTCAAAACTCTAATTTAATCCTATTTGGGTGAATTATCTACACTTGCATAAGGTTATTATTCTACAAAGAATATAACGCCATGAAATGCATAAGTAATGATGCATAAGTTAAAAATTTGGAATAGAAGTAACAGTTAGGGAATTGGAGTTGAGTTTGAATGAAAATGTTAAAATCAAATAAAACGACCCGAACGCTCCTATTTCGTTGACCTGTAGGGCAGAGTAAAATCAAATAAAAGGTCCCACGCCCCAAAAACAATCAAGGCGACGGAAGTTATGTGACGTAACTAAACGGAGGAATATTAAAGTTCTTCCAAAACTCCCGCTTCCCAAGAGCGGCAGTAACTAAGTCGAAGTTCATTACATATTTACTTCATCTCATAGAACTTTTTCCTTAAGGTGACTTCATTTTATTTTTTAAACACGAGGACAAATGTGTGTTTCCTTAGCATAGCATTAAGAACGGGAGACAATGTAAAAAAGATTTCTATCATGGATTAAAATTTAAAACCCGAAAGGTCCCACCAATTCACTTCTTTAGACGGAGGGAAGAAAAAACTGGAGATTTTTAGCTATCTACTTTGCAAAAAGAGGGCATCAAAACTTCAAACTTCTTTCCTGCTATGAGATTCATTCCTCTTCGAGACGCATTAATACGAATTATGAATTATACTATATTTGTCACGTGCTACACTTTGATTGCACCCACAGTGCCCCTACTCAGGAAATTCTTTCAGGTGATGATAAATCATTGAAATGCATTTATTAAGTCAAAAAAAAAATCTCTATCTACCATGACTGGAATAATATAATGTAACGACGTAGGACACAGTTGTAAATAACTACACGTTTTTACGTTGGAAATTGCGTTGGAAGTGAATTATCTTCCCGAATAAAACTGATCAATTAAATCTCTCATCGCGTGTTATAATTATATGCCAATATGTAGCTTATTCACTCATTAATGTCAAGGGTTACTTAGGTCTTGCATCGCTATTATCATTTAAATATTATTAAATATCTATGTTTATTTGTGGTAAGAGTAGGATTTAAGGGATCCTTGCTGAAATCAGCTGGTGCGACAACTTAGGAGTATATTGAAATGAACGCCATAAGTTAATAAAAAACATGTGAAGAGAAGAACAGTAAATGAAAGATGTTGAAGAGCAGACAGAATTAAGGAGTGCAGAGGGTATATTTTATATCCCAGAGGACTGCGATTAAGAAATATAAAAATGCAAGAGACTAGCATTGAGGAAATAATGGAGGAAATGATGGATGTATAATGAATTAGGACTGCACACGGAAAATATGATATATTAGCTCCTAAATGTACAAGTACTTTCATTACCAGTTTTAAAATATTTAATGCATACGTTTAGTGAAATACCAACAGTTCGTCATTGCAAATAACTGAATTAATGTAAATCCACTATCCTTCATCATTTTGGAGAAGTGGGCTTTTTTTAAGTAGGTATATGTTCAAACAGCCATTCAATTATACAAATATCCTAGTGTATTCGTATATCCATTTAACTGATCCCCGGTTCCCTTTACCTTTATGTGATAATATTCAGTTTCATTATCCGGGAAATTAACAACCACATGTATACTATATGTCTGATAACAAATACGAGGGTCATCCGGAAAGTAGTACCCGTTCGTGAACTAAAGACACAAAAGTAAATATTAACAAACATAAAAAATTTTATTTGAAAGAGGATACTTTAAACTACTTCTCAACATAATCTCCAAGCAAATTAAGGCATTTGTCATAACGTGTGACAAGTTTCTGTATTCCTGCTGCATAGTCCTTCGCCGCCAGCTCATTGAGATACGCGAGGGACCCATCTTGCACAAATTTTTGCATAATGCAGATGGTGTTTAACAATTTCATGAACAATTGTTCGAGAAACATTGGGAAAATGCTCACAGATGTCATCAATTGTGACGCGCCGATCGTTCCTCACGAATTCGTCAACTGAGCTCACCAGTTGGTCTGTAATGACAGACGGTCTCCCCGAACGCTCATCGTCGTGTGTGTTCCCCCTCCCCATGTTGAAGTTGCGACACCACCGCCGAACAGACGACTCGTCCATTACATTGTCTCCATACAACTCCTTTAATTGGCGATGAATATCACATGGGCGAACGTTTCTTGCATTGAGGAATTTAATCACTGCCCTCACTTCACAACTGGCGGCGTTCTCAATTTTTTTAAACATTGTAAACAATCACAGAAACAACACAGGCAATGCTAGCGTCACGCAACTTGGCTCAGAGAAGGCAGACAAGCCACTGAAGCTATCTGACCTCGTCCAGCGGCTACTCGCGTCGTCAGCACTTCATGCGGCACGAACGGGTAGTACTTTCCGGATGACCCTCGTAATTAAACATTCCTCAATACCTGCCTCACAATTGTTGTACCACTAATTATGCTGTACAATGAAGAAAACTTAGGCTTTCTTATGAATAGAAGTTGTTACTTTAATATCTTTGGGGACACAAACAGGCTAACTTCAAAAAAATATAATGCCAGTAACGTTGCAAACTTTCACTCGCTAGATATTCTTCATATACGTAACCTAATATATAAATGATTTAACTAGCAACCTGGGGCTTCACAACTACTTTTGACTCGAATTAGACATATTTGAAAAAGGGTCATTCCATTCGTGGCTGTTACTCACGTTTTTCAAGTAAATTTTCCACTTTGAAAACTGGATTTTAATTCATCCGTAAAATTTGCTTCCTTGTGATAATCTCCATGTCCGAAAAATTGATTTTTTCGGAATGGAAAAGGCATGTATACTATAAAAATGGCCGGGGATAATCTTTAGGAGTGAAAATCTACCGATCTGCCACCTGAAACCTCTCGTCACGGTCCTCCAGATAGCGGCTCCCGTGAGCCGTCCGCATCTTTTTTGGGAAGGGTAGACATGGAGATGAGGGAATAGAAGAGTTGAGGTGGTGGAACTACCGAAAGCAGGTGCCGGAGAAAGAAGGGAGGAGGCGACATTTCTTAGGATGAGGCTGAGAATCAATTGGAAAGGTAGCTGTTGGTTTGGTAAGGGAGAGAGGAGTGTCTGCTTCAAGAAACGCTCTCTAGGCTACCTTTTACCCAAGGCGCATGTCTCCCCCAACTCTTTTCCTGCGTCGGAAGAGGGAAAAGGGGGTGGGGGAATCGTGGAAGCGAGAGTATCCCTTGACTCAGAAAGATTGGCGCAAGGGAAAATTCATCGCAAGGATGTCTGAGAAAATTTGGATCCTTCCTTTCAGACATTCCTGGCCGCTCCTTCTCCCCCACCCCCCACGCCCTTGCCCCAACCTATCGACTGAATTCGGAGGAAATTCCTTGAGGCTATGGGTGCTCCGAATTTTCCTGTGGTTCTCTCTCATTTTATGATTCTCCTCACTTCAGCTCTCATCCTTCATCCTCACTCTTCTTCTTGACCCCTCCATTCTCAACGCTTTTCTTCTTTCTTACTCTTCATATTCGCCTTCTAAGGTCATCAAACCGTCCATTCACTAGTCCTATGAATGCTCTATATAAAATATATTGACTATAAAAATGATGAGCCAAAATGGCATGTGTCTGATTTCTCACTCCCTATTTAATTTTGATGAAAAAAGGTACACAGCTTAACCGAACGGAAAGGCACAGTCCTTAACAAGCTAGATGAAAAAGTACGGATTTACAAAATTCTGAACTTTTAAAGATTACATTTAGGTTAATGCATACAATAAAATATATATTTTACTGATTCTTTTTAAACACATGGAGCATACGGCACATTGAAATTAATATATCAAGTCGTAGATAGCCTATCAATTTTTCCCATACCCTAGTGGCTACTCGTAGTGCATAGAGTAATAATTTTGAGTGTGAATGGTATATTGTATGCTGCAAAAATGTTTGATAATAATGATTAATGTGAATATGGGTATTTAGATTTAAAACAGAATGTTTTTATAAGTATGTTTATGAATTACTCGAAAGAGTTTTCTTTACTCAATCATACTTGAGACAGTAGGGGTACATCTCATTCGCTGAATTTGTTACTCAACTCTCTGGCACAAAACTTTTCACATACGTTAAAAGAGAACATTGGTTTTGAATAAAAGCGTAAGTGAATGTAACCGGTCAAATTGTTACCCTATGCACTAAGATACACCCTGATGGGTATGGCTCAGTATTATCAGTACTTGTAAATCAGTAGAACCGTTAGCTCTGAGGAAGTATTTGAAAAATTTTAAAATGTTAGAATGTGTATCAAGAACTACTTGAGTACTTAACAATGCATCTGCTTAAGTTTGTCCCACCACGACGCTAACGGTCAGCGTTGTAAACAAGGAAATTAGAAACTGCTATTAACGGGACAAATACTCAGTTGCATATTGTTCTTAACGTCTACATATGCCAAATTCAAAGAAACGGTGGGAAATACCGCGACAGTAACTTTTAACGGAGTCATTTGCTAATGCGCATTATGATGTAACAACTTCTAAGCCTAAAAATCATTGCGAATGATTTTTACAATTTGACATTGTAGTATTGTCTACTTATGCATCGAAATGGCATGTAATGGATCAAATACATTATTTTCATTTGTTTTTCAAGGGATAACATTTATTTCAGACGCACAATGTTAATTAAAGTGATATTATTTACAGATTATTATTTACGTAGCATCAAGTTAATTTTAAGTATTTTTACCAAAAGGGTTCGGAGTGCATAGGGAGGAATTCGTGTAAAAATGGGTGCTTGAGCTATCTGCACTCCACGTGTTAAAAATGAGTTAATTATCCGCGTATTAAAAAATGAGTTCATTATCAATTATTTTGCTTAGTTAATCACATTTGCATTATTAAATTGTACAGTTGATAAATTGGTACGAGAAATAGACATTTAGATTGTGTGTGGCATTTTATACCTTTTTGCAAGCAATATTTAATTGACGAGGGGACATTTTTTTCAAGAAATCATTGTTAACATTTTCATTCCCGCTTTCATCGTGAATTAGTAATTTAATTAACAAATTAACATGTTTACCAAGGACAATATATCAATTTTAAGGACAACTGAAAATCGTACTAAAATTTTGATGCTATCACTTTAGGCAATTCAACTTCCTGTACTATGTATGTCTAATTCAAGTTCCATTTTTAAGTCCCCTCAATCGAAAATATGCTTTTTTCTCTTTTTTTTCCTCGTAGTGTTTCCTTCGTTCCTCCAATTTTTTTTAAAGGTTCACCATGCTCGACCCTTCATTTCCATTTCGTTTTCCCACCGACGATTCTCATTCTTTTATCGGCAGTTCTCTAGAGTCTACCCCAGTCCTCCTTTCCCTTTCCCCCTCCATTTCGCCGCCTCACTACATGACGCCTCATTCGATCTCCCACCTATTACATGGGTCATTGCTCTGACCGCTCGAATATATTCCCTCAGAAGTCGAACTCTTCCCGCGCGCTTGCGCGGGTGTTCCTGCATGGAGCGTCGCTGGGAGAAGGATGGGAGGGAGCGGTTGACGTCGCATAGGGTTAATTTCGGTTTCATAATAGGGGAAAGAGGCCAATCTCCCCCGCGAACGGGAGCAACGTGGTAGGCAGGGGGAACAACTTAATTGAAGAATGTGAGGCGAATTCCTTAGCGAAAAGGACAATGTTTTTAATTTGAGACGCCGGGATGCCTGCGATACCCTATTCTCACCTCCCATATAACACGTATAGTGTACGGCGATAAGCGAATTTTTGCTCGGATATTACGTTCATATATCACGGTAAGAATTTTAGCATCATTACTTTCTCGTAAATGACCTTCATTTCAAAAAAATTGTTCCAAAGCCAGTCTCACAGAACTGATAGAAAATAGGAGTTCTTGTATGAATGAAAACCTTAGACTAGGAGGAATGTCATATTATGAACAATAAATTACCCTTCGTGAATTTATTGTTTTATTCACATTTAGAGTAAGTGAAAAGTTAGCAAGTTTCATTTAAACATAACTAAAACTGATTACAAGCCTAAACATTCCCAGAATTGGTGTGAAGGTATATGAGGATTTTAATCCTGAAAATGCTAAGGTGCCATAAGTATAATGAAAAGTCATATTGGACGAGCCTTTCATCAGTGACAGTACGTTTGCCATTGGTAGTACTTCTTTAAATTCAGCTGATTTTTTAAGCATACATTTTCCTTCAATCTCAACGACAGCGATTACATGATATCGACCAGCGAAACGGAATGCTTTCACCGTAACGCCTTCATTCTCAATTGAATGACCTTTTCCTTCAAATGAAAAATCAAAAAGTGATTCCCGTCTTTGTGTAAATGATCAGGGGTTAGATTGAAAGCGGAGTTAACAGCCCATTATCCTTCGTGAATTACATGAAAGAATCGTATTTCTTGCAGTGCTGATGCATCGCCACATTAGGCGGTAGGCAGGCGAGGAGAAAGACATGGGAAGGGAAGGAGAGAATTAATGCTTAATTTATGGACTACTAGTCTCTTTCCCTCTTAACCCACCTCTCCCGTTCCCTCGCAAGACACCCAAATTCCCATTCTTCGGCAACCGAACTCTTGGTATAATTTGATTTCAGTTCACCCTACAGCGAGGGTATAGGAAAGATCGATGCTGGTGAATGAATTTTTCATATGAAATAGTACGAAAATATATTTGGGTTGCGATAAGGTTGGATGCGAAATGGACCGATTGATGGATTGGTATACTACCGGCTCATTCCGAAATTATACCTACGTTCGACTTAACTTTTTCGAAAAGTTTTCTTTTAGAATACGCAGGAGAGGGTATTCATTAGTGAAAGGCCTTTTACTTTTTCAACATTAAGGGTTTTAAAAGGAAGAGAAGCTACTGTCTTTGACTGCCATTATTCAAAATTAATGAGTCAAATTCTACTGCAAGACTGGCGGTTGGAGATTTCCAATGGGGGTCGGTCAGACATTCCATCTGCGTGTAATTCTAATGGCAAAACTGCTCTTAATAGGAATATTTTAAATGCTATTAGCATAAGAAATATATACGTTAAAAAAAGACCTCATTTTTTTCAAGACCAATTATAACAATTATTGATATCATAAAAATAAAGACTTAGGGATCAAATGTACATCATTTTCAGCGCGCAAAGGCGCAAACACTATTGGGATTGATTTGAATGGTGTTCCAAAGAAACTGCGGGAGATGCCGCAACAGTAACTTTTAACGGAGTCATCCGCTAATGTGCATTTTAATGCAACAATTTCAGAGCGTAAAAATCATTCGCCTTGACTGGGACTCGAACCCAGATCCCTCAATATCCGGTCGAGTGCTTTAGCCACTTAACGGCTCGTTAAGCCGGGACGCCTCGGTAGCTTAAGTGGCTAAAGCACTCGACCGGATATTGAGGGATCTGGGTTCGAGTCCCAGTCAAGGCGAATGATTTTTACGCTCTGAAATTGTTGCATTTGAATGGTGTTGGCTGTTGATATGTTCCTCTTTTGTAACACTTTTATATAATTATTTTTATCAAAGAGTTTGGTTAATTATATTTAATTTTCTCTCCTAGCTGGACATTAACTGGAAATATGCATTCCTTTGAAATTGCTATTATTCTCTTGAGAAGATTTAATTTTTTAGGATAAATGACCAATTACAAGTACTTGGTACCAAAATAACTTTTTTATGTTTTTTTCGATAGATATATGCCCGATGTGGTAATTATGTAATTTTGTTTGAGAATTGGCCCGATCCATACACAAGGTAAAATGGAAATTGATTTATTGATAAAATCAGAATTTTTGTTCTTGAACGGTTCATACATTTTGATTGTACCAAAAATAAACATTCAATGGGTGAAAATGTCATAGCGAACAGATTGATACTGATGTATGATGAAAAAAATCAATCTCATATAATTTCTGAGGCATACGTTGCCGGTTTTTGCGAAGCAATGATCCAATAAATGAGAATATACTGGCATTCCCACTTGACTATTGCGCGTGGATTCGCTCTGTAAACCCCGTAGGGGTTGAAGAGACCGTGGAAAAAAGAAACCCCGTTCTGCTGTGGTCCAAACTTGGCAAACCTTTAAAGGTTCGTCTGGGGGATTAAAGAAAGCGAAAAAGAAAGCAAAGCGGAGAGAGAGAGAACATTGGGGGTTGGGGAAGGGGGAGCGCTTTAAATCACCGCTGCAATACGGCACACGGCGCAACTTTGCCCACTTTCGACCGATTGATGGCCAAAGCCACACGGGGGCGGAGGGGTAACGAAAGAGGGGAAGAAAAAGTGGGCGGGGGATCGGATTTCTTCATTTTTTCTTCGAGGGTTAGGGGACCACCTCCTAAGGGGGTTGTGTGGAGCATTGTGGGAAGGGAGGTGTGGGCGGAGCTTGGAGGAAAAGAGGAGAGACAAGGTGATGGAAGTAAGGAATGATGGTGGAGTTGGGGAGAGAGAAGGATGTATGTGTTGTGTATGCTCGTCTGGATGATAGTAGGGAGGGGATCTGCCCCGTTACCCCGCGCAACTTCCTCTCCCTCCCCTAAATCTCCCCTTTCCTCACTAAGTGCGAAAAGGAAAACCTCTTGACCATTTGTCCTGGCTAGGAAAGAATAGCCAAGACTCGTTTGCCCCATTCTCCCAGCGCACCAAAATGAAAGGTGGATTGCAAATCTCTCGACTTCTTGCCATCTTCTCTTGCTCTTGCTCTTCTCATCTTTCCTCACTGTGTTCCTCCACCTTGCTCAAATATCTTTCTATTATGCGCTCCCCCCTTGGATTATGTAGTTTTGTCGCGAACCCAAAATATTTCCATTTCTCAACTTGACAAAGCGGCGTGATTTCTTCCTGGAAATGCAGACATTAGCACATACCGGGCTGAAACTATTTAGGTTTGTCATCTTTTTTAGGCTTAAAAGTTCGTTTTCTTTTGTGTCTGTTAAAAATGATACGATCGATTGAAAAAAATTTTCTTATTATGACATTCCTCCTTCTACGTCGAACCCCGTCGTGCTGCAGTTTGATAAATCGTGGAAATAAGAGGGTAACGAGACCGAAAGGTTTAAATTGATATTTTTCCCAAAAAAGGATAGTGAATCAGAATAGCCTCTGTTCATTTACTCTGTAATAACTGTGACCTGAAGCCTCTCAGGTAACACGATGGAATGATAATTATCGTAGAATGCCATTAAACCGATAACAATAACACGTAGAGCTCTTTGTTTAAATATTCCCATAGTTTGAATAATTATTTCTGTGTTGCGGCAGTCCATCTAATTTGAAAAATAAGTAAATAATTTGGATTTTGACTACCTGGTGTGGCATCGTTCCCTGCCTCACAACAAAGCAGTGAATTGAAGGTTAGCACATAGATTGAATATGTATTATGCTGTGGCGGACTTTTTAACTTTTAATGGTAAACTCTTTTGTGTCTTCAACAATGTTAATTTGTAGGAGTTCGCTCCGTGAGGTTACTCGCCCCATCAAAAGAAAGTATTTACAGGATTGTGTGGTTGGAAGAGGCACTAAAGCCAAATTTTGGAGATCTCTCCCGACGGTATACGCATGTACTCGTAAAATCATCCTCAGAAGATCTATGGTTATTTTCGTCTGACAAAATAACTTATTTAGGATTCATTTTGAATTATAGAGATTATTAATCAAAATTTTGGGCAAAGAGTGACTTTTATTTTTGAAAATTGCACCGCTTTTTCGAGTAGCCATTCTAAGGAAATGAGTGAACTCGATACTTTTATTACTCCACAAAATATTAATAACCAGTGAATGATTTTTGACTGTAAAAATTTACTTGAATCTATAATCAAATCATGTGTTGATTCACGGGGTGAAATTCAAATCAACTACTACCTGTATTTAGTAAGATCAACATGGTCCAAATACTGCCTGAAAATGGCTCTGCGTTTCAAGTAACTCAGTGTTGTTTCTTAGTCATTCAGTAGCTTAGGCACCAAAAGCATCACAAAAGCCTTATTAGAATACTGTTCCTAAATATTCACGTGAGAATTTTTTAATTTTACAATATTTGACATTCTCTTAGTTAAAAACTTATCACTGTTGTTTAATTTCCCGCATAATTAACACAAGATAAGAACATGCGTTATAATTGGCGACGGACGTTTACGTATTTTTAAGTTCATCTTCTGCATAGTCATGACCATCAGTGATGTAGGCTGGTGGAAGTGTAGCGTATGAATCAGGAACGCACGCGGCCATGATGAGGCTTTCTCTCGTGACTCCTCATACGTACTGCACCAAAAGGCCATTCTAGAGTATGACAATGAATATAATGCATATATAATGAATAAAATCCCTTTCAAAGTCAAATATTTTGTCACATTTACTCATATATGCTCATATGCATTACAGGGTAAATGGAAATGAATGTTAAGCGACGATTTTGGTGAATATTTTTTTGGTTTAGATAATAAACGTCATTCCTATGCAATTTCCTATCAATGAAATTTTAATATCACAATTATAAGAGAAAAATGAATTCATTACGCTCGTTAAGGCACTAGACCATTTTCTATTGCATAGCCCTCAATCCAGTATTAAATGTAATTGGAATACGATTAACCATTATCTTGCATTATTGTTGTTTTATTGGCTAATGTTCCTCTATCGCTAATTGAAGTTCATTACGCTTTGTCCCTAAATTTCAACGAAAGCATTTTCCATCTGAAATTTAAATACATTACTGCCATACTGTGCGTCAGTAACCACGTCCCTAATGTCTGCAATTATTTGATATTCTAAAAGGTACTGTGAATACGCTGAATTTGTTCATGTCCTAGATATATATGATCAATTACTGATCCATAATTGCATGATCATACGTATTCCTCGTTTAATATGACCATGTTAGTAATGTAATGTATTTTGGTAGACTTTCAAAATGGTTTCTACGTAAGAACAATTATTTGCTACCCGTTGAATTTTTCAGTCACTCCTGTTGGTTTCCTGTAGAAACCAATTTATTTATAGGACATCTAAGAGAAGGGTGTTTTATTAAAATTCTTCATTGGCATAACTTTAAATTGAACGATTTGATTTATTATTTTAATGGGATTGGAAGGGTAGATAAAATATTTAAGAAACGGAATTCTCATCTAAATTTGACTAATCATGTATAAATGGACTATATGCTTCATATCCGCTACGATAAAGGCTGAGGGAGTTCTTGATGAATAGCAGTAACGAATTTATAGTAAATGAATGCGATACGTTGAAATCTATCATTATTCCACTACTAATTTTACTGAATCATTATAAACAAAACTTCATGTTGATGCTGGTTAAAATGAATATTTTTCGGGCATTTTTCACTTTCGTTTACTAAAAATTCATTGGGATGAAAATAGATATGAGTTAATTTGGTTTGTGTTATGTTTCGTGTTGTTTTGGGACTTAATATTGAAGGTATACATTTCATTTGTAAATTAAATATTTAATGCATGGCCAGAGTATAAATTTGTTAATTTATATCGAGAAATGTTCCATTTTGATATTTATTTATTTTAAACAAGGCATCATCAGCCCTCTCCACATCCTTTCCATTTGTTGGTGTCGCCTCCCGAAAATACCCCTTTGGGAAGCCATGGGTTTATTGCTTCACACCGACCCCCGTAGTTAGCACACCATGCTCTCTCAGAGCCACTGGCGCTGGAATATTGGAAGCAAAAACTTTTGCACGGCTTGCTAGTCTCAACTGGATGTTTTCATTTATAAATAGAGCTTTTATGGTGAATTACATCACCAACAGACCTCAAGCACCATACCGTCGCTGTTATCCGCTTGGCCATCAATAATTTAATTCGTATAGTCAGGCCAAGTAAATACTAAGTTACATTCTTACACTAGGAGTAAATAAAGTTAGTGAGAATTTTGCTAAATAGTGCGTCATTATAAACATAACATGTCATTATTTAGAAGTAATTCAGCCACCGTAGGGGCAATCCATGGGATTAAGAGTAGAATCTATCATTGACAATCATTTTACTAAAGAATTGAAAAGCTGGAATATCAACTACAGCTGACAGAAGGACCAATTTACAATTGAAACTAAACACCTAGTAAATGCTCGTATGCTCATTCATGTCTCAGCAATTTGAGAAAATATAACCAAAACATTTCAAGGAAACGAAGGGGAGAAGTATAAAATAAATGTATTATTTCTCCATAACGGCTCTCTAGTAGGTGCGTGCATACGTTTACAAATTTGAAAAAGTATAATACAAATAGGGAAGAAATGTAATATATTTATTATAGTCTGTGCAACAAAATAATTAAATAGACAAAATAGGAACAATAGCAGACGAAGCAATAAGTATGATTCAGGTTTTTGTGATTTTTTCCATGTTTATCATTTTAAGATTCACAAACTCCTGGGATTATTCAGGTAATTGATACGGCTATAGATTAGCATCAAGTGAAAAATTCCTCAGTGTAATCGTAATCAAGCTATGCTCATTACTATTTAATTGTACATAAATTTTCAAAATTAGCTAAACGCTGGAAAAAATAATAATGAATCGTTTTTATTGAGAAGAAATGAGGTTATAACATTCCCGCCCTCCACCTGGTCACCAGTAGTATATGACCACATTCTCTTGTTTATAGGGCAATTCATAAGAACTATTCGTTGAGGAATCATATACAATCGAGACACTGTATGAAAATATATGTATATGAAAAAGTTTTGAAGGTAAGTAGTAGTGTATCTTAGTTATCGCGAGTTCGAGAATTTTAAATGGCTAAATTAAGCGAAAGCCACTTTATTTCGTCACCCGAGTGCAAAGTAAACTCCGAGCATTCCACTAGCGTACCTACTCGACGAAAATTCTACTCGTGCCCTTCCGTTTCCCTTCATTTCTTGTCGAACCTCTCGATTCCTCCCTCACATTCCCTCTTTTCCTCTCACCATACCCCTTTCCCTTCTCTTCCTCGTACTTATATTTACTCTTCATTCCTCCTATCCCGATTTCCCCTGCCAGCCAAACCAAACCCCTCCAACTTTTGCCTTTTTGTCCCTCTCCTATTCCCAATACCTCTTCGTTCCGTTTCCCCACACCATTTCTCTTCCATACCCTTTCCCTCCAACTCCTTTCCATCTCCTCCCTCCCCATCCCCCGCAACTGACTGCCTATCCCTCCCATATTTCCTCCTTTACTCCTCTCAAGCTCTCTCGGCCTTTCCAAAACCCAACTCTTTCTCTCTCTCTCTCTTGCTCTATCTTACCGTTCCTTTACCACCCCTGGAAAACTTCCCTCTACTTTCCTTCCCCTTGCCACCTCTTCGACCTCCTTGCGGCCGCCACCCCTTGAAGCTTTTACCTCTGGGAGGATCCACTACGGCGCACGCAAGCCCTTAAAAAAGAGAGAGAGACAGAGGAAGGAGGAGGGAAAATACCAGAAGAATAAAAAATATAGGATCGGCGGGGAAAAGGAAAAGAGTGTGGATTCCTACTCTCTGGAGAAGAGAGTGGTTCCTCTATTTTTTTTCCTTTTTTTCGGGTTCTATCGCTTTTTTCTCTCTCTCTATCTCTCTAGCACTTGCCCTCCCCCCCCCTTAATTCTTTCTCCCCCCCTTCTACATTTCCTTCGCAGGTAATATTTGAAATCGGATCGTCTAGGGGCTCGAACTCACGTTCCGCCGTCTCTGACGTGCTGACCCGCTTGGGAAAATCCCTTCCCTCTCCTCATTTTCCGTGTTTGTGAACAGGCGAGTTTCATGGGGAATACGCCAGGAGGGTTATAACTTTCCATTGGATTGCTTGTGTTTATGTTTTATTTCAAGTTTCCGAAACTAGACCGTTCGTATTCTCCAGATGTTTCTTCTGTTTTTACTCCACTATTGGGTACCCTTGTTTAATTTTTAAAGGGAGTCTTAACAAATAAACACCTTCTTTGCCCTAAATTAGTTTAGGTTCGAGGTGTATTCGTCAATTTATTGCCTTAAACGTTTTGTATACTTATTCATAATTATTATTTATTCCATAGATATTTATAAAAATAGAGGTATAGATATGCAATGAATAATGTTGAAATATTTTCTGTATCGGTATTTAATACTTATTTTTTCTCAAGAAATAACTTTCTGTTAAAAAATAAAATGGAGGTTGAATTTCTGGGTTTCAGAAAGGCCGACAATATAAATTGTTAATATTTTGCTGTAAGCTACCATCGTGTAGTCATTGTCTATAATTGAATTGAAATATGCTGGCGTAATATAGAATGTAATGTAGCCGCGTTATTACACCTAGTTTATTTCCATTTGTGCCTGCTGAAGAGTATTCATTCTTGTAATTGAATGAACCGTTAAAATATAGGTTACATTTAAAAAGCAAATATGTGGAAGCGATATGGTTTATTGAAGCATGTATTTATTTAATTTATTTGCAGGTAACGCCACACAATTTATTTGGATGACATTGCTTACTCAATTTCCGTGACCAAGAACTCGTCATAAACATCAATACTACTTAAATCTTTCGACAACAACGAACTAACCTGAGAACGCCTAGGGTCCTGTTCCTGTTTACGGAACGGCTGCTCAAGGTATTGTAATATATTTAAATATAACGTTAATGCCTAAATTTACAATAATGCTCATATTAGATGTTTTGCTGGAAATTCTCTCCAAAAGATAAGCGAAAAGATGATAAAAGGTTTTTATCGTCCTTATGAAACAAAATTATAATAATTTTGAAAATTTGATGGTATTTAATGGAAACATTTATTTTGGTTCCCGACACACAAGTTCCATGTCTCTTTGTTTCTTCCATGTTTATCCTATTGTATTTTTTCGAGTTATGAAGGTAAATGACATGATATTTTATTATTTCTCATTTTCTCTATGAACTTCACGCACGTAGCGAATATCGTAATTACTCTGAAGGGGATATAAATGAACTAGGCGTTGTAAATAAGGTATTTATATCGGAATATTATTAAAATCATCCTAAATGTTTTACGTGAAAAATATAGAGGAAACGGTACGCTTTCACCTTTCAAGTCTCTTAATCTCACAAAGGACATAATCATCTATACATTTGTTGAATGTTATCTAGCTCTTAGTATTTGAGCATTCGAGAAGTTACGCGATTAAACAAGACAATGTATTTTACGACGCTATTGGAAAACATTGAAGCTCAGACCTGCCATATACTTGTACTTTATCAGCTTTAATGATTACCTATCCCTCTTATTGCACGGTTCTAAATTACCCATACAAATCAGGAACTGAAGGAACTATAATTGAATTTTAGTGATTAATCAATACTGTGATTACCAAAAATATGTTCCAACTTGGTGCAAGTAAACCAATACTTTAGCCACATGTCTAGCAATTTTCAATTTTAACATATATAATACAACAAGCTCGGCGGAGTGGCACAACGAAACATATTTAATATTTCAAAAGCTTTTAGGCGGAAAATTTCCCCCATGAATAGAGCGAGCGGTAAGCACTCCCGGTCTTTGGTCCATTGTTTCCGGCACGGACTGGCGAGTGGGCATTATGGCGTTCTGCATCATCTATTGGACAACTGGAAGTGTGGATGGCCGTTTTATCGTGCTCCGCAACGGTTAATTCGTTTTTCGGAACTTCACAAGCACGCTCGATTTAAGCCACTGAATCGTTCTCGCCGGAACAAGCCTTCTCACAGGCTTCTAGTTCCTCGCGCTCTGGATAACTGTTCCGCGTAATGCGGATTTTCCGAGCGCAATGGTGGAAAGGGGTTATGTGGTTGGGTAGGGCGCGGTGGGGACGGAGCAGAAGCTAAACGAATTATCGCCATCGGATGCCTAACTATATTTACCACTTTGTTGAGAGGTTTGTAGTAGCTCACTCGTCTGAAACGAAGCGTGTTCTCATTCAATTCTCTCTTGCCTTGCAAAATTTCGCTAAGTAATATTGCAAGGCAAGTTCAAATTGCACTAAGTAATAACTATAGAGCTAACCTACTGCCATTTGGATGAGTGACTTCATGAGATAAATGATTTATTTTTTTTAGGATTATGAGTATTATATCATTCATGTAGCTAAGGCAGCTCTACCTACAGATAAATCATATACTTCCTGAATCTAAATAAAATCATAATAAATGGTTTAATCGGAATAGTATAGCCGAAAACAGTAATGAATTATGGTACAAAGGCATGTGCTAAACGGTATCTTTACGGTTAATGAGATCTCATGAGAAACTATCGCGGCGAGTGGGAGAAGCAAGCCATCGTAGGTAAACAATTAGCTTGATATACAGGACCTGTGAGTAAGGTCGTGCCCAGGGCTTTTTATTCCATGTTCAAAGTTATAAAAATTAAATAAGGGAACAATATTTGGAATATAGTCATTCATTATTATAAAGTTAAAAATATCATTCCTATGCGAAACGAAGAGATTGAAAAGCTAATGATAGCCCTTTTTATTTTAGTACTTATTATATTCTTTTTCAGAGAAATAATAATAATAATATTAAAAAATCTAAAAAGAAAACTTTATGAATACCAATGTATTGTACATTGGACCTGAAGTAATAAAAATGATAAATGGAGTACTAGGAGTAATAAAATGAGTCCTAAGGTTTGATTTGTGCATGAATAAGACGTTATTCGTGTGTCGCGATTAAAGAAGTCAACTCTAAATTTTAATTTTTAGTAGCTGGGTACACTGGCATTTGCATCTCCTATGATTGGTGGGGGTTTAGTTTGCAGAGAAATCAAGATATTGAAAATAAAATCTCACTAATGTATCCATAGATGCAAGTAGCAGTTGCTTCATTTGCGTTAGGTCTGGCACAGGTACATGAATTCAGAGAGAACCGCGATAACTGCGCAGCTCATGCTTCTCTTACTCCCCAAATCGTGTCATGTCCGTAATAACGCGCATGACTTGGCGAATCTATAGGCAAAACTGCATCGAACTTCACTCCTGATATTGAGACTATCTCGATGATGCACATTCTTAATTAAACCTTTAAACTGACATAAAAGTGTTTCAATTTTCTTAGTGTCTAGTTATATGATCCATCCCTCAAAAGAAATGTTTCTGTTGACTCAACTCGTAGCCGCAGCCTTAAAAAAATACGATAACACAAACAGAAATACACTAATAAAAATGTCACTACTTTTCAAAGCTCTATACTTAAACTTTAAAGTACCTCAGAATCTAAAGCATAATGTATGAAGCGTTAAACCTATTCGTTGCGAAAGCTTTTACTTTGCATCAAATTATTTTTAAACAGGAATAAAATCAGTAGTAAATAATGCAAAAAAAATAATTCCGCGACCATAGTTGATCTAACAAAAAAGCCGAATTAAAAATTGCATTTGAAGAGGCCCAGCTAAATGCATTGAGCAAGGTACGAAAAAAACATGAACAGAATTAGAGGAATGACTTATTTAATCGTCTGAATTTTAAGGTCATTGCTCCAACAAATCGGATTTAAAAATTCAAAATAGGAAAGCTATACCCTGAACAAAATTATTACCTTATATAGCTCAAATTGATCTCTCGGGAGTACAAAAAAACACATCAAATAATCAATTTCACATTTTACCTACTATTTTCCTGACCAGTTTTCATCAAAGATCTAAAATTGAACTACGAGCTAAATTCAATGTTCTTGTTAGACGATCGTATTCACAAGAATCCGGGTGACTTCACAGAAACGACCTCGTGCGAACAAATAGACTGAGAAGTGTATATCGTACAATGGCGGTGGAATGAATTTAATGATTCTTTCGCATCTTTTCTGTAGTTTATCTAAGGGAGGTAGGTACCTGGTTATTTGTCGAGGACCGCTATATAAGCACTTTTAAAGTGCCTTACACAGAATTCCACGAGCTGTACTTGGAAATTAAGCAATAAGGCCAACAGAGGAAAGAAGGTTTGTGTGAAGAGTTTCCGCGTCATTATTTACATACTAAGTAGCAAAGCAGCATGCATAAAGATGGGGTTTGTGTGTGCCTCCAGCTCGCTGCGCATCGGATTACTGCGCGTTAGTTCCGGTGGGCCACTCGGAAAGTGGAAATACGCCCAATTCCCGCGTGTGTGTGGGCGTACCTTTATCGGCATGCATTGTACACACCACCGCAGCGGCCCCTGCACTCCGGCCCCTGCCAAACTCCCCGGGCAGTTCCGGAACGAATGTCGGGTGAACTATCCGTCCGTCGTCGTCGTTGTTAGGACATTGGTGTCGGGAGTGGAGGGGGGAAGAGGAGGGTGGGGAGGGGGAAGGAAAGGACCATGGAACCCACCAAACTTTTCGGTGCCCTCCGGAAACCCTTGCTTCTCCGTCCTTCACATGTCCAAGGCCCATTGAGTGAGTGGGCGAGGTGGAAGGAGGAGAGCTGGAGTGGCGGAAGGAAAGGGGCATTAGAGTTCACACATTCCTTAACTTCCCCGCACGGTTAAGCCACCGCGGGAAAGGAGCGAGGGCAGTGGGGGAGGGGGGCAGCGGCGCCGGAGAAGGTGGGGCGGAATATGTTCGGAAAGCGCCGCGTTGCTAACCCCACGATGCCCCTGCACCGCCGCCGCCGTTTTGCGTGCTGTCCCACTTTTATGCCGTATCTCGCCCCCTCTCCCTCCTCGTCGTTCTCCCACCCTCTCGCCACTGCCTTCCTTAACCCGCCAGTCTTCTTCCCTCGCCCCGTCCTCTCTCGTGCCCTCGCAAGGGAGAACTTGAGCGAAGTTCCCGGGGCACTTTTGCGACCGCCACGCGGTGTTTCCATGTCGTTAACAATCTGGTAAAATGTGCGTCTCGCCATTCTCCACGCAAATGAGAATATCAGGGAGGGCAAAGACTGTGTCGAGTGTGTCCCGTGGACTTTCCCGTTTACCGGTATTCGTCCCCTTGCTCCGAGTTAGCCATGAGTCCTGAAGACAACTTCAGAGACGCCTCAACGCTCCAGATTTTCTTTGTCCTGGAGATTGGAACATTCCCTAAGTGGAATGCGAAAAAATCTGTGGGACCTAAAGTTTGACATTTTTGTCCGTTTTCTAAGCTGTAGTTTCCGGTTAAGGGTGTGTTTTAAATGTACAGTGGCGCTACACACTGCGTATTGTACTCCTAGTCCTAACTAACATAAAACAAAATGTAATACAATGATCGTCCCTAAGTACTCTGTGCTCTCAACCTTCCTTAATTCCGCTCAAACTGCCCATTCTTGATTTCCTTCCTTTGCCTCACTTGTGCGGCCAATTTCTCTGCAATGACGCACCCGGTCCGTTACTTTTTTGCAAAAATATATTTGGAACCGTTCTCTTTTATGTTGCATGTGTATTTTCAATACGACGGCCATGCCGCAAGAAATATCAGCTAAGATACTATTATAATACATCATTTAGGGCCATTATTCGGGAATTAACATTTACTCATTCATATGTGGATTATTCACAAAAAGAAATAATTAGTAAGGTAACAATATCTCATCTGGAGGATTTAATCAATTTCTATTCAGATATCTTAGCTGTTTCATTTTTGTAGGAGTGCACTTCAAGATTACTTTGAAAATATCATAATTATATTTTTTTCTTCCTATGAAATGTAAGTGCACTGTCCTAATATTCACTGTATTAAGGGTAGTTACTTACTCTTAAATTATCCCACTTCCTGTCAACCTTGTTCAACACTTCCCATCAGCTTTCACGGTCCCCTCCCATTTTTATCTCACTTGATCTTTCCCGCATCATCGTCTAAATCCTTTAGGGAGATGCAGCTGCTTTGTGGTTTTCCCTATCCCGCTCGTATCTTTGCTCGGACAAGTTGCCTTTCTCTCGTAGGGCTCGCATTCAGTTTCAATTAGGGAGGAAATG
The DNA here is from genome assembly GCF_022747635.1 of Hetaerina americana. NCBI lineage: Eukaryota > Metazoa > Arthropoda > Insecta > Odonata > Calopterygidae > Hetaerina > Hetaerina americana. Next base: position 1,499,275 of record NW_027287096.1, on the reverse strand, counting down.
TGTCTGCTCTATTTCATACTCACACGAAATACCATCTAAGGGAGTCAAAATTGTTCGGGTGGGCTTCCAGGTGACAAGTTGAATATAGTCTCTCTCTTGCTTTCTGATCACAGATGTAGGTCCCTGGCCTCATTTTTATTAATGTAATCTATGCGCTTCTTGAGGTACGAAGGATATTTTATTTTGACTTAAATATACTTATAGATGAAATTATTGAGAGTTGTAACTGACTCGATGCTTTAATCTAATCTTGTTCTTTCTTGTCGATACGATTTAATATCCACAGATGGGAGTCAACTTTATGTTTGAAATATATACAGGCGAATTGCGTAGATAGGTACTTTAGTGATTTTACTAATGATATTGATAAAGTGATTTTAGTTTTACCAGTGGTATTTAAATTTAACTTAAGGTTTAAAGAGCTATTTCCTTCCACTAATTCCGTGGAATGTAATTTCGAACATTGCATGCGTAAAAACAATATGAGAAACAAGGTATTAGAATCTCGAAAATCAATACTGGGAGGTCGAATCTACAATCTACAGTATTAACGTGAGTGATAAACACGGAAATATATCATTTAAGTGGATAATGAGTGTGCACTCTACTGAGTGTACGGTACTTTAGATTACCGAGACTAATATTTGCGGGGCGCTAACACAAAGTTTGGATATTAGATTGATGAACTGGAGCGGAAAACCGACGTGTTCCTGCGTCCATCAATCATGCCTATATTTTAATCCCACCAACTGCTCTTACCTTGACAATTATACCTTCACGAATGTACGCTAGGGAATCAAGCTTCGCTGGGATTTTGCGCCGAATTTCATGAACACACATCACATTTTGCAGCTATTTCAGTCACGAAAGCGCCGAGTAAATGAGAGAAAAAGGGTCGAGACGAAAATGGCAAATGAAAAAAGCCCTGCCTGCATGGCTCTACCTTGATGTACTTAAATGCAATGACGGATTTTTGATGCAGATAAATTTGTGTAGTTTCACTTAAAATATTTCCCAAGGTGTGCATGTGTCACTCCCTTCGAACTCTTTTGCTCTTTCTGTCTCGCTCTTAAGCGATATGAAAATTTTAGCAGTGTAGCCAGTCTCGCTCAAACTTTTTCATGAAATGTAAAGTTTCATGTAGTGAAATATCGCTTCCAAGGGATTCCGTGCCGTTCCACGCGAGGCTGCTTTCTTTTCATTCTTTCAGCGCAGCCAAGGAATAAACTCGATGTAAGTCGCTGAGAGGAGTCAGAAAGCGTTTTATCTGGTAAGCTTGAAAATTTTAAAACCTACATTTCACCGCTCAACTGGGGAGACTGGTGAAGATACGGATAATCCATAATCGACCCCCCTCCCCTTTTTATCGGAAAGGAAGGGGGTAAAGGTAGGGGAAAATCTTGCAGTGTCTGTATCGTTACAATGACGTTAGATCCATCCTTCCCTTTTATGAAATCCGTACACTGCTGGACACACAATTTCTCGTCGGCAATTCATGCGTGGGGTGCATTTGACGATATATAATACATATTTTGATTTCTCGCACTAGTGTCACCGTGGACGGCATTGAGGAATTAAAAAAACTGAGGCGGATGAGATACACGAATGCTCGAGCTTATATTATTCACGCTGATCTATCTTGGTTGAATATAAAAGAATACCCAAATCTCACGTTTCCCCTTCCTCCAAATCTGAGATTTCGTCAAAATCACGTAAATTCGAAAACGTACGTGACGATTTTCCTCGTTTAACGCTTAAAGGTATTGAAAAAAAAACGGAAAACTCGCTCCTGTCTCTTCGTTATTTTTCTCATTTTTGCAAAACCGATTCGGTGGCTTGGAGTTCTGAACTTAACGTGGCGGAGGTTCTGCTTTGGTAATATACGTCCACGTCTCCGACTATGACTTAATATAATTCTCTTGCCTTACGACAAATGTGTTTGAATGGAATCACACTCTCCGGTCAAAAACAAATGCTCTGAACATGTTATAGTAACACTAATTTATTTCCACTAGTATCTGCAATAGAATGCATAATCCCCATTGTATTTTTTCGCGATTATTCAAAGATATTTATACTATGGTATTTCATAAATATGGTGAATGGCATATGCTATAAAAATGTTTATGTTAATAATTTTACTTGGATCCACAGAATTTTTCATTTTAAACAATCAGTCGGTTAAACCCTAAAATTATGCTCTTGTGAGTAATATATACCTGTGTGTATATATATATGTATATATATATATATATATATATATATATATATATATATATATATATATATATATCACACACAAAGGACGAACACAGGAGAGGTGGCGTTTGGCGGGATTTCGTGTTTGAATGTGTGTGTATATATATATATATATATATATATATATATATATATATATATATATATATATATATATATTTACATATACATATATAACATTTGGACGGAACAATAGAGCACAAATAAAAGGAGTCTTACTTGAAAAAGACTCTGAGAAGGCCGAAAGCTCAAACAATCGACAATGTGAGTGTCCTTTTAAGTGTTACCTATTTTATATGTGTTCTATTGTGCCGTCCAAATGTTATATTGCTCTTGTGAGTGCTTCAACATCGTCGATATATATATATACATACATACGAGGGTCATCCGGAAAGTAGTACCCGTTCGTGCCGCATGAAGTGCTGACGACGCGAGTAGCCGCTGGACGAGGTCAGATAGCTTCAGTGGCTTGTCTGCCTTCTCTGAGCCAAGTTGCGTGACGCTAGCATTGCCTGTGTTGTTTCTGTGATTGTTTACAATGTTTAAAAAAATTGAGAACGCCGCCAGTTGTGAAGTGAGGGCAGTGATTAAATTCCTCAATGCAAGAAACGTTCGCCCATGTGATATTCATCGCCAATTAAAGGAGGTGTATGGAGACAATGTAATGGACGAGTCGTCTGTTCGGCGGTGGTGTCGCAACTTCAACATGGGGAGGGGGAACACACACGACGATGAGCGTTCGGGGAGACCGTCTGTCATTACAGACCAACTGGTGAGCTCAGTTGACGAATTCGTGAGGAACGATCGGCGCGTCACAATTGATGACATCTGTGAGCATTTTCCCAATGTTTCTCGAACAATTGTTCATGAAATTGTTAAACACCATCTGCATTATGCAAAAATTTGTGCAAGATGGGTCCCTCGCGTATCTCAATGAGCTGGCGGCGAAGGACTATGCAGCAGGAATACAGAAACTTGTCACACGTTATGACAAATGCCTTAATTTGCTTGGAGATTATGTTGAGAAGTAGTTTAAAGTATCCTCTTTCAAATAAAATTTTTTATGTTTGTTAATATTTACTTTTGTGTCTTTATTTCACGAACGGGTACTACTTTCCGGATGACCCTCGTGTGTATATATATACATATAGTATAACGTACATTTCGTAAAAGGTTCCACGGTACTTAGACTTAACTTAAATCCATTGATTTGGTTTTGCAGATATTCTTGGGAATATTCACTGAAATAAATTTACCACGATCCTTGTTGCTCTAAGATGTTACTTATTTTCCCCATTACACTCTCGTTTATGAAGATTTGGATAGATTAAGTATGTTACGAGAGGTGTCGGAACGTAGCTTAAAATACATTGAGGTTTTAAAATTATTAATGGGGATTTAATATGGTGATTTTAAAAGTCGAATACCTAATTATAAAATAATAATGCGACAAAAATGTAGCATATTTTTTTTAAGCTTCAATTTTTTTTCTTGAAAACTTGACTTTTTTTCTATGATGCTTAGCACCGCTTTCAAGGAATCTAGTTAAATTAGATGGTAGGTACCTGAATGGATGGGAGTAAATATGAAAAATGCACATACGATGGATGTTAAAAGTATTGGACAGCATCCGTGTCCAATCTCAGGGTAACACCAGCACTTAAGCAGCAGTAGACCATTACCCTCGCGTTTTTTCAAAAAACGAATACTTTCCCATAAAAAAAGCGGGTACGTAAGGAGTTTGTGCACAAAAAGTCTCATAATAAAAATATCAATCAATGCACATAAACCGAATGAGCTTAAAGATGTTAGTTTGTGGAATACAGAATTGGTGGCCAAGTGCTTAGGGTAAAAACTGAAAAAAATAGATTGGGGGAGAAAAAAAGGCGAAACTGTTGCGTTTATATGGCTGCTATTGGACATCATCAATTGAACTAACGTGCAATTCACACTTGAATGTAGGTGAAAATATATGACCGTGTCCACACACGATCTCGCGTTGCGAGTTTAAATCTCGGGCGATGCACAGAAAAAAATTCTAGGCATTTTCCGGAATTACAGTCATTACGGCGAAAATCCCTATCCCCCGTTTGCTGCCCCAATCGATGACTCCGGGGGAGGGAGGCAGTAAGAGAAGCGACCTGCTTTTCCACCAATCGAGAGGGAGTGGGAACGAAAATTTTTACTGCGGCGAAGGCGAAACGCAGGCCTGTGGTTGCCTCCTCATCTTCTCTTTCGTCCTCTCTCAAGGGATTTTCGGAAATATCATCTCCAACTCCCAAATCCAATCCCCCACTACTACTACTACTGCCTTCTCCATTCCTTAGATCTTCACGCCCTCCTCTCCCTTTTATTTCCGACTGCCTACTCTCTCTCCCACTCTCCTTTCCAATTCCCTTGCCTCCCCACCTTTATTTACCTCCTCTCCGTTCCCGTCTACACATATATCTATCTCGCCTTCTCTATCCTTCCCTCCTAGCCCCACCATCTCCTTGCTCGATATCCATCACTTTTGAACTCCACGGGAACGCCGAGGGCAGAATGGAGAGGAAGGAGTGGTCGAAACTTTACAAATGAGCAACAAAGGAAATGAATGGTCGGCAGTGGTAGGTATATGAGAGTTCAGATTTGGATGATATCGACTGATTAATTTGGATTATGTGTACGGCGAATGCACGCGCAGCACTTTGATTTCTCCTCATTTCTTTGATTTCCCGTTCCCTTCATCGATTCATCAACTGGTCTTACACAAAACTAAGCACAAGCTTTCATACGAATTTAGATTTTTTGCTGTTTATTTATCATTGGAATTTTCCTAATTATACCCTGGTACTTCAGATGCCAGAACCTATTGAAAGAAGTATGGTCAGTGCAGGCAGTCAAATTAAGTAGTTGCACAAGCAAGGTTTTTTTATCAATCACTCTCGGTTGCAAGTGAACCTGATAATGCTGCGAAATCTATCGAGCCTGATAGAGCTATATTTCCTTCAAATTTTGTTTAAAAAATTATTTTAATTGGGTAAATTATTGGGGATCATTCTTTACACTATAAGGTTCTTAAGGAAAGGAGAAATTCTCAATGGCAACTACTATGGAGTCACTTCCTAGTGAGCACATGAATACAAAATTTAACAGTGTAAAAAAATTAGTCCTGAACAGGAGTCCAGATGAAGGCGAATTACTTTAGCGCTGTGATATTTTTGTATTTTTTAGGGAATTTATTCCCAATTTTTTGGGTATATATATTTTTATGAGATACGCATATATATTTAATTATTTATTGGTTCCTGCATTTAGACTTTTTTTAGCTAAGCACCTTCCCATATGTAATTGTGTAAGAGTTCTTAGTTACATAATTTAAACTGTGTAAATCAAATCACATAAAAATAGCATCGTTTATACTAAAACCAGCCGGTGACACCCGTTAAATGAAGTTGGTGTTTTTTAGCAAAGTCCATTTCGCTCTTCTGCGATCAGAATACTCGTAGACAAATTGTTTCCATGGCAAAATACGGACTGTACTTAACATTTATTATGTTACACACACTATTTTTAACATGTCCTTTCATTTTTGTAATAAATGCCCTTGGACGGTGATAGTTTTCTGTCAACTTTAAGGGTAAACGTTAGATACTTTACAGTTTTAAATCATGCGTTCATATAGACTAATTTTTAATAGAATTGACTTCCTAGATACCTCTGTCTGATTTTAATTGCTGGGTGTTTTGATTGACACCACTTTCTCTGTATTGTTCCCAGCGCGAACACCATATGAACCCTTGGTTGCCTAGGCATGTTATGAATCATATGAACCCGAGGAAAAACACCACATTTTATATAGAGTGGAGGGAGGGGAGGATGCCACGAGAGACTATACCATCTGTTAAAAAGTGAGCGTGCTACTTCCTTGCATTATTGCGTTTCGTTATATTATTGATTAATTATTGTGCCTCCCCATTGTGGAAAATCGATTTATATCAGTCGCAAATATTATTATGAGGACCAATTGAAGCTATCAAATCCATGACTGTGGTTTATAAGTTCTCATCAATTGACTGTCTGCGGCTCTCATCTATGAGCACGCTACTATTTCAATTCGTGATGTGCTCCTGTAATTCTATTAAACAGCGCCAAACAGCATGTTAACTAAACTAACATATGAAACCTCAAAAAATTATTGTAAATTAAATGTGTTAAATAATGAAATAAATAAAAAATACATCGTGACGAAAATTTTACTGTGTGAGATTAATTGATTTTATTTTGATCGTTCTATCAACTCACACTTTCGAAAGAAATATAATTTGTTTCAAAGTGACCTGGAGAGTTAACTTGTCTGCATGAGATATGTGTCATACATGACACAATTTTTTAAGTTATTGAAGAAATTATTTACTCTTTACTTTCACTTTTTTATTAGTTTACTTTGATTAATGCAATATCCATTACTAGAGATGCTAAGACTGCCATGGCGATGGTTGCCCATATTTCGCAAGATGTTGATATACCAGATGGGAGAAAGTTAACAAAAAGAAGCGGAGGCTGAACCTCTGGAGGATTGATTTCGGCGGATGAATATGTTAACTATACTAGGTTCGAACGCTAGGTATTGCTATCAAGCATCATTTCAACAAATACAGAACTCTCATACGAGGAAAAAATTCCCGTGATAAGTTTTTGACGCGAGATTGATGGTGACGCCAAAAGTCCGGTTCTTTTGAGCATTAATCTCCAATGCGGCCGCCCCGAGTTAATTCTCATATTTACGCAAATCGAATAAACTTTCAAGGCAGATACCTCAAACGAGGCGGTGGTGAGATCAAGGGAGGGGAATAAAACGAAAATGGTATAGGACAGGGCAAGAAAGAGGAGGAGGATGGCGTGTAGAGAACTGGGGGTGGGGGGAAGATCAGTGTCTTTTGATTGATCTCCGACCATTTACCGTCGGAGTTTTCAAATTTGTCTTTCAAAAACTTTGAGGCGGGGAGGGTGCGAGACCATTTCCTGTAATGATTTCTTCGTAGAGAAAACTTTTGGCGGAAGCATTGGACGAGCCAGAGCGGGAGGAAGTGGTGGGAGAGAGGGGACGGATAGAAAAGGAGAAGAGAGCAAGAGAGAGAGAGAGAGAGGGGGCAGAGAATTATGGGAAGGCCTTAAGCATTGCTTTCTAAATAACGGACGGATAATAATTCATCTTTCCGTTCCGTAAAATCTTCAATCCTCTGGAAAACTGCGGAGGGGTTGGCAGGATGGGGGAGGGCGTGAGCATAGGGATGGTTAAGGCGCAGCAAAGAGCAGGAGTTGGGAGGGAAAAGCAGGTCTGTTCTGTACATTAGCGGTCTTTCCCTAATTGCGTTGATTATGGTGGGCCCGAAAACTTTTAATGCGGGTTTAAAAAGCGGTTTCCTCCATGCGTCTTCACTTGCCGGGTTGGAATACTTTTATGGGCGGGTGCTGTGGAAACGCCGGACATGATGAATTGTTTGTAGATTTTTAGCTTGAAAAAGTTTTTGGGTAGGAGGGGATCAAGGTTATAACCTTGAGCACATCGCTGGAAAAAATATTCCGTATCATAAGGAGTCATATTGTGACGCATAATGGAATATACTCACGTAAGGCGTTCACAGTTTTAAAATTTCCTTGAAAAGTCCAGTTTTTGACCTCGAGCAATGATCACTTACCTGCAAACGAAAAGATACCTGATAATGAGTTCTATAATTTATCGACAAAAGATCTGAACATATTATTACATAATTATTTTATCCAAACCACAGGCTATTCTTTGTAAGTGAAAATTCGCCCTATACAGAGAGATACTCACTACTGCTCTCAGATTTCTACAACATCACCGATATCATCTGCATCTAATTCCATGGCTAACAAATATTAAGTTAAAATGAGTGTAGCGTATCGTAATCATTGGTAGATACTCACAGAATAAATTTAAAATAGGATGGTTGAATAACGCTAATTAGAATTAAACGCATCGAAGGATTTTCATTACGTAGGCAGCCACCAATGTAACTACAAGAGAGTCAACGTGAAAATGACGTACGTGTACTTTGGAGCACGGTGTCAGCCACACTGTGTATATTACAAGCGCGCTCAATTACGTCAATATCATAGAATAGTATGCTGCCACTGTAATTTCCATTGTGTGAACTAACGAATGAACAGCATAATCCAGATCGTTGTCAAATCACAAAGACTCCTGTATTTGAGAGATTGAGCGTGCCCGCTTTGAGCCAATATTTTGACGTTAATCATCTTTTTTAGGGCTTCGTAAGATAAATAAACACGAAATTACGGGAACCAATTTTGTAGAGAGACATACTTTAATCATGACGGAATATATGGAGACCGAAACTGAAGAAATTCAATTAATTTTCTTCCACGAATCTGAGACCGATGTTAACCGATCACGCTGTAATGCCAGTTTAATCTGTTTTATATTGTATGAAAAGAATTGACACATTAAGAAGTCCAATAAAACATGATTAAGGACACTTTCGTAGTCTTTGATATGGATTTAAAAAATTGTTAGGTTTCGCAATCTTTTCATATGGCACCGACGCACCCTGTCCCATCGAGGATCTTACATGCTATTGACTTTTTGTCTTTTAACAATTATTATCTCTTCGATGCACGTGTATTGTTTGATGACTCAGTTAAGGAGATTACATTTAGTTGTCAAGTATACGTCATTTTCATCAAATCATGCCCTCCTTTTGTAGTCCTAAGGGCACCATATCAAATGCCTAGAATAAATGGGGTCTTACCAAGCTAATTTTAATAGAAATTGAAATCGAACATCCAAGATTTTATAAATGCTCTAATGACAGTAAACGACTACCACTAGAAGAATGGTGCATGCCGTTCTCAGTAAAAACTAATATCAGGTGTGCTCTTATATAAGAGTGGTTACAGCATTAATAGCAGTCAGTACCTAACCACCTTTGTTCAGCCGATACTAATAAATTTGTGAATCAAAACAGTCGAAAGTACTGATTCAACATTTCATTTCATTTCGGTTATGAAACAGTCAAAAAGAACTTTTGGAACACCTTTGAAAAATTAATAAGAGTCTTACAGGGCTTAAAACCTTTTTTCATACCTTATCTGTTTAAGAAATGCGCATGAATGTGTGTTACATTAATGCCATCCCTTGTCACTGCATAATAAACTAAAGTGGCAACTTTTGCAGTCATGACCGAACCTCCTTTTGATGTTCATAGTTTGGAGAGTGTTGTAAGGTACCTTCATCTTACTTTGATAAATTATTCACCCATTTTCTCGTCATTTGTCTAAAAAAATACTTCTTAAACTACAGTACTTAACAACAACGTTATTCGATATTTTAATCTCCCTATTTCCTTAAAATGCCATAAAACTACCGTTTTCAATTGCGGTAGAGAGCAATTTTAGCTATAACTTGATTTCAATTATCTCCGTTCAAAATTCTGTTGAACTTCGTTTGTATATTTGAAAGAGAAATGCTCACATTACCTTGAAATTGCTTGATGATTATTAGACTGTTGAAGTTTAATTTACAGCTTAGCTTGTTTGTGTCCAAAATTTGCCGTCGGTATTTATTTAATCTGGTATCTCAATAATTCTAATGCGCAAAACAGCGAAAAAATTGTCTAATATTGGTTATGAAGTAATAAAAAAACTATTTCATATCGATATCATAGCATTTACTAATGTTGACAGTGAAATGGTTTTTATAGATAGCCGTTTTTCAACCAAGGCAACAAACATTTCCGAGATAAAATGAACAGTGCCAAATGTGAAGTATGTATCTGAAAATAATTTCTTCGAGTTAAAAATTATCCGCCTGATAATTTTTACCCTTAAAAAAACTAAATGAATACAGGGAAATTCGCCGGACAATATTTATAAGATATGCAAAGTCTTTTTTTATGCGTGTTCTGACTGGTCGATAAATCCTGAATTCGTAAAATAACTTATTTTCGTTCACATTGCCTTCGTTGGCTCGTTCGAAAGCTAATGAAAACATAGAGAAATGCAGTCGAATACATAAAATCCCTTGCGATAAAGCTGCAAATATTATACCTCTGGCAAGGTTGTGTTTTCTGATTGTCTCATTGCACAGAATATTTCGGTGCATATGTACAAATTATAGTGCATGATATTATATATCCTAGTTCGATGGCAATGTTAAAAAATTATCGATTTTCATACGTTAACCTAAAATATTTTATTCTGATTATAAGACGGACCAAACAGTTCATAGTCAATTTATCCCTACTCGCATAATGATAATGATTTTTGTACATCCTAGGTCGGGGCTAATGCCTAAAGTGCCCTATGTACGACTTAGTAATATTTTCTTTTCAATATAAAAGTATGCATTAGTCTCTTGCTTTTGCGGAGCATTTTTTTCTTTTAACTCTCTCTCTCTCTCTCGTCAATATGATTTTACACCAGACTGGTATTCCATTAAATGTTTTCCATCAAAAGAGAAAATTTTCCTCTTCATCAATGTTCAAAATATGTGCAGACATTAAGTTGGCAATTAATGGAAATGCTCCGGTTTTTAAAAAAATTTGTCTTAGCCTTTGATATTCTATTAATCGTATTTTTGATTGAAATCAGTTTCGTTAAATTTGTTTTGGTTTGATTACCTTTTCCAGTGCAATTTCTTTTAATAGCACTACTCATAATGTTATACCTAATGATGAAAGTCAGAAGCTCAGTTCACCTATCAAGTAATAATATCTGACTGGGAATACGTATATGGTTACACACATTTTATTCACCACGAGTCATTTTATATTTCACCATGGAAAGTTGAGTGCCATGGGGTACTTACAGATTCAGACACCCAAATGATATTTTGAAAGGCGCGTATTATTCTATTCCCCATCAAAATATACAAACCCTCAAAAACAATGTTAGGGTAGGCGGGAAAGAAGTAAACGGGCATCCTTCGTCGCTTTCTACGCAATATCTCTGTGCTCCTTTAGGAATTAGTGAAAGCATTTCTACACTCTCGATTAATCTTCTTACCTTGTTTTGCTTTCCCTTGGCGTGAAGTTAGGATGATGAACGAATGAAGAAAAAGGCTCTCCTGACTGCTCTAGAATCAACATACCGCATGCGTGAACGTCTGTTAATTAGAAAGAGGGGCGAATGAAATGCGAAAAAAATCCCGAAAGACTAATTTATGTGAGCTGTGCTGGGAGTGAGGTTAAAAAAAAAGGATGAGGGCTAGTTCTGAGAGAATTTTCTAATTAATTTAGCGTCTTATTCTTTACACCCAGCCCTTATACAAAACTTTTCATTCTCCATTTATTCTTCACAGCTTTAATCTCGCGAGAAATTTGAAGACAGGAATACGCATGCGAAATAATTGCCTTTTATAGATTTACACCAGTTGAAAATAATAATACAAGATAGCATACTTTTGAGTAAAAGTTTGGTAATGGAGATACCTCTACTACAAAAGTATAGGATAATTGGAAAAACACCGTAAAAACGGGACCTCTTAATACCAGTCTCAATAGCACTTATTGATTTATGCTTATTTGAGGAATGTAATTCCGTATCTGTTATGAACTGCATCATCAATAATTACGGGCGGTCACGGAATGTCATTTGGACTACTTACATGTACGAGGAGGAGTAAACAACGGAATATGAGCAATTGGGAAGAATTTTATTTATTCGTCTATATCAATGTTATCCCCTTCGATATAGTCCCCATTATGTATTATACACGTATACCTGTGCTTTTTCCAATCCTCGAAACACTTCTGGAACTTGATCTTTGGTATAGCTTTTAGTTCTCTCATCGATGTTTTTAATCTCATCTAACCGGTCAAACGACGGCCCCATAAGGTTCTCTTTATTTTTGGGGACAGAAAAAAGTCACACAGGGCTATTCATGTCAGGTGAATATTGGGCCTGGGACATCATTACAGTGCTGTTTCTGGCCAAAAATTCACGAGCAAGCAGGGAGTGGTGTGAGCAGGTGCATTATCGTGGGGGTGCAAAAGCCATAAATTGCACTGCCACAAATACGGGCTTTTTTTACGTATTGATTCACGCAGACGGCGTTGAACTTGCATGTAGTACTCTTTATTGATCTCTGACCTTATGGAAAGAACTTATGATGCAATATGCCGTGCCATATGCACTATTCTAAATTACAAAATTCTCATTACTTTTTGAATACAACTCGTATTGATAGTCTTTTCGGCTACAGAATTTCGCTAAAAACTTATTTAATTTGGAAATCAAACTGAACTTGATCCATTAATCTCCACCAATTTAGGATTAGCTGTTAACTTTGCAAAAGTAAAATGTATTAGTTGATTTAAATAAAAATAGTAATTTTCAGAAAGAATTGTGATTGAGTGGTTTAGACTCATGGTTGAATGGCAGTAGAGAAACTTCGCGATGGTGCTACAAAAAAGGGTTTCTTTACAGGAAAAACCTATATTAGGCATGAATATATATTAATACATTTAATATTTAATTTGTGTGCAAAAATACATGCGGCAAATCACTTGAGAACCCTTGAAATATATGACCATTTAAAAAGGATTTGATGCTTAACATTTATTTTATTTGCGAAAAAGGTATTGTATGATCGTTACTGATTTAGGCGGAGTTTATTAGGGGCTATAAAGTCAATGAATTATCTTAGCTGACTGGTTGAGAAAAGTGTTAGAAAATATAAAGTTAAAAATGCGTGCACCCGTTGGGAGAGAGATCATTGGTAGCGAGAACGTTGTATAGTATAATATGGCGCATACCAAAAGTATAATTTCAGTAAAAAAAGGGAAAACTTCGTAATTTCGGCTATATGTAGAAATAAAAGATTGGAATGCAAAACGAATATATAAGAGGAAAAAAAAGATTGAATTCTGATTTTTTTGAATCTTTCCTATAAAGGCAAGTCCGCGGTTTAAGAAAATGATTCACATGTCTCTTTAGCTAATCGGAGTTTTTGCTAAGAGCGTATATACATTTGCAAAGTTATTCTCTAGCTATCCTAAGCGGAATAAAGACGTCTCTACTGTTCAGATTAATGTGTTAAGTGAAACTGAGTATCTGCTAAAGATGAAGCGTAAAAATCTTTCAAATAGCAAGTAAAAAATTAGTTAACTTTAATTATTTTGTCATTATTTATTTTATATTCCCTCAATTTAAAACTAGGAATTCGTTACTCCAGTTTACTTCACAAAACAACATATTTTTCTCTAAATTGGCTCGTATGTGGATCTCGTATTGGCTCGTATGGTCGAGCTATTGGTATTTAAATACTGAAGATAAATTACGTTCTCATGTCGTAAAGACATGGGAAGGACGACCCGACTTTGGGTAAGAGTGAAGCCAGCAAGACACTCTGCGATCCTCAGCCGTTTATTAGAGGGGTCAGATTGGTAATGTTGACTCGATCAAGCACCGGAACGGGTAAGGCAGGGAACTTACAGGGGAAAGGAAGTATTCGGGCGGGAATCATCCGCAGACGTGCTGGCAGCCGACTGATGAACGCGGGGCTTCGTCGATGGCGGTGGCCTAGCGGGGAGTCCGATGTCGGTGGTCTAGCGGGGAGTCCCTCGGATACTCCGATGCGGCGGCGACCAACGGGCGAACACAGGGTCTCGGCAGCAGGTTATATCAGTAGACTGACCCTCTATCGCGTCGGTCCGGATCGCCTCCCTGGTCCTCTCTTTCTCCGCCCCCGCACCACACTGCCGACCCAAGCTGGTCCGCGCGCGGCGGCACCCCTCCCTAGGGCCTTCCCCGTGACGTTGGTCACTGGCCCGGTAGCCCCTCCTCCCACCTGGGATTCCCTCCCTGGAGGCGTAGGAAGGATCATTGCCCCCGAGGCCCTTTGGCGGTGCCCAAGAAACCGCTAGGGTTATAGAAACCCTTCCTACGACCTCGCCGAGGCTTTCCCGCTTTAGGTCTTCCGGGCCTTTCCCGTGACGTCAAAGAGTCCGTCGCCTATCACAGGCATTGTCTGGTCATGCCCCAAAAGCTTACAACGGCGAGAACAGAGCCCTCACCACATCACCCTCGCGGAAAAATAAACCCCCAGGTATTAGGGGTTGGCGCCAGCCCCTCTCTTTGCGGTCTGGCCACGACCCTGCTGTTTATAGGTGTCCAGGTGCCCGAAACCACACAACACGTGGCGGAGTAATAGGGAAGGGGGAAGGGAAGAGAGGGAGTTTGGTGCACTGACCTACCAACATTTCCAAAGGTTACAATACAATACAACTTACAAACAAATAAATAAGTACACTTGGTGAATTCAAGGCAGGTAGTTCACATAGCAAGATACGAAATTCTCATGGTTCATGAATGTTTAACACGAATGTCTGAAATCTATATACAATTCTAAATATTGTCTTAATAACTAAAAGAGGAAATTTTACATTTTCTTACATATAGGGATTCTTGTCGACTCTGAAAAACATCTTACACACTAAAACAGAATTTTTACATTTTCAGATATTTGACCAACCTTAAAAATGTCTTAATTATTGTAAACAGAATTTTTCACATCCCGACACTCAAATACTATTTCACGCCTTGAAAATGGACACCCATATTAAATACAGAAATATCACCTTCGTTCACCCGTATTTCAATTCACAATCACAAAAAGGAAGAGGTCACCTTTTCGTTCACACGTTTTAAGTTCACATCACAGATCACTAAAACAGAAGTCACTTCATCGTTCCCGCAGTCTTGTCCTGCGCGGGGTCTTCCCTGAGATGCCCCGGGCGCGGTCGTAGGTTGTACCGGTGTCGGGGAAGGGAATGCTTCTCTAATTGGGCGGTCGACGTAGGCGTCTTCGGATCGTTAGGGTTTGGCGAAAGGGATGAGGGACAAGGTTCTTGCAGATCTGGGGTATGATGTGATATGTGGGTATCGTTCGCAGGTGTTCCCTCGAGGAACCTTGGTGGAGTACTGGGTACGGGATCTGGGGGTAAGGGAAGAATATTGCGCAGATGTGCAATGAATCTACGACCACTCTGGAGATTTTCGATGTCTAGCGTCACCGGGCTTCTCACTCTAGTGACTTTGTACGGCCCGATCCACCTGGATTCCAACTTCCTAGATTTTCCGGGGGATGGAGCCATATTCCGTAACAGGACTAACTGGCCTACAGAAATTGCTGGCAAGGACAAGCCTTCATTATGGCGAGTATATTCTTTGTTCTTATTTTGTCTATTAAACTCAGTTGCTTGTCCGTGCGCCACGCGTAAGCGTTGGATTAATTCACTAGGGTAATCGGACTCCGATTCGGCATGTGCTAGCGTCGGCGAGAGGACGTCATCCCAGGGCATCATTAACTCACGGCCGTATAGTAAGTATGCTGGAGAATAGCCAGTCATCCTATTTTTCGTGTTCCGGTAAACAAACAAAGCAAAATTTAGGTGTTCATCCCAGTCGCTGTGGTCTTGCTCCACGTAATGCGAAATTATGTTTGAAAATGACTGATGAGCTCGTTCTAGCCTCCCATTAGCCGACGGGTTATAGGGGGAAGTGAATATAGCGGTTATCTTTAAAACCTGGCACACGTTTTTCATTAAATTGGATGTGAAATTCGCCCCTCTGTCCGTGAGAAGATACTGAGGAACGCCATGGCGACAAATGATATTTTCCGCAAACGCGCGGGCTATGGTTTTGGCTGATTGATCCGGTATCGCAACTGCTTCGGCGTATCGAGTGAAATGGTCCTGACAAGTTAAAATGTACCTATTTCCTCGATGAGATTTAGGAAGTGGGCCCACTATGTCAATCGCTACTTTTTCCCAAGGGCGAGTGGCTTCCGAAACCGGTTGCAATGGAATATGCTGGATCGGAGCCTTACGCTTTTTACATTCCAAGCAATTGTTTACATAGGTGCGTACGTCGGAGTAACAACCCTCCCAGAAGAAGTGTCTCCGTACGAGGTCTAGTGTTTTGTCAACGCCGCAGTGGCCGGCTAGCGGCGACTCATGGCACCGCTCTAAAATATGTTTCCTCATTGACTGTGGAGCGCATAAAACTAGAGATGGACCCAGGAGTTCAACAGTCACCTTATACAGAAGGCCACGCTCGTCGTAGAAATAATTTAAATCGTTCCGACGAGCAAGAACATGGAGGGCAACGAGCGATGGACAATCGGCTTGCTCTCTAAGTATTTTTTCTTTGTCCCAATTTATATTACAGTCACGGGCATCGAGAGAATTTACGTTGGTCGGTACCCTAGACAAGGCGTCGCTGTGAGATATTTCTTTCCCTCGGCGATACTTAACGTCGAAGGAATACTCGCTCAATTCCATTACCCATCTGGCGAGGCGCGGCTTCGGCTCCTTAAGTGACAATAACCATTTCAGAGGCTTGTGGTCAGTGCAGAGAGTAAAGCGTCGACCCAACAAGTACACACGAAATTTTTTTACCATCTCGACCACCGCCAAGCATTCTAATTCGGTGGCTGAATACGATTTTTGGGCTTTGTGTAATTGGCGGCTGGCGTACGCAACGGGATGTTCTCCATCCTCCAACTCCTGTGACAATATACCCCCTAGGGCGTAGCTGGACGCATCCGTGGTGAGAATAAACTGTTTGGAAAAGTCGGGGAATTTTAGAACAGGATGAGTTGCTAGGCAATTCCTCAAATGTTCGAAAGCACTTTGTTGCTCCTCTCCCCAAATAAAATGCACCTCCTTACGGATTAACTTCGTGAGAGCACTAGATATTTTGGCAAAATTAGGGATGAACTTTCTATAATATCCCGCGAGTCCAAGAAAAGATTGGACGGTTTTCACATTCGTCGGTGTCGGAAATGTTTGTAGACATTCAATCTTTTCGTCGTCCGGCTGTATTCCTTCTGCCGAAATGAAGTGTCCAACGAATTTGACTTTCTGTCGGAAAAAGTGGCATTTTTTTGGTTTGAGTTTTAAATTTGCGTTACGAAGCCTGCTAAATATTGCACTTAAGCCGGCGATGTGACCTTCCCACGCCTGATCATATCGCAAAATATCGTCTAAATAACAAATGCATCCGTTCAGGAGAAGCCCTTCCAGTACCTTCGTCATAAGGCGAGAAAACGTGGAGGGAGCGTTCGCCAGGCCAAAACTCATTCGATTACATTGGAAATGCCCGTCAGGTGTGCTGAAGGCTGTATATTCTTTACTCTGCTCGTGCATTTCTACTTGCCAATAACCACTGCACAAATCCATCGTGGAAAAATAGCGTGCGCCTCCTAAGTGATCAAATATTTCCTCTAGGTTAGGCAATGGGAATACTTCTTTTTTAGTAACGCTATTTAGCGCACGATAGTCTATGCAAGGACGGTACTGGATGGGCTCTCCGAGCGGCGATTTTTTCTTTACCAAAATAATTGGAGAGGACCAAGGGCTCGTTGATGGTGAAATTATGCCCTGTTCAAGCATCTCTGAAATGCAATTATTCAGAGTAGTCCGCTGTGAATGAGGAACGCGGTACGGTGGTTTCTTTACAGGTATTGCATTTCCCACATCGATCACGTGCTTGACCATATTTGTACAGCCTAAAGCATTTCTGCTGTGAACAAAAATATCAGAATAACTCGATATGAGTATCCTCAATGAATCTAAGGCTTCCGGTGGGACGTGACTGAAATCAAATAGTGTTAAAAATGGTTCTTCCGACTGTTCTTCAGGCCAAAATTCGTTCCCTTCACAAGAGAGTTCGTTTACGGTGGATGTTATTTCCTCTTCCACAAACGGTTCTGCTGGAATATTCGCCCCTTTATGGAAGATTAGATCATTAGCTTCGGGATTAACAAGTAATATGGGAGCGAGACCTTCATTCGAAACTTTAGCAACTACTGATAGCACGCTAGCATTCTCATTGCTCCCTCCAAGGAGAACATTTTTTCCGACCAACTTTTCGTTTCTAGCCCAAAATAACACGACTGACCTGGGGGGTACTCTAACGCTTTCCTCAATACAAAAATCCTCAAAGCCATTTTCAGCGCCCGGAAAATCTCTCTCTATTAATGACCGTGCGATATGCCCAGTGGCCGCATCCGAGACCAAACACACAGACTTAGGGGTCTCAAATGGCCTAGCGTATTCATCGCCTGTCTCCTCACTCTCTATTTCACCTTCCGTTGCAATGGTGGCTTTCCTTTCTGAATGCGTTTGGGTTCCCTTCCACTCGCGTGGGTTATCTTGCACCTCCACGTGCTTGGGAGAAAAATCGATCTTCTCGGATCTCTCCATGTTCCTTAAAATTCCCAAATCCAAGCAAGAAGCTGAATGCGGTTTGTAAATATCCTCTTGAGCCGTCAGCGACGGATTGTCGGAACTCAAAGGACACTGAAAATTGTCTTCTTTGATGGGCCCAGTACCTTTCGGGGAACCAACCTCCGAGTCAATCTCGAAATCTCCTGAAGGTGGGTCATCATCAAATGAAATTAAGTCAATGTCAACTCGTTTGGTGATGCTGGATGTCAATGGTATTTGGTGCTCCCTATTAACCGTTAATATTGAGATGTCTAAATTTATGGTGCAGCTGTAAGTTACCATGAAATCTAACCCAAGAATTCCATCATAGGGCGTATTTCCTAGATCTATTATCAGGACATCATGAGGATATGCCTTACTGTCAATCACAAATGGGACGAAGCACTGACCGCTAACCGTTAAAGTATGTCCAGAAGCACTTTTAATGGGAGTGTAATACGGAACAAGTTCTAATTTTGTTGAGGCTAAATTCCGTCTATGAAAAATAGTGATTGCTGCACCGGTGTCCACGAGGAATTTATACCTTCGCCCAAGGATATTTATTTGTATTGTCATACCAGCCTCCGGTATCACGGACAAGATTAATGGATCCCCGACCTCGTGGTCGGGGTTGGCCAGTTTCCCTGATTCTTTATGCTTTGGCAATCAATCGGGCGGTGCCCAGACTTGTGACACAGTCCACAAAGTAGTAGTGGGCATTCTCTTGAAATGTGCGTAGTTTCACCGCACTGAAAGCAACTTCGTGAATTAGCGAGGCATTGCCGGGAAATGTGTCCTAAGCGGCCGCACCTGTAGCACTTGCGTGGAGGTGGTGGGGAAAAGGGACGGCAGTTTGAATGCGTAGAGCGGTGATTCTCACGGGAAGAATATTTTGTGCCTGTGACAATAGAGTGGATATTCTCTGCTTGCTGGGCGAAAAGAGGATCAACTGATGAGCGACAGGCAGGGGAGAATGGGATTGGGAGGGTATGTGGGGGTGAGAGGTAATTAATTCGGGATTGAGGCAAGTAATGACTGGGAACGTCTGCCACTCTAACTGCATAATTCCTGACATGCGCTTCCTCAATCCGTGCCAGTTCTTCAGCCTCTAAAATGGTCTTTGGGTTCCGTACGACAACAAATCTACCCAATTCTTCTCTTAGTCCCAGTAAAAACTGTGTCAAAAGCCTATGACTAAGAATGGAATTTGTGGAGTCTGATTTCGGATCAGGAAATGTTTCCTTTAACTGTCGCGAGAGTGTGCGTAGCCGGGTGGAAAAGTCGTTAACAGACTCGAGGGGGCGTTGTATACACGAGTTAAACATCCGTTCAATTGCAATTGGTGAAGTCCTTAAGGAGAATCTGCGCTTAAGATTTAATGAAAAATTTTGGAAACTGTCTAAGATGTGAGGGTTCGCCTCAACATATTCGGCTGCGGAGCCACTCAGCCTTAACCGTGCAATACATAGGGTTTGTACTTCCGTCCAGGCACTGATATGACTGACTATCTCCAAGCATTCTAAGAATTTACTAATGGAGGTATCATCGTCTCCATTAAAGTTTGGGACAAGATACGCCTGACTACCTATCGCGGCAGGCGGCTGGGGGAGGGTTGTACTAGCAGTTGGAATCCTCGGGTCAACGGACGGCACATCAGCTGATAATGTATTTACAAAGGGGTTGAAATTTGAACTCGGATCAGCTGAGTAGGAATATGGGATTTCGGGAGATACAGAAATAAAAGGATTGGTAGAATAAGAGAGGAAAGGATTGTACGAATACATGACTGTAGATAAATTATGTAACATTCAAAATGTAAGAAATAAATCAAATGAAAATGCACTAAGCCTTAAATATGGATACCGGCACAATGATCTGTTTAGGGGAACAGGGAGCGGATTCTTCCTCTTATACACCTGACACCAAATTATGTCGTAAAGACATGGGAAGGACGACCCGACTTTGGGTAAGAGTGAAGCCAGCAAGACACTCTGCGATCCTCAGCCGTTTATTAGAGGGGTCAGATTGGTAATGTTGACTCGATCAAGCACCGGAACGGGTAAGGCAGGGAACTTACAGGGGAAAGGAAGTATTCGGGCGGGAATCATCCGCAGACGTGCTGGCAGCCGACTGATGAACGCGGGGCTTCGTCGATGGCGGTGGCCTAGCGGGGAGTCCGATGTCGGTGGTCTAGCGGGGAGTCCCTCGGATACTCCGATGCGGCGGCGACCAACGGGCGAACACAGGGTCTCGGCAGCAGGTTATATCAGTAGACTGACCCTCTATCGCGTCGGTCCGGATCGCCTCCCTGGTCCTCTCTTTCTCCGCCCCCGCACCACACTGCCGACCCAAGCTGGTCCGCGCGCGGCGGCACCCCTCCCTAGGGCCTTCCCCGTGACGTTGGTCACTGGCCCGGTAGCCCCTCCTCCCACCTGGGATTCCCTCCCTGGAGGCGTAGGAAGGATCATTGCCCCCGAGGCCCTTTGGCGGTGCCCAAGAAACCGCTAGGGTTATAGAAACCCTTCCTACGACCTCGCCGAGGCTTTCCCGCTTTAGGTCTTCCGGGCCTTTCCCGTGACGTCAAAGAGTCCGTCGCCTATCACAGGCATTGTCTGGTCATGCCCCAAAAGCTTACAACGGCGAGAACAGAGCCCTCACCACACTCAAATGCTCCAGGCTCAACTTGGTGGAAGTTCATGTTCATTAAATGAACCTGATGATGACGCCTAAGCGTTGAAACTAGTTGTACGTAAATAAAGAACAGTGTAGGTATATATTGCGTTCTTCATTTAATAAAGTACATTAATGAACAGGTAGTTATTGGAAAAATATTTTGATGGTTCTTCAAAATTAGGTTGACGTGGTGACTATATAAACAAGTATATCGGTGCATTTTGGTCAAATGCTATCTTAAGGCCTTATTACATAAACGGAAGTCAGTGCCTTATCATTGATCACATATTATTCTGTTGGTTAATTTTATTCCTCCAACGGACATGCCTCTGTTCCGAAATCATTGTCTTGCGAGATGAATGAAGGGGTATGATTTTCGAGCGATGAATGTTTTTTTCTCAATTCTTACCAATCAAATAAAAATTAATGAAACAAACCTATAAGGCTAAGCAAGTCTGATTAAACACCGGGCTCTTTAAATTGCAATCTATGATATCTTCACCGAAAATTTGTTTAGAACCAGTGGAAAAGTCCTCTTCTCAGATATTCAATGCTAGTATTGTGCGCTTCATGTACACCTAGAGGAGAATGATCTGACCAGCTCACGTGCGCTCCCCGAATGTACAAGATGCGCGCTGTAAATGTCTCTTTAAATTATTTCAAAAATTCCATTTCGCCGTGCGTATATAAACGTTAACACCTAAAACAATTAGAAACCATAATTGTCAAACTCGAAGAGAAAAGGGTGGTGGATGTCATAGGAATAGACAGCGTTAACGAAATCCATGAATTTTCGAAGGAACGGAAAGGTAGTAGGAATGTCGAAATTTTCGAATGAACAAAAAAAAAACGACGTCATTCCTTTGAAACCAGGTATATTGAAAACAATATGGAGAAAGAGAGAGAGACGTTACATATCTACCCAGACATGTCCTGAGAGGGAAGAGCTGAAGCCCGGTGTGGGGAGGAGGGGGACGGGGAAGGGCAAGGGAGATGGAGAATAGAGTGAATGGAGATTTAGGGCGGGGAGGGGAAGGAGGTTTTGTGCGTTGGGAGCCAGGAGAGTCGGAGAGAGGGAGGTTAGTGACGTGGATGCAGAGGAGAAAAGGGCGAAAGTGTACGGGGGGAATAGGTCGGTAAGGGAGGTGGGGGAGAGTGGGGTCGCGAAAGGTCTCATTTTCAAAGTGGCCTCCATGGTTCTGTGCCCGTGGTGACATATTGCCCCGACCACCATCCCGGAAGACAATGTTGCCTCAACGTTACAGCGGAGATGGGAAAGGGAGTGAGCTTAGGGAGGAGTAGGAGAGAGTCATGGGGGAGAGCGAGGTGGGCTCCCGCTCTTTAAAATGGGAAAGGGGGACGACGGTGGGGAGAAAGGGTTTCCAGTGCCGCTCTCATTTGCGTCGCCGGTTCCGCTGCCTGGGAGGAAATGGGAATGGCAGAGCTAAAGGCGGCAGGGAAAGTGTGTGGTGGGGGAAAGAGGGATGAGAATTAAGGTTTACGAGTAAGAGAGTACGCGATAACTGCTTATGGGAATTTCATTTTCCCTCTTATCGCACTTCGTCAGTGTAAGCGGGTCAGAGGTTGTCTTCTGAAATGAAAAACGTCGGGGGAAAGTATTAGCTAATACCTGAGCCCTAGGTTACCGCGACACTAGGCTTGTTTATTCACAAATACGACCATAATTCCTATTTACACCTTTGGATGCTTATCAAATATTTACGTGTTTTCATGCTGGTCATGATTATTCTTTCCCAATTTCTTGCTGAAATTATGTGAAATTTTTCATAACATTAGCGAAATCTACCGAATGTTAAATATGTAAATAGTCGAAGGCAGAAAAAATTCGCATTAGCGTATTAAAATAATTAACATAATTTGGAAATGAAATATTTTTCATGCGGATATTCGGTTTAGATAGGTCAAAGCATCACAAATACGAGTATAATGCGAACATACGTACCTAACTTTCTCCGAGTTTCTTGATATTTTGAATAACAAATATTTTGCGTCTCTAGTAATTAAGTATGATGGCATATCATTATAGATGTGTAAATTATTCATTCAGTGCATGGTGACTGCTTCATACATTGCAAAATGATATTTTAATGAGTATCACCGAAGTACCCTTAAAGGATACGCAATGCTAGTGTATGAGCATAAACACAAAATAATATTTTTGTAACGCACGCTTTAGGTTTGAGGATTTCCTGAAAAAGAGAAAATTCAAGAAAATTCTGCCAGAATTACTTGGAGAAGACGTGCTTAAGCTTCCAGTATGATTAAGGAACACTTGAGCATGCACCTGTTTAGTGTTATAAATCCAAAGGGCAAAAGTGTTTTTTCTTATCTTAAGGGGATGCTTGATGAGAGAAGTTACTCAAAGTATGTACAAAAAATACATGTACGGTACTTCTCTTCTCCAAGAAGTGAGTAAACCGTTAAAGTGAAATTTTAGTATATTTGAAAAAAAATCAAATCCAATCCATCGAGGCAGCCTTTCATTTTTGTGAATTCTATTAAAAACTTGGAAGACCCGTGAGCTACTCTTTTGTATTGTTTGTATTGTGGATATTTCGGGTTTCCATTGCATGCGTTTGCAAAGTACCTCTTCCACGAAGTTGAGTAGTGGTGATCTTTTATTTCCAGGATTAACAATTTAGCCAAACCAAAAGGCGCAACTAAGAGCATTTTGGGAAATCGATTTCACTGGTTGCCTGAAGTTACTATTCTTGTTCGATTTTGAGTAGTTTGAAACTGCCTGACTGATATTTTCTACATGCGAGTTTTACACAGATATAACACGCAACTCTGTAGTCAAAAAATTTCATTATACTTTGCCGTTATTATAAATGCTATGAAAAAAGCTTTATCCTTGATTAAGAAGTTGTACATATGATGAACGCTTAGTCTTCATAGTTCTGATTCATGCACGTATTCCTGACAGAGGACGTATGCACGTAAAATGTGATTATCAACTCTTTCATTCTACGCTTCCAACCATTTGTCTTTTTTTTTACTACTTTCAGCTCTCGTAGCATTGGCGGAGTTTTACGAAAAGGGTAGCTTTTTCCTTGGTGATTCTTCCATGAGCATCCGACTCCCTATTAAGTGCCCGAAAAGAAAACCTTTTTATATTTTTTTGGTGAGAAACGAGACTTCTATCCACTAAGTGACTGCTACGGCGGGGGGAGAGCAAGAGGAAGAAGGCGCACGTTTAGAAAAAGAGGAGTAACAGACCGAAGCGGAAGACGCGACTGGTAGAATGGGTAGGGTTTTAATCTAGTTTAATCGGGGTCGTTAGAGCAGATGAAGCTATTGTCCGTCTCACCATCGACCGGACAGTTTTTCAGCTGGATAAACGAGTTTCACAAATTCAGGAAATTTTCTTCGGTTTCGTGTTAGAACTTTTCCGAAAACTGGGATTTACGCTTACGAGTTGTAAGCATATGTATGCAAGGTCTACAGAGAAAAATGTTGGCACGATTACAATCTTCATTAAATACTCACTTTCACCACTGTGGAAATTGTTTTCGCGCAACATTTTCAGTTACTGAAATCATCATTTGATCAATGAATGATTACAATTGTGCGCACATTGGCATATTATTCCAATTTAGTCTAGTTGGTGTAGTGGTTGAGGTTAATCCATTCTACTTAAATTGTCCAATGATAAACTTCATTGTATTTATTCTTTGTCATTATTTACAAACATCGTGAATTATGCGTTATTCATCATTAGGATCATTAGCGTGAGAAGGATAATATTTTTGTTGCCTCCGTAAACCATTTAAAGTCCTAATTAATAGAACAGTAAGGTTAAAAAGCTTACAAGTTTCTGAATTTGTGGCCAACTATGCATAGTGATGGCATCAATATATGAAGTGAAGATATTTGTATTTAGTAACTAACGTAAAACATGTGTATGCTCTCCATATCAGCACATTAGCATTTGGTCAATTTATACAAATATTTTCTGGGGAGTTTTAGAAACAGAAGCTAATTTCAACGGAGATAAAATAGCTCTTTGAAATTGCGGAATTTTGTGGAACATGGTACGTCTCCTGCTCGATTGCGACATCAAATATACATATCACTTACGCTGTTACTGCCCTGGATATTTTTTCCTGGCCTTGCTACAATGGACGTTAAGATTACAAATAATCTGTCTACATGTGGAGAGTATTTCGCGAATGGACAATAAATTTGAAATAACGATGACAGAAACCCTCAAAAGAAACGATTAGGCTTAGACTGCTGACGAAAAGAGATCCTGGTCTAATTGATATTACGGATTCCTCCAGGTAAACCCTTGCCTTATTACTCCTTGGGAACCAGGCACCAAAAACAAGACCTGAAGACAGGAAATGAATTCGCCTCCTTATTCTGAATGTGTTAGTTTCTCATCATTGATGAGTTCATCTCGATTTGAACTGTGCTCTAATTAACGGAACTGTTCGTTGAAAAGCTGTGATGAAAACTATCAATTTCTAAATTGCCATAAACTGCCATTAAAATATATATTCAAGTGTATATGTAGAATGTGGAATATTATTGGCAATTCATAGAGTTTAGCTTTATAGAATTAAGTCGCTCGATTATAAAATTGAAAATAAGCGGAGCGTGAGAAAGCGTATACGTCAATATGCCTTTTTAAATTTTTAAATGCCTGGGGTAAATATGCATGAGGGAACTGATCCCCGGAGTGAGTTATCGAGACAAGATTGAAAGCAGGCGGACGGGGCTAATAAAAGAATTTTGACTGTCCATTCAATTATTGGCGTATCATTTGTGATGATGCTAATGAGCCAGATTGTAACCACTAGTATTATTATTCAAGGGACAGGAGTTCGGAGGCGAGTTAAACTTGTGACAAGGCGAGTTAGATTACTACTGAAAATTTGCTTGATGACCGGAATATCTGGTGCTCCGATTAAAGCAGTGTCATCTCTTTGATCCCTGCAAGTCGTTCTTTTTCTAAAAAAAATTTCCACACAAAGTTGGTAACTCTTTTTCACCAATGACTTTGCCTCCACATCTCCTTTGCAGAATAGCCATAGGTTTGGCTAAAATTTTCTACTTTTCTTTTCAATCCGCTATCACTAAAGATTATGGGAGACAAGTTTATTATTTGCCCACCTGTGAGTGAGTAATTTTTAAATTTCGAGTACATGATAGTAATGCAGCTTAGATATACGAGTGCATAGCAGCCGTATATATATGCAGATGAATATATATATATATATATATATATATATATATATATATATATATATATATATATACACACACACACACACACGCACGTACACACATTCACATACTATATACACGCACGTATGTACACATGCATGTGCAAGTTAAGTACTGTGTATACTACTTGCTCTGTGCAAGGGATTTATTTGATTGATGTTGGCCCGTTTGATGAAGAATTCAAATGGAGGCTGGGGTGAAAAAATACAAAAATATTGGTCGTTTTAATTCTCCCACCCTTCTGTCCGTTCCGTTCGTGCCTATACCATCCCTCATTGGTTGAAAAAGCTCGTGAATCTTTTAGCGCCCCGAGTCTTTCTGGCTTTATCGCAAATTTGTACTCGTCAACGGCATTAATTCTTTTCCCGCGAAAAACTCGACGTGACGCGATGGTTATATGTCGGTTTACGTCCACATTCCCTCACCCCCTCGGAACACGAGAAAAAATTAAATGAACGGTCGAAATCCATTTGAAGGTTTTTATTTGTAAAAACATTTGAAACGTGGGAGTCTAAGGGAGAAGGAGAAGAAAAAAGTATGCGCCAAGGGATGAAAATACGGGCGCTTTGCGTTCACGGATAGGTAATCCATAGGGGGGTGGGTATAAAAAAACAAATGGATTGCGCGCTTAAATGCAGAGAGAAACACTCGGTGGAACTTTTAAGATCAAACGAACGCGGTTCCACGAGGCTTCATCTACCGCCGCAGCAGCGTACC
This sequence comes from Hetaerina americana, assembly GCF_022747635.1. Taxonomy (NCBI): domain Eukaryota; kingdom Metazoa; phylum Arthropoda; class Insecta; order Odonata; family Calopterygidae; genus Hetaerina; species Hetaerina americana. The sequence continues at coordinate 1,472,132 of NW_027287096.1, read as the reverse complement.
TTCAGCTGCTATGTGGATACCAATACCACCGGCTGGACTGCTACCTTCGCTTCCAGATATGTCCATATTCCCGTTCGTGAGCGTCGAGGTCTGTTTGACGCATGTGAACTCGCGAATCGTGAGTGTGTCGATAATGCCTCCCGGGTCCTTTGATCGTGGTTTTAGCGCGGCAGCGGGAGTATTAGCGACACCAATCCCAGATACAGTTACCTCGCGCTACAATCTGTCCACTTCCTCAGTACTACTCTGCCCTCGTCCCCATAACTGTAGTCCTTACGGTTGCAGAAAGATAATCTACCTCATTCGTCCTCCATAGGACCAGGGCTCTCACAACATTCGGAACTAGGAATTACCTTATAGGCATCAACACTAGTCTGACTAGTCCGCGAAGGACTGGAACGTATATAGCGAATTAGTTTCAGTTTATGTAGTGCTACATATACGAGTTAACACATAAGCCTGAGGTTGAAGGTTAAGGATAACAGGAAATAATTTAATAAAAAAATAAGCCACTGAAGTTAAATGAGTATTAAATATATTCAAATAGACTATGGTATAATTATTGGTAAAAAAATAATTTGAAATTTTACTTTAGTTATTCTGTTGATTATTTGATGTTATGTATTGATTAAACCCAATTTTCACTTAATAATTGGTTATATTGAATGTTTACAACTTATATACATATACATATACGATTTCACCGTATATTATTTACACTTTTAGAAAAATATTTTTAGTTCACCAATAGAAAATTCCACCATGACTATACGCATATCAACTGCATTAAAAAACCCAGCCCTTACATTGCTCATTTGGAATTCCTGAATTACATCTAATCGAGTTATATGAATGAGGGAAGACGGGGTAACGTCCTCGCCTGCCAACTCAGAGGTCGCGGGCTCGATTTCTGCCTAGGTGGGTATTTCTCTATCTAGGGCTTGGGTATTTGTAAATATCTTCTACTGTTATAGATATATGCATCATTGTTAAAAGTCTGAAGTTCTGTTTTTGGATTAATTTGGAATAAATAAATAAATCTGGCCACTAAAGCAAATCCAGATTCTGTATCTTTTGCTATCCGTAATATGCAGAAAATGAGAACTCATGGTAGTGAATATGGAATAATATCGAAAATATGATTTTTTATAAAAGAAAACCGCCCTTAAATGTTCTAGGTGAAGTAATGATGGAATATCGGCGCTACTTCTCACACCGTAGAAAAATATTTTTCGTGCGTTGGTCGGAACTTTCGCGCCATCGTCATTCACTGTTTGGTAGATATTGTATGAGGTCTTGTACTACGTGGTCGTTGGATTTCTATTATGCTCATGACGGAAAAACGTGTAGAGCGAGATACTGAATCAGGTTTTATCAGAGAATTTTTAATTAGCCCAAGTTGAAAATTTTTGTGTGTTTGGAGACAATGGCATGGGGAAGGCAGGAGGAGTGGTTCCACAGTTTCAGTAATGGCCGCACGCCTGTGGAGAATAATCATTGTTTTGGAGGCCACAACCAGCTTGCAGAATAGATGCCATCGAGAAGGTTTGACAACATTTATAACCGAAAATTGTCATTTAACAATACGGGAGATTACCAATGAGATTGGGGTAAGCAAAGATTCCCCACTAAAAATTTTTCGGGAAAACTTGAAGATGCGCTGAGCGGTTGCGATATTTGTGGCGAAGCTGCTCACGCAAGGTCAGAATCAACTCTGTCTTAATAAAACGCAGCTGATATTGGGCATTTTCAGCGCAGAAACAACGTAATAGCTGGCGTAAGTCATGAGCTGTAATCCAAAAGATGCCTTCCAAATGTGTTTTCAGCAGTGGAAGGATCGGCGATCTGTTTGGAGGTGTAATGAAGGGGCCTTCCTTTTAAAGGATTAGGTCCCCAATTCCGTCAGATACGTAAAATTGTTTCGCTGCTGAAGGTCGGATTTATTTTAGACAAAACCTTGCGTATAAAGAGAGTCATTATTAATCAGTCACTAATTAGGAAAGGCACTATTACTATCGTTTATGGAAATTACAATTAGACATAAATTAATGAGCTGTTGAATATTTGCTCCATCCTAAGCCTAACGATTATAGGATGTTTTATGCAACTCTTTGAGAATAATATCTGGTGAATGAACTATTCAGAAACGTAAGCATGCATTTCAAAAGAAAGTTAACTTGAAAAAATGAACATAATGCGCCACATTAAAGAATAGAGTTAAATGAAATTAAACCGACATTTTCACGACGAAAATGCCTTTAGAACCTTTCTTTGTGCAGCGAATGGAAGGCGATTTTTATGCAGAGACATGTACTGTGCTATACCACTGCAAGTGCATGAATTTCGAACAAAGAAGGCCACATCATGGGGGAACCAATTAAGGGAATTCGAGTGGTGCGATTCAAATGTCACCACGAGACAGTGGAAGCTGTTACCAAAGGGCGAATCGGACACCTACCACTAAGACAAGAAGCATACTATCATGGTTTTTAAAGGATATAATTTAGAAAATTAATTACAACCCTAAACGATGAGAATAAATGGTATGAAGTTTCCCTTGGATTCTAAGTTACATTTTTAACTAATGGTGCTGAACTTATTTAATGCTTTTTAAATATGCCAAGATAAAGCTCATTTTTAAGAACTAATGGAAACCTTCATTTATGTCGGGAAAAACGGGATGACATCAAACATAAATCAATATCTGATAGCGAAACAATGGGAAAATTTCTAAAAACAACATTTTCACCGGAACATGTTACAAAAATAACGTAATAAAAAACCTCAGTAATACGGTATCTCACATATAGCTTTTTCAACGGAACGTGTATTAAAAGAAATGACTGAATAGCCATAAAGCTATTTGATTGCTTCAACGCTGGTCTTAACTGCAATGAAAAAGTTGAGAAGCAATTTGATTTCTCATTAATCAGGTAAAGTTTAACGTGTTCTAAAAGTACCCAGGGATGGCAAGAGAAAACAGTAGAGTGACATGAAGGAAAAGAAGAGAATAATGTGAATTTACGAGAAATAATGAGGCGAAAATAAAGTTTGAGGATCACTCGTGAAAATAGAATGAGAATTCCGACAGTTATGATTAGCACAATCTATTGTAAAAATCATATGCCTGTAGGTAAAGTTCAAGACGTTCCATTATATTTTTGATGTCAAGGTGATCGACTCCCGACCAACAATTAATTAAGATTAGGATAAATAAGACACGTATTTAGACAAATTAGCCAAAATTAATTTAATTACAGGATTAGACTTAGAAGACATATTAAAATGACCGCATTTGGCTCGATCAATTCACCTTCACAATGAAAATATGGCTAAACCCACTAATTGGTGACACACAGATCTTGCTTTGAAATGGATTATTACTTCGAAAAATGATTTCTGGACTTATACAACTACTTACAGAGCTAATAAGTAATGATCTAACACGTTACGGTGCTCATTCTTCCGGTGACTGGCAAGTTTTGATGTAGGCAAGTTGCTATATACACTTGTATCTCCTCGCAAAAAGGTCGGTGGTTTTACATATGTGAACTATAGAAAAACCTAAAAACAGTTTAAATGCTGATACTGTATGACAATAGCAATGACTTAGCTGCAGCTGTTTCTTATTACGGCGTTTTTCTTCTGGGTTCACTGGTGTCCCTAATATTTAGCTATATAGTTTTAACACGGATGTTGAATCTAACTTACAACTACCTCGAAATTCGAAGAGGAATTGTCCCCCTTAGATCAAAGGCATTAATAGCCCGTTGCAGAGATTCGTAAGTCGGTGCTTAAATGTTATTTTGGTTATTCACGTTTGATTAATTTAAAATACGTTTTGAAGTGTAAATTTAATACGTCACTAACATCATAAGTCTAACGTATTATAAACGTGAGCGAGAGACTTGAATGAGACATGGGAGTCCTTATCCACAGGCCTCTCCTGAACAAACATGCTAATACGCAGCTCGCATGACGGTGCCTGACCTCCGTTCCATTTCACCCAATCCCAGGATACAGGTAATCATCAGAACACGTGGTTCATGCAAACACTAATGACGCGTGGACAGCGCGAACCGAGAATTTGCCCATTTGATCGAACGATAATGGAGTCAGGTAACCGCCGACCGCACCAACCACCCTATCGATTTGAAACTTCAGATCTCATCAGCATTCCGGATAATGATTATACTAAAGTTTTTATAATTGCCGACTGGTGTGATTTAGTTTACGGATTGGATAAGAGGATATTGGGAAATCAATTTTAATTGGAAGCGCAAATAATACTCCAATATTAAATCAGTATTTTCCATTGAAATGGCATTAGGATTCCTTTTGGGCTAAGAGAAGAGAATAAGCGGTGTTGTTAGGTTACAAACTTGAGCCAGACGTGAAACACGTTCTAGCATTTCCTCAGGGTACAGATAGTTCCAAAAGGAGAGCCATAAATAAAGACATTTGATTACTTTATCTTGGAGAAAATTTTTAACTTGGATAAAATTCAAAAGAAATAAAATGTAGCTGCTAAAAATAATTTGGAATGCCCACTTTACCCAGAACATACGTCATAAAACTCATTTTTTTCACTTATGAAAATGGGTTCCCTTCATCGGAGGTTTTCTAAATCCACTTCTACCATGCGCGCTGATATTTCTATCGCTCCGTGCACGGTTGGCGTTCGATGACGTTGAGCTGATTATGACAAAAATTGAATCATTAACTTCTTGCCCTAATTCGCTTATATGTGATACTCAAAAAGACATGTAAACGTCACTGCAATCTATCGCGCAGCCAGTTAGTGTTTTCAGTCGGTGAGATGACTGTAATGCTCATTTTCTTCGGTTCACTAGGTCACGTTTCAATTTCCCATACATGACGTGACAATCGGAGCAATATTAAAGGACTGTTACAATAGGTTTATATCTACCGAAACGCAGCTTCCTTTTACCTCAACCCAAATACAGCATACCGTTCTGTGATGAAGTTGTAAACAACTACAGAGTTGCATATATATGCACATGTATACATAATTTACGTTCAACTTCAAAGCACTATGCATACATTTTAATATAGTTCTAATAATTCGCATTGGAGTTGGCCTGTGTAAAATTTGCAGTTTTATGTAGGTAACATTTAATTCACGGGAATCAAGGATTTAATGTAAGTATACGTACGTGAATGTCGACACTGATATTAATTCTCAAAAATATACCCAATGGCAATGACATAAACTTATAGGGTTTTTATAGCAAAAACAGGTAAGTGATATGACGCAAAAGGACAAGCGTAAGGTAGTGAAGTTGTAAGGTTTCCGACTACTATATAAATAAATAATATATCGATATGTATGGGTATAAAATTTTATCCACCAAAAATTAATGTCTCGGTACCTCAATATTGCTACTTTACCTCAGATGGCATTTTAATCTTTTACTAGAAATCTTAAAGCATAAAAAAACACCAGATTTTGTTGAATATAATCGTACTGGTTTTACAAATCCTATTTCGAGGAGCTAAAACCTGCTTAAAAACCTTATAGAAATGGTTTTTATTGTTATGCTCACAAACTCCTTGCTCCTTACTATAATATCATGGAATGTTGAATATCACGAGATTTTGAGTATCGTATTTATATTCAAAAGATCTTAGCTTTAAAATACGATATGTGAAAAAAATAAAGTACCAAAAACACATTGCATGCTCCAGAAGTTATTTCTCGTCCGTGTACCAGGAGAGATACTTTGAAACAGAAAAATGGATGTTCTGTAAAATTTGTGCGCACTTCAATTTATGCATGAAGACTAATACTAGCATAAACCACGAGCCCAAAAAGGGCTTTTGAGGTGAAAAATATCCGTGGCAACTGATAACATTTTTAAGCAAATCCACCGCAAAAAAAATAAATCGAGTTACTAAAAAATATAACTCCATGCACAAAAATTTTAACTTCATGCATATAATATTCAATTCCCTCTGATCTTACTCATAGTCTGGTCTTGCGGGAATATTGGATAGAGCACGGCTGCCTTGTGTGGCAGAGGCATTTGGGATGTTTAAGGGAGGAGAGGAGGGTTGGAAGGCGTGCCAGCGGTCGTGCACAGAAATAAATGATGCTAAAAAAATGCGTGAGTGGCACAAAATGAAGGGTACGAACGTCCCGAGAGGTGATCGGACGCATTTTCCCCCGATGGAAATCGCCGCCGGAAATTTCCGGACGACCGGCGGCGGAGTATCGAAAACCCCCTGGAAAGCGAACCCGTGATTAAACGTCGCATAGCCGAGGGATGCCGTTAATTCCCACGACCGGCCTACCACTTTTCCGACCCTTCTGCCCTCCTCCACCCCGGTGACTCCTCCCTGCAACCCCGACACCCACGGTGCGCCACATAACTCCGTAACGGCCCGACCCCACCAAACTTCATCACCGCGCGCGTATTGGTGATTTTTTCAAAGGGGTGGGAGCGGGAGGTTGTGGGGAAAATGGTATGTGCCCAGGATATGCTGGGGTTTCGGAACTCGAGGAGGGGGAAGGGAGGCGGGAAGAGAGGGGTGAGAAGGGTTAAATATGGGAGGGAGGCGGGAAGGGGAAGAATCAGGAGGTTTATTTTTTCTCCCCATCGGATGCCAGTGCACTTGGTGGGAGGTACCGGGAGGTGTATCGCGAGCGAGATTCATTACAATTCCCGGCGCTTTATAATTGAACTGATCCCCGGGAAAACATTGCATACGCATCACAGGGACATCACTCGTGCGGCGATTTTCAGATGTTAAGCGAGCACGTTCCCACACCCCTCCCTCCCGACTCCCCATACCACCCATTTTTACCCTCTCGTTGCCGGCAGAAGTTACACGTTCCCTGTTCACCACCTTGATTCTCTTGTCTCTTCTCTTCATTTACTGTTTAACAGCGCGCAGATTTCGTTACTAAAGCGGACCATCACTGCCTTCATCTTTGCCTGCTTCCATTTTAATTACTTCTTGATCTTATCCAACGCCCGACGGATTAGTTGTTTCTTTTCATAACTACCAAAAAGTGCAAAATATTCTTAATTTATATAAACAAACAGAAAAAAGTAAAAGTAAGCTTCGAATTGGAGATTTTTTAAGACTATTATTTCAGTGTTGCATTTTTTCGGAATGGTTAGTTGATTTACTACTTAACGTACGAAAGTAAATTATAATACGTAATTTAGGAAATATTGTTTCTTCTTAAAGGTAAAATAACGCAAATTCAAAATTTTAAATATATCAATCTTCATTGCAAAGTCTTGAATCAAAGCGAGATTGTTCATTTTATCTAAATACTAGCTGTTTGGCTTTTCTATTAGTTTTCATCTGACTAATATTTCCTATCACCTTTTACTGTAAGTTTACTTTTAATAGTACTGCTTTTAATATTTTCTCCTTGTGTATCCCACCTAATTTTAAAATGGAGCTATTAATGATTATTTTCTTTATCTCTCCACGATTATTTTCCATATCCTATATTCTAGTGCCTTCCATGAATTCCGCGTATTCCACCAAAATACACCCTACTTATGTACACGCAAAACTGTTTTCTACTCCTCGAGTAGACCAAACATGAACACTCAGCAGACCAATAATTTTCAATTATTTGTAATTCATGTATTTAAACGTTTTATAACAACTTCAGAAGGTACACTGCTGGTGTACGCGCTGAATCCAAATAATTCAACTATCTGCTAATCCGACACCCTGAAGTTGAGCGAATATCCCTTCAGATTAAATGAAGTCTCACTCACTTAATGCTGCTGACATGGCCGCAAGGTTTGTGAGGGATTTTCCATTGTGCGTGGGGAGAGTGCGGAAATGAAGTCTTGATTTTCGAATGTGTTCCTGGGAAATCACCTCAAATCCCGGAACAGGATGTAACAGAGCAGAGAAATTATTATAAGCGCTATAATCAGGTATCGGCGAACTGCTAGTCGAATCACCGTCGTTCCCTTTATCGATTGTTTCGTCCAGGCAAGTGAAACTACACCGACTGAAATCAAAATAACCAAATACTTTTGAAGTGAATATATATATAATATATTCTTCAAATATTTTTATACTTGTTTTAATTGCAATATGTATACCAAAAATTCCTTAAAAACCAGACCAAGATGAATTCTAATGTGATTGTCGTTTACAGGAAAGATAGCAATCATTTGTTTAATGTAGAAAGGAAAATCGAGTAAGTTAAAATTAATAAATGTTCGAAAAAATTTAATTGAATTAAAATATTTGAATCGCTTATAAATGTAACTTCAATTATCTTTAGTTTTTTTCTGGAATACTGCAACATTTAACTTAATTTATCATTATATTTTAGGCTATTTACAGGTACATATGCTCCAGCTATTTATATAAAGTCATCTCAAGCGCACGCACCGAACGAAATTGGTTGTCTATTTTTATTTGGTATATCTGAGAGTTTTATGCTAATATTGCAAGACGTTTTCAGCTCTCAGAAGATATACACTGTTACCATCGATTGAGACTAACATAGATCTGTTACTTTACACTTATATCATCCTGTAGTGCATGCTGTTTCCGAATATGCGTTTGTAATTGCTCGAAAACCTTTGATTGATTGTTTTCAGATTAAATTACGTAAACATCTCTAAATTTAATCAGAAAAGGTAAAAAAAAGATGAAGCACATTTTTCACGTTATGTAGCCCAACAAGGATCACCTATTTCCTTATTTTATTTTATGTAGCTCAAAGTGTTCCCAAAATTGATTCTGGGGGCGGTTTTTATTTAAATAGAGAATTTAGCTTTTACATTTTATCCTTAATTTGAAGTTGCTTTTATTAATTGTGTACCATTGACAATATTTTATCGCCCATAAGAGTTCATTTTATGACTAGTTGATGGAGATACCAATTTGTTGCAATTTATATATTGCTTATCTTGTGATTGACTGTTGAATTTATAAAACTCATCAATTATAATTATGATGTCTACTTAAGCCTCATATCTTTTAAAGTCTAAATTTTAATTTTTCAATTTTCACCTATGTCATTTTTGCCCTTTTCATTTTCCATATTAGGCGGATTTATTTTAGATCTCCGTTTATACGCTCTGAATAGATTCGATTATGTTATTTCTTAAAGAGAAATTAGTTGATATTCTATTGAATTTGTTCAGAATTCTCTTCGTGCTTCTAAAAGCGATAAAAAGGATTTTGACATATTAAACGTGTGGTTGAAGCAATTTACATTTAGATACACCAGTATGCAGCAGCAATCAAGTCATGAGCACATTATATTTCCAACTATATTACTGTTATTACTATATTACAACTACATTACTGATATTACCGTTGTAAATGAGAGAATGCCAATGTGTAGCTAACAATACTTTAAATACTAGGATAACCCTTCCAAATTACTTTACAATCAAAAAAGCACCCGAAAAGGATGAAAAAACTTGAATTATTACTTAATTAAATAAAATAATAACTACTTCAAACAGGAAATCTTAGTAAATCTGTCAAAATATGTAGTGAACTGCGGCTACATTATTGAGCTTAAATTACGAATTATGTTTTTAGATCGATTGAATTAAATCAAATTGATATTTCAAATAACGAGTGGCTATTCTGTTTAGGTCTTTAGAAGAGTTGACTGAAGTTCTAATTGAAAATAATTATTGGGGCTGTTTTATGGGAAGCAATCAAATCGCAAAGGCTCTGTAGTATTCCCCTTATTTCAAATATTGGGAATGCAGGTTCGCCAATCTGATTCAAAATCAGTCATATTTATACTGATTTTGAAAATGGGCTCGATAAGCCGATGTGCTATATTCTTACTCCGGTTTATATAACACTATCTGCTTTGCTGTTACTTTATTTATAAAAAGTTGAAGTAGAGTCATTTTTCATGATTTTGTGATTTTTTACGTATGTGAACACAAGATGCTCTTTATGTCTGTTACCGAGAATAACTGACGTAGTTTATCAGTTTTTCCGTATATCTTTGGTTATTAGTTAGTCTCGATTTTGATATTTGCGCCAGCCAACCACTCGCATATACTGGTTGATACATGACTAAAGCTTTCGTATTAACCAGTAATGGCTATTTTCAAATTGTCATTTCGATTGCGAATGAGAAACTTCGAGGCTAGAAAACTGGACAAGAACAAGGTTTAGTTAGTTTCACCCCATTAGTTTTTTCTGGGATAGCTATCACTCGCATGGTGGACTTTGGATAAATAATTAAAGCTACTTTTCGGGCAACCATTTTCAATAGGTTAGGAAATAAACTATTCTTAGGAGCTAAATCTTCCACCTCACGTCAGCTTCCTGATCTCGCTGATATTCTAGAGTTACGGTACCCTTTTCTGTTCTCATTTGCCCTCGCGTCCACCCCTCGCCATGAATAAAAGGTAAAAATCGCTTGCCATCCCCGTTCCACCACCCATCGCCCATCGGCCTAATAAAGCGTGAGCAGGAAAGGTGAGTGTGTTAGTGAGTGAGAGCAAGAGAGATGGGATGAGTGAACGCCTCAGCTATATAAAGGCAAAAAGGCTAATTCAGTTTCAGAGGGAATTAAGCCAATTTGGCACGCATTAATGCGCTGCTCCATGACGAAAGGGAATTTTGCGATCGCTGCCAACTAGTTTCGAGCCATGGACAGATCATTCCTTTCTCTCCCTCGCCTCTCTTTTTATCTTGCTTCCATCTCTCTCCCTCTCTCTCTCATCCTACATCCATCCATATTTTCGCACCAATATTCACTTATCCCCAGCTCCTCTCATGTAAAAAAACTGCCTTAAACCCGGATTTATGTGGATTTTCGGCATTTCCAGAAAAATCGCATTGAAAAATGGCATCGAATATGAGTTTTTCCTCGCAATTTTTTCCTATATGATAATACATATGTTTTTCATATTTTTCCCAAGAGCCCTGTATAGAATGCCAAATTGTTTGATAAATTGATAAATCCGCGCCCAAGCGGGCATGACTTGCACTTTTTCCTTCCCAGTGGAAAGGGTGGAAATTTTGTATTATTTTAATACCTTTATTTTACGCAAAGAACCTTTATTCGGACGTCGAATTGGGAAAACTCCATTAGGTGGTGTAACTGAATCAGCATATATCTCAGTATTTGTGAAATAATAACCACCCAAACAACGGGAATACACGAGTCGAGTAGGTATAGGTATTTTAAAACGTATATTTAATTCATCTGGATAGTTATTTCGTAATAAGGGAAATACATTTGGAACAATTTTAAAAATTTTGCAAAATGAAAATATCTTCAAAACTAAATGACGAATAGTTCTACTGACGTTTGCATGGGTAATATTATTTTAATTTAGTAGCCCTGGCAGCAATCCTTAAAAATAGTAACTTGGGAGCTTTTCACGGTAATAGATGGCTGAGTGTTAAATTTGCTGATAATATATTCATGCGTTTCATTTTTAATTATGCTACGCTATCTTGAAAGGGTCACAATCAACCGAAATAATCTGTATCAATAATGTAAGACAAAACAGAGACAAAGTGAAACCCAAATTCGAAGCAAAAGTGAATTATCATTTTCATTGTTTAATTCCGAGATCAACCTTTGAAATATATCACCCTCACTTTACAAAATTATATTTATCTGTAAAATCATTAAGAAAAAAAAGCTTCAACATAGTAACTTAATTTGAATTATTATTATCACCACATTTCAAAATAATACTTAGGGTAGTGAACAAAAGTATTATTATTATATTTGTAACAGAAACAAAATGTAAATTCGTGCTTCGCGTTTTCTCAGCCAAGGCCCACCTCTGCCTTCCCGAATCCGGCACGAATATATCACTCTCTCCATTTGCTTAAGTACTTACGGTATAGATTTATATTGACTATATCACTAATTTTTTGTTCTTACAATTTCTTACTTTCATATTGTTGCTTATAACAGAAATCCAGCGATTGCATTCCTCATTTACGTTTTTGATAAAACGGAACGAAACCATTATTGAAGTGAATGCAAAAACTTCAATAATTGTTTCGTGCTGCAAAATATTCACTTCAATGAGCTTTCTCAAAGTCGAAATCTCACTAAATCGCTTTTTCTCACCCAAGAATTTTTTTTATCCATTCATCAAAAATGGAAGCCCCCATTTCATCAAAATCCTTAGATCCGTTGTGAGGATACAATTAGGATTTCTCGAATTATGATATAAAATGTCTGCTTCTTTTGTATACTAGGAATGGGAACTTTGGCAACTTCGTTTATCTACTATACAGGGCGTGAAGGATTGTATGAAGGAATTTTGGAAAAATCTACGACTATTTAATGCTTAGTTTTTCGTAAGCGCTTCGTAGGAAAATATTAACACCCACATGCTTTCATTTAAATCAATTTTTATCAAGTAGTATGCTATATTATGCGATTTTGACGAGTTCTACGCTGGTCTTGATTGTTTTTCAACAAGGAATGTTTAAACGGCGTTAACCTCCACCTTTAATCATAATTTTCCGTTTAACGGGCACCGTAATATCGAATTTAAACTGGTTGCTAACCATATAATCTAATCACATTAGCTAAATATTAAAGCAATGTTTTTTGGACTAACTCACTACTTTAAGATTTAACTTTGTGAAAGTGATATGCATTCCAAGAAGGGATAAATTTGATAATTTTTCATAGTTTCGGCAGTAGCTACCTTAGGGGTGCTAACTAATTAAGATGAAACCAGTCGCATTTGTTTGTAGGAAAAACTGTGGAAAAGGACCATGTCTGTCACTTCTTTGTATTATGTACGAGAATCAGTGGCTTGATCTGTATAATTTCCGTTTTATGCTAGGCGACAATCGCTGGGTTATTGAGAGACACTTTCAAGAACCACTTAAACATTTGGCGCTCAAACTATTATCACGATACGAATGCACCATTTCCACCCAGTTTAATACTCTCTAGGGATTGTCATTATTTATGACACGCGTGCTTTTCTGATTTAAATACTGTTAAAGCTGAATATAAAAAGGTATTTCAAAGAAAAAATCATCACTCCGATATTTGCATCTTGGAAGCATAAAATAGGTTGTGGAGAAATAAGTGACCCTATTTATCAATTATCGCTAAAACTGTATGCTGTCATTAAATTATTATATTCCTAAAGCCCATATCACCGTCAATGTATTACTATGAAGTATCATGTCATAGGTTGTTTCTTGTGGGCTCTTCAGATGCTTTTTATTGTCCCTGGTGCGTTTATTTCGGGATTTTAATTTCATTCAAAATACTCAATAGAGATATGAAGAGAGAAATTGCCGTGGTCAATAGAATACACCGCATTCATAATCACTTAAACATACAATATCTGCCGAATCTCAGCGAAAAATAGTGCGGAGCATATGAGAGCAAGCTAATGTAATTTCCATCTCTGCTCATAAGAATAACCATCAACTAATACGCTATTTGCCGAATAAGAAACTCCAGAGTTGTCAATACGAGAATACTTTTTGCAATATGCTACAGCGGGTATTATGACTTTCTATTACAGTCATTTCTAAGCTTCATCTACCTAATCCGCATTATAAGTGTGTTACGGCTTTCTGTTAGGGCGTATAAGAGCTCGTACTATTAAACCTCGTAATATTAAAACTCTATTTTAACTGAGGACTATTAAACTATACGTTTATTTAGTTTCCAGATGAATCCTCTAATAAGAACTAAACTGGAAATCATTCAACCAATATGACTGTTTTGCTTTTATGAAGTATAAATGCAGTCAATAGAAGTAATTGATGGAATTGGCATTTTATGATTGTGAATTTCATTTCGATCATTAAAATCGTTAATCTTGAACTCAATGGCTTGGAGACAATAACGATTATTCTCATCAATTAGCTTGACGAATTAACGAGTTGAATGGCTGCCAATCTATTATCACTCACGTAGGCTGAATACTGTTCATGTCTCTCTTCTGCTTTCATTATTTTGAATTGCAAATTTTGAAGATTCTAAATTACGCGCAAGGTCTTAGTAACTTGTCTTCCGTGACATATGGACGAGTTATATCATCAAGTTTAGTACGGTCTTTCATTATAATTGACTTTTCCTCGGTTATATTTGTTTACTCTTCATGACAATATATCCGTAGAGTATATAAATAATTCCAACAAATTTCCATATTTACAGAAACCGAGAGATTAGGATATGTGAGATTGGGATTAAATAATAATTATTTGAAAAATATCCATTTCATTTGATTAATTTCATACTGTGGTACATTCTCATAATTAGGTGAAAGTTTTTATTATATATTTGCAATGAATGTATCGCAAGAAGTTTGGTAAAATGCTATAATATTTGGCTAAACCAAAATGAAAGTCATTCGCGATTCACTCTTTTTAGAGAAATTTATAATTGATCCCGAGAATCCTTTTGTAGGATTTATTTTGATGGCAGTGAAGATTCAACAGCCAAGTCAATAAAAATAATCTGTGTTAATTATGTATAATTTCAAGAGAGTGAATATCAGTGATAAGGAAAATAAATACCCCTATCAAAGGAAAAAAAGTACCTTGTCAATGTTATCATATTATGTTATCATGTAAATGTGGGAATAATTGTGGAGATTGAAAGCAATATTTACTATTCAGAAATGCTGTTGATGAAAATAAGCTACCGGGCGAAATAATGAAAAATCGTATCAATAGATTTTGGGGAGCGATGAGGGGTTTTAATAATATATTTCGAGAAACTGGGAAAGCACCTTAGGAGGTTTTAATAATATAGGTAATCAATTTGTCCCAATATTTATCAAAATATTACATACATATAAATTAAGTTTTAATTATTTTCACCCATTGTGAAGTTAGGCCCTAGGTTTCCGTTTTTAATATGATGAAGATGTTAGCTTCACTTTAATGTTAGGGAAAGTCTGCTCTAAATAATGACAATGTTGTAAAGATTGTGTTGATTTTGTAAAATTGGCGTGAAGTCTTTCGATGATTTCTAATCACTTTTGAAACTATTACACTGTGTGTGAATAATAGTTTAATTTATAACTTTGAATTCTATTCAACTGAAGTTTTCATGAAATAAACGTGGGCATCTAATTACAAAGATAATGTATTGCACAATTCATTTCGGAGTCTCAGGCAGGAAAAAATTCATCAGTTTGTCCATGTTAATCATGAAATATATTAAAAACATTAAAAAAATTATTTATTATATGTAGGGTGAGTAAAATACGTTTGTAAAGACAAGGACTACAATCCAGGTTACTTATTACTTGACAGATTTTGCAATTTTTTCAAATTCTTTTGAACGTATGAAATTCAATGGTTTTATATTTTAATATGTAGAGAGATAATATGTATACATATAATACGCAAAAGAAAAAGGAGAGTTTTCTTCCTTCCGTTGAGGGCGGGTTGTTGGGCCACCGAAATATTCAATAGCCAAAACTGTGAGCGTCTCTTAATACTATATGTCATCGACACGCTTGTGACTTACTTTATATTCACCTTTGTGTAAATATTTCGTGAATATACTTGCATACATATAATCTGATAACTAGCTAACTGGGACATTTAACAATGAGTAATAGTACCGGCCTATAATAATCTCGTAATTTACCGTATGCATACGTATATTATTCTGTAACATAATATAAGGTATATTTTATTGATTTTTTTAAGTTTCAACAAAATATAGTGCTTTCTACGCTACGATCTGGAATGTTTCATATCTATATTTCCTTCCAACCATGACTTGAAGTTTGTTATATCAATTTTTAGGCTACAGAAAAATTATTGGGAATATGCCTAATCCAAGATAAAATCACCACTAGTTCGATTCACTACCTTATATTGAGGAAATTTGATGACATTTTAAATGTGGCTTCTGCATTATATATGCTGATAATTTTTAACATTCTATTAATCGCCCGAGGTAGCGTCGTAGATTTTTTGAACTTGAAAAACCTTGAGCGAAACAGACTCGTGAAAAGTTGGGACGATTACATCTTTAAATCTGAATGCTTGAAACAACGAAGAGAAAAGAAGTGGTGAGTAGTGTAAATTGAGGATTCTTTGGAAGGGGATAAGGATATTTGACCTTCTCCCTATCCGCGGCAGTTGGACGGCCGAAAGGTTTCTATATTGTGCATTTCGGAGCACGAGTGTGCAAACTTCTCTCGCTCCTGGCCGTTTCTTTTATTCCCTTAAACGCAACCGCGACTCCGCCCTCCAGTTACTCCGGGAAACTGCAGCCGCCCTCTTCCCCTCTTTAAGGGTTTTGCGGCCCCATGCGCGTCGGGAGACAAGTTCTCCTACGCCTTCGCGGCGGTGCGCTCACTCTTAACTTGTCTCTTTTGCTCTCTCTCGCCCCAACACTCACTTCCCGTCTCTTCCCCTGCACTAATTTATTCATGCACCCCCTGAGCCCACTCTCTATCTCTTTCTGGGGTTGCTTAACCTAATCCGGAGTCTCTCTCTACTTTTATCTCATGTCTATGTCGTCCTTTCCTTCGATGCTCGTTCACTAATAATCCAAGGAGGCCAATGAAAAGGAGATGAGGATCAGGGGAGTGGTTGCTATTGCAAAGGTTGAAGGATCTCAGGCTGTTCCGACGAATCGAATGTACGCGGAGTTCTTGGGGAGCACACCGGATAGCCTTGTTTATCAGCGACATTTCAATAGCTAACTCAGGGTGAAGTCTTCCTTGTTCACAGTGTGAAGAAGCGATACTTCATCCTGAATGGGAAAGCTTAGCATTCCAACTCCGGTGCTGAGCATTAACACCCAGTCTGCTACCAGCTTGCTTGTATTGTAAGGGCGTTTTCATACATACGGTTCCAGTTAAAATTTTCAATATGGCTTCAAAATCTAAATAGTTCCCTGCAAGCCAACACTTAACCAAATGGCCCTCCTGACTTTCCTGTAAAGGACAAGGAAATGGAGGAGAGCAACATGACACCATCGAAGGTTACTGAAGACAACTTTAGAGTAGCCCAGGAAACTACGCCTCAAGAAAGCACCAGGAGAGGAAAACATTCCGAATGGTGCCCTTCGGCAGATGCCTATTTCCCTCGCTGCTCACCTGATTGCGCTTTTTACAGCCTGCGTCTCCATGGGACATATTCCACCCATCTGGAAATCGGCAAAAGTTATTCTACTGCCGAAGCCGCGGAAGTCCGCTCGGAACGTGGATAACTACCTCCCGATCGCCTTGCTAGCGACCCTGGGAAAGCAACTTGAGAGAGGGTTCTGTTGCCACATCTCTTGCAGCACATTGCGACCTACTTCCATGTATGGTTTTCGGGAGGAACACTCAACCACACACCAGCTCGTTCGTTTCGTGGAGCAGGTGACGGCCGGATTCAAGCGGGGATACTGCTCAACGGCGGCGTTCTTAGACACACGGAAAGCCTTCGACCGGGTTTCGCACGGGGGCCTCACGAGGAAACTTATACAACAATGGTTTCCCAAGTGGCAACGGCGCATGCTGAAATCGTTCCGGACAGGGAGGACTTTCCGTGTCGCCTGGGGACGCGCGCTGTCACCACCGCAACAGGTGAATGCAGGCGTGCCGCAAGAATCGGTAATCGGACCGATCCTTTTCAATCTCCCCGTAGACCATGGGTGACATGCCATGATTGCCTTTTATGCGGACGATTCGGCGATCGTGATCACGTCGCGGAGAGCACACTTGGCAGCAACGTGCCTTCAACGAGTAGTTGACAAACTGCTCGAGTGGTACGCCCTGTGGCGGATGGGCGTCAACAACGCGAAGACGCAGACAATTCTTTTTTCGCCTGGAAGGCTGCAAGAACCGGGCAAAATCCTTGTGGGCACCAAGGAGGCGCCGTGGAAAGAAGAGGTGACCTATCTCGGCGTCATCCTAGACTGAAGGCTGGCTTTCAAAAGTCACGCGCTCGCTTCCACCAGGAAGGCGAGAGGAAGGCGAATGCAACTCTCGCCATTGCTGCGGTCACCGTCGCTCTCCATCGGGACGAAGGTGTATATATACGTAGCGGCAATCCGCGCAATCCTGATGCACGCTTCACAGGCATGGAGTGATAGGATGACCCCGGCGGCCTCCCACCCTATGGAGGTGACGGGCGAGGGGCGAACAGCATCCTTGGACTCGGGTGGGAATATGCCGCAGAAATCCTCCACGCCTTAGCGGACACTCTAACAATAAGAGAAGTCATCAAGACCCACGCGTCGGTCTTTTTTGAGGAGCTCGAGGGGAAAAAGGCAGAGCATTTGCGGTCAGTTGGCGGCCAGAAGCCTATCTCCTGGGAAAAATACAAACGCCCACGAGTAGCATTGGGACGAGACGTAGACCAACCACCGTTGAATCGAAGAAGAGTTGATTTGACCCTCCATTCATCGACGGGATAAGAAGCTTGAAACACAGCAGCTGAATGATTTCATCATCGGGCAGCTGCCAGCCGAGCGTCAAGAAGAAGCGTTTTGGCACAAAGAAGATGAATAGATCCTACACATGTATTCTAATGAGTTAAATAAAAATATTTAAACAAAACGGCTTAGTATGCACTTGGTGCTTCCAAGCAATAATTCACACATGGGAGACAAAATCCAAGTGGGCTGTTAGTAAATAATAAATAAGATGGACAAATGGCTAATGACCGTTCTTTTAGTATAAAAAATATATGGCAATACTGATACCTTATCAACCATGTGAAAAATACGAATTTTAACCTTCCAGCTTTACAGTTATCTCTATAAGCTTAATAGCGTCATATCTTCTAGTTTAATATGACGGGATTAGTAATTCATATAGAGCATCATCAGAAAAGAGATATTTTTCTAAATTATTAAGTCTCCATACTTTGGCAGCGTTAGGTTTGATGAAACCTTTGGTTTGTGAGCACTTCCTGGCTTAATTATAATAATATAGTTAAGATACTTAGTTTAATATATCATCTTTTTACAAAATACAGGGTTCGTCCGGAAAATAAGTGTACTGAGCTCAGGAAAAAAAATTTATTACACTTTTACATATCTTAAGCTAATATTCCTCAAAATAGGACCCTTGTGAGTCGATACACTTGTTCCAGCGGCGTTCCCATTCCTGGAACGCTCCCGCGAAGGCATCATCGGGAACCTCTCGAAGACACGTCGTCACGGCCTCTTTGACGGCGTCCAAAGTCCCGTATCGCGTTCCTTTCAAACTCCTCTTTATCTTCGGGAACAGAAAGAAGTCCGGTGGTGCCAAGTCCGGGCTGTAGGGCGGGTGCGGCAGCGTTGCCACGCCGTGCTTGGCCAAGAAGTCCGACACGACAAGCGCGGTGTGAGACGGCGCATTGTCGTGATGCAGCCGCCAGATGTTTTTGATCGCTGGCCGGACGCGGGCGACTCGTTTTCGAAGCCTGTCGAGCACTTGGACGTAAAATGCAGCATTTACAGTTTGTCGTTCAGGTACAAATTCGTAGTGGACGACTCCCCTTTTGTCAAAAAAGACAATGAGCATCGCCTTGGTCCGAGATTTGCTCATGCGAGCTTTCTTTTGACGGGGTGATGATGGGGTGTG